>NW_022280033.1:4794478-4832587 GCF_004355925.1 Anarrhichthys ocellatus | reverse complement strand
GTGTGTGTGTGTGTTTCTCTTTGTGTGTTGTGGTGTGTATAGAAATACAACCAATGCAAGTTGAGAAAAGTTTCTCAAATTTCTCTGTAACCATCTGATCGAATGCATCTGGAAGACATCTGAAGTTCCACGTGTAGCACACACACACACACACACACACACACACATACACACACACGTTTACACAGAGCATTATCACTCAGAACCCTCCACAGCATTGCCTATTTTGTCCTTGTGCATATTTGAATGACATCATCAATAATGGACATGTACCCATTCTGTGGTAGGGCAAGCTAGGATCTCACAGTGCTAACACACACACACACACACACACACACACACACACAATATGTGGGCCAGACTGGTTTACTTCAGATCTTTAATGAACAATCTCTGGTTTGGCCGGTTTGTTAGTGTGCCCATTAGGGTGCTGTTTGCCAGTGAGCCTCATTCTTTGATTGGCAGAGACTCTGCAGTGTTTCTGCTACTTAACTTTAACATGAGGTCTGAACAGAGGGCCAAACTGAGTGAGCTGAGCTTTACCCGATACTTCCAATAAGTCACTTAGTTTCAATTTCAGCACAAGTTCCTGATGGTTACTTAATGACTTACAAAAAACAGCAATATGCAATCTGTGAGATGTTTTTGTGATCCATAAGAAGTTTGCTCCCTGAAGGATATTGCAGCGTTGGATCAGAAACGTAATGCTTGCTGATGTTAAATGTTACCTGCAAGTTGCTCTGTGATGTAATGACAGAGTAAATACAAATAAAGTTACTGTATCCCAACCTCTGCGTACACTATGTTTATGTATATATGTTGAACTCCATTTGATTTTGTTGCTGCTGAAAGCAAGCAGCAAAGTCATCAGAGACTTGGGCTGAGAAAGGGTACAGATTTAGTGTCTCACAAGGACACTTCAGCGGGGGGGAATGCTTCCTGAGATGAGGCGCAGAGATGACACACACAGGTCATCTACAATGACAAAAAGTAAAAGATTGTTTCCCCCTCTGAGCTGTGATGTCAACACCTTGATACCCTTACTCGTCTGCTTCATGCATCGTTTCCTTATTTTACAATTCACCTACCCCTTTCCCTGAACCCTCCATCTCAAGAGCATCTTTCCACAGAGCCAAAACAAATCTACTGTACCTTGTGTGTGTTCCCTTGGGTGAGATCGACGTGACACCACAAACTCATGGCCAATGCAGAAATGCAGGCAGAGAAAGAGCTGGGACGGACTATGAAGACGAGGTAGATGCAAGAAACCGAGGCGGTGGCCTTCTCTCTGCCCGCTCAGGGGGAAGAATGTCCTTGCTTTGTTAAACGATTTCTTCCAGCTGAACTCTTCTCCCAATATCACTCAAAGAGAGATCACTGAGAGATCTCAGGACGAAAATGAAGATTGCATGTATACCCAGAGTTCTCAGGGTCACCTTGGCATACAGCTCACTCAAGAAATCTATCCGTTTACTGCCATTTCAATAGCCATCGAGGCTGTTTTTGTCACTCTGTGCTGTGCGCTGACCAAGAAGCAGTCAGACGCCCACAGAGTATGCTTGATATTTTTCTATATGTGACCGCAACGGCAAAAGGAGCAGGTTGAATGCCGCTTCAATGCAGAGGGAGAAAATAAATGATTAAAGCTAATCATATAGAACGCAGTTACAGATGCACAGAACATGAATTGTGAATACCACACTTAGTGAATTAGAGGAGGTTTAGTCCCATTCCAACTGGAGAAACACTTTAAGGGACAAACTGGTGTGTGGGCAAAGCCTACAGTAAATTCTCTTCAATACATGTACATCAAGAAAGTACCTGAACCTCTGACTGAACATAGAGAAATTAAAAGTTCTAAGATAAAATCAAAAATGTCTTACCGTATGCTTATTACCAGTGGATTTACAGTAAAACAAATGTAAGAATAAACCTTTTTGTCAGACATTTTGAGGGCATTGATTTTGCAAACAGTTGGTATAAGAACCATGACTTTCAGTGTTTGTTACCGTTACTATCTTCCTCTCTGTCCCTTTTCATCTTCTTCCCTCCCTGTTTCTCCTGCGTTTGGCAGCAGTACCTCTCTCTCCCAGTAGATGGGGGTGTGATACTACTGATCCACAGCAGCCATTCATCTCTCACCCTGCACAGTGGGCGCACTTAGCCCAGGCTCTAATTTACCAACTCAGGCCAACCTTCTATAGCAGGGCATTTCAACAGCACTGTAATTACACTTAAACTGCATGGGGTTCTATATCCTCTCAGGCCTTTCAGCCACTGCGGCCTGAAGTTGTCAGTTAGACTGGCAGGATAAATCTGGGCTGGAGAAGTGAATCAGTGGCTTGATGTTCCTTCATCACCTCCTGTTAAGGTGCCCTTTGGGCAAGGCATTACTGTGTAACTACTGTAGTGGAGCTGCCCAGTGGTTCTAGCTTGTATGGAAGCTTAAAATCATCAACTTCGGCTCCAAATAAAGTGTTACGAGCATTAAGTCTTCAAATATGAGGTAGTAGGAGAGACATCAATCGAGTTTACCAAAAGAATAAAATAATCAGGGAATATTTCATTATCATAGGTATAAAAATGTAAATGCAGTGACATTGATAATGCAAGCCCTGATATTATTATAGCTGCAAAAGTCCAGCACGTCATTCATTTACTTTCCCCATGACAATATTCATCTCATCTCTTTTTTCAAAGTCGAGCTGGTCCCACAATGTCACTTTCTGATGACTGGCGATATATGGCCACCCTGACTCTAATATACAGACCATGTGCACACATGTTCCCGTGGCAGCATCTGTCTGCTACTGGACATTACATGTGCTCAGAACACTCTGTTCATGTGTGTGCATGCGTGAGTGCATGCATGTGTGAGATATATTCATAGTGTGACATATGCTTGGAAAATACATGTGTCAGCAAGTGTTGGCCATGCATATCAATGAAATATGTCCTCACATAGCCCACTATGTCTACATGCACTGTTTTTTAGTGCATGTGCATGTGTGTGTGAATTTGTACATCGAGCACAAGCCTGTGTGTGTGATAGTAATCCGGATTGGGCAGCTGCGCTCATTTGTATTCGGCCCTAAGGCACTTCTAGGCCGTCTCGCTGATTAGGGATCAGAGACAGAGAGAGAAAAAGGAGGGAGAGAAGTGGTAAAGAGTGAGGAAAAGAGAGAGAGAGAGAGACAAAGAGTGAGAGTTGGAAACAAAAAAAAGAGAGAGAGAGGTCCTCTCCCATTAAGTAAACAGTTGGTTAATGACTGTAATCCCATTAAGCAGGGGGCACAGCTTGCCCCCTCACATAACGTGCATTAATGGGCCAATGTATATGTAAGTGGTTGTGGTGTACATTCTCTTTTTATCACACACACAAACACACACACACACACACACACACAGCATAAACACTCTATACATTATATCCAGGAAATTTAACTGATTTGCCCTCACAAACATTCAATAAAGTCCTGATGTAACATAAGGAGGCTTGAAGAGAAGACTTATGAAAATGACATGTAAATCAAATGAGCATTGTATATTTTCAGGCATGGTTTGCCAACAATTATTGTTTTGACCCGGCTCCTCAGTTGACAAAAGAAACCTGCTCCCTCTGAGGAGCAGGAAATCAGCTTTTCAAGTGCTCTCGTGTTTGAAGAGTGGAGGGCAAGGCAAGGCGTGATTGCTGCACTCTGCAGAGAGGATCAGACGTGGGGTGATTTCATACAAGCAGAGAAAAAGCAGCAGAGGCACTTAACTCAGTGTTTACTCTGCTAACTTGTGCTGATCTGCAGAGAAAAATAATGGTAAAGAAACATCTCTTTCGTATGTTAAGCAGCTGATAAAAATACAATTCAACATTCCAGCTTGTGGCCTCCTTCAACACAAAGCGTGTGTGTGTTTCACCTCATTTATATAATGTGGCAGAATAAACAAGTGGCTGGTGCAGGAGTTGTTAACCCAACAGTAAATTAATCCATCATCATGAATGCATGAATATGCATGGGTATACAGAGGCGTCAATATGCAGGAACAAGTGGTACACAGGTGAAGAGCATGATTCTGCCAGGCTTATTTTGTTGAAACTATAGGACACTTTGAACAAAATTCTTCCAAGGGGCATGAATTTCATGCTGTGGATAAGCTGCAGCCACAGTATTGTGTCCTGGGACGGAAGGTGGGCAATGCTGAGCAATTACTTCTGAAGCCTACAGAGCCCAGAGAGAAGCAAGAAATATAAAGCAGCGTACTGTGTTTAGAATGTACTCGGGCTGTGGTCTATGCGCCTTAAGACAGGCTCCTTCAGAGACACATTCCCTTTTTTAACCTTCATAATCTTTCCTGTGAGGTTTTGGTAACTTTGCAATGCAAATAGTTTCTGCTTCTTGTACAGTGCAGTTTGCTTTTGACTTCTTGTGTTTTAATAAATACATTCTACAGTTTTTGGCTGATCTTCCAAAAAATACTCCATCTGGATGAAATCAAGTACATTAAACATAAATATTTCAGGACAATTTTCTATGTAACATTTCTGAACCTGTGAACACGAACAGCTGAAAGACTTGGTGTCATGGTGTCATTATGCAACACAGGGGTGCACAACGAAATGCAGTTGTAGCCTATTTTCAACACAAGGAAAACATGACAAACAAAAAAAAAAACAGGTGTACAGTCTGTACCAACAATATCAGAATCAGCATTTAAATAAAACAACAAGCAGACAAAATGACTGATTCAATCTAATGTCTGTGTTTTTTTATTATTGTTTATTATCATTTCTAAACTTCCCTCAGGAATGATATATATTTATTAACTGTCATGGGAATACCCCCCTACTGAAAACCTTCCCCCTGGCCCAGAAGCAACATGGGCTCAATGGAAAACACTAAACCGCCTCAGAACGAGAACGGGACGATCAAAAGCTGCTCTGGTCAGATGGGACTACAAGACTGGCCCAACCACCTGTGAACGTGAAGAAGCAGACCATACTATGGAGCACTGCCTTGTCTGCCCTCTAATACCCAACCCTTGCAACTCAAAGGTCCTTGCAGTGTTCAATAAAAATGCAAAGGACTGTGTAAAGAAATGGGAAACTGTCATATAACCATCACGCTTCAGTGAAACAAGAAGAAGATTGACTTTTTAGATTGGTTTCCAGTGTGATAGTAATGACTTTATATAGTGACTTTGCTGTTATAAACACAATTCGGTTCAGAATTTATTTGTTTTTAAAATTGTATTTGTGCTTTTAAAGACAAATGTTTAGTCATGAAAAAGAACAGAGTATTGATACGAGTAGCTCCTTGTTGTAATACAATCCTAAAGATACCGAGTCCTACCAGATGGTCACTGTAGTTCTCTAACACGCTCGGAAAGGGAGGGGTGAACGTAGGAGTGTGTTGTTGCTTGCAATCTGACACCTCACCACTAGATGCCACTAAATCTGGCCTAAAAACAAGGGCATATACATATACATCCTAAAATATGTCAAGAAGGCCGGCAACTCTAGTTGTTACTCTTACTAATCCTCGAATATCAGCAAATTTTACTTAAAAAAAAAACCTAAATTGATGTATCTTAATACGTAATTCGTTGCTCTATTGTTGATTAATTTATTGACTACTAATTAGCTAAGATCTCAATTCTGTCTCTGTTTGTACTGATTTTTAACAATATGCATGCCAATTGTCCGCCAAGTACTTCCTGGAACTAGCTGAAGTCTATAAATCACGTGACACAATCAATCATTTTGAACTTCTGTTGACGCCGCTTTATCTATACAAAATAAATTAAATGTGCATGTTTAGCCTGGCATATTGAATTTTCACAGAACATCGATCGAGGATTAAAGATTAAAGTACATAAAAACACATGACAACATGGTAACGTCATATGTCGTAGCAAAGTGTTGTCCTATTTGTCTTTTCTGTTGTCCCATTTGTATTTACGCCATTTCAAGCCCTTGCAGACTTTCACACTCAACCATTCAACAGGTGACGTTAGTTTAGTACCTGAGGGTTCAGGGTTTTAGACCTTAGGGGGGAGGACATTGAGATTGGGCCTTTTCGACCGAGGCCAAAGTCAATCATGTAACAATCAAGCCTTTTGAACTTCCGTTGACGCGACTCTGACTTTATACAGCTCTGGTTTACCTACATCTGACTGACTCATTTTTCGACCAATCGCATCCCAGCTTTGAATCAGCTTCTGTCCAATCACAGGAGAGAACGAAACGATTGCCTCTCCCCCTTAACTACATGTTAAAAAAGAACGTCATCTGCCTCATACATTTAGCTTTAGCCAAAATTAGCCAGTCGTTCAAATCATAGATACATCTTTGCCGACACGAGTGTTTTTTTTTTCTCCATTTCAACCGACAGCCAACGTATAGCGGTTATTTATTTTTGGGGTTCCCCGTGTTTACAGTGCCAAACATGTACATAAAAGCCTTGTTCCGATGCAGAGACATGCTGAAAGCAGAACTGATCGTGTGAAATGCTGGCTAGCTTAATCAAAGCTAGCTGAGGAATAGGGGCCGAGAAACGAAAGTGGCTGACATTAACGAGAGATAAGCATTTCATAAGACGCCACTGAAGCCACACGAAGAAGAGGAAGAAGGACTGGTAGATAGGTATTATCCTACACAGTAAGTAACGTCTCTAGTTAGCATCTCATACTAACAAATACTTTGACAACTGTGAGCTAGCTGGTTAGCAACACAAGTAGCCTCCTTTGCAGTTCTTCAAATGTATCATTAGCACCAATCTACCAGTTTCTAATCTAAGTGGTCAACATATTAAACCAGCAAATTTTTGTAAATGCGCAACATTTGGTAAATAATTTGTCTCTTTATGTTATGATAACATCTTTGCACCCCCCCCTCCCATTGCGACTGAATACGTCATTGTTTTCATTTTTAGGATGGCCCTAGAGGTAAATAATTGCCGCTAATGGTTTGTGTCAAGACGTACCACAAATGAAATGAATGGAGGTTGTTGTTGATACCACAAAGGGCCCAAGAGCACAAATTATTTCACACCATCTTATTCCCAGATGTTGTAACTATGACATGGATATTCTATTATTTACTCTGTGTGCATAGCAGAGTCTTATGCCACTTTAAATTAAAGTTCCCACCATGCTCTGTGTTCCCATTCTGTTTTATTAGCCTGGTTGTGGGTGTTTTTATTGGGTTGTTTTGGTGTGTGTGACGGTGTGTTCCAGAAATGGCAGCATCATCAGTGGCACGTTTGTGTTGGCACCTTGGTGTGAAATCCTGCACCGGCCATGCTGTTTTAGTCTGTGACTCCTATTGGCCCGTGCAAAGACCTATTTATCTATACAATGTCTGTTGATCGAATCACTTACAGATACAGACGGTGTTAATTGGCGAGCTCAAAATAACTCAAAAGATTAATTTGTCAAGTGCCAAGTGGCACTTGACAAATTAGTGGTAGTTCAGTGGTAGTTCCCTCCTGTGTGTAGTCTGTATTTGACAGGCTAATCTAACCCTGCGCGGATCCCATCAGCCGCTGACTGTTAAATTGAGTTAGCGAGTTAAAGCTACCCTGCTCGTCTGAAGTCTGAGACCTGTGGGCCTGTGTCTGTCTGCCAGCTTCCTACCTCGACTCTCAGACAGAATCAGCCAATTAGAAACAACTGCGCTGTGTCAGTAAATCAGAGCTAGGTCAGTATCACCCTCTTTGTTGAGAGGGAGATCTGACTCTGTCTGTCTGTCTGTGTCTCTCTCTCTCTCTCTCTCTCTCTCTCTCTCTCTGACTCTCACACTCACTCTCTCACTCATTCATTCACACACACACAGTGTGACCTGGTTGTACACTTCTCTCGTTGCACGCTGCAGCCACCAACATCTACTTGCTAATGTTGCTATGGCAACTACTCAGCTGCCACTCCAAGCTGTGTAACCATAGAGACATCGGACTGGGTGACATCACGCCCAGGAGTCCTCAGTGCGTACATCAGTCGTTACAACATATGTATGTGTATATATACATATATATATATATATATATATATACACATATATATATATTATGCAGGACCAAGGTATGGAAAAGACATTGTGTACCAGGGCCCTTGACTGTGTATTATTATACACTGTCATGTAGAGTTGCTGGAATCATGAGTTTTGTGTTTGTATGTATCGTGCCTTTTACTTTCTGTTGGCTTTGCTGAAGTTTTTTTGCCACATTTTTGATCATTTACGATCGAGCGGACACCAATAATTATCAGCTAATAGTCGTTCTGAGTAGCTTGATCGCTGGTCTTTGTAAAAGCCAGACAGTCAGACAACGCTGCGGTTATCAATTGAAACACTCAATACTCATTTGTCTGCTTTGTCGCCTGCTCTTTAATTCACTCTGAGAGAGACACAGCTGAACACACACACACACCTGGCTTAGTGTGTGTGCTTGTCCAGCTGTTTCACACACACATCGGGCCTTTCTCTGCGATGCGTCCTGTTCTATTTTATTTACATAAAGTTCTCGGTGGTTAACCGGTTAACCGTTGACATCTCATGTCAGGATGCATGTAAAAGTCAGTGCAGTGCAGGCTGTCATGTGACGGTGTAGAAAGCTTGCTCGGTTATGAATGGATGTTTATCCGTATGGTCAGAGAGATGTGAAACTAAAAACGGTAGACTAAATGCTCATTTGTCAAGTCATGTGATTGTCTCGCCTTCATCTATTGCAAGGTTGCATTTCTTTGTTTCATTTTTGATGATAAAATACAAACCATGCAATCACCTTTTGACCTTAAATCACCGGTCAGCAGAAACCTGAGATGGTGAGAAACCAGGAAGTTCTTATGTTTAAAAAATAAAGTAACCGTGAGCCTTAAGCATGTGAACAGTAAGAGACCGGAACCTTAAGTATGCCTACAGCTTATTCGTAAGTAGCAGTTATTGATATTTTCAGGAATTAAGGTACAAGTTAAGAGCACAACTTCCGAGGCTTAGAGGCCATTAATCAATAGGACTATATATGTTCATGTTCTCACGTTACGTAACCATACAGAATTATTATCTCCTCTCAAGCAGCCTGGTGCTGTTCATGAAGCTGATAAAGGTGCAGCTACAGGCTGATAACACATCCTGTGGATCCACTCCCTATAGTTGGTTAATGCGGTTAGTAGCCAGCTCTGGCGGCCAAAGAAGCTTTTAAGCTGGCTCCTCAGTCTCTTAAAGCATAGAAACAAAGTGGCTGTGCTATTTCTGGATATTATTCTTCGAGGGAAACGGTACAAGAAACACACACACATGCTCGAAAGCAGTCCAAGTCTTTAACGGTTTGCTGGGTTCACATTTTCAGGCCCTTGAAGGTAAAGTTGAGATCTCTACAAGTGTGAGTGGAAGCTTAATTTATGTTCACAACCGGATTCTACAACTAGAAAATGAAACTTTGCCACTCACTTTAGCTTTACTCTTTGTAATACGGTGACTTTTTGTTGAGCACTAGCACATCTCACAAGCTGCCGGTACTTGAATGAGCACATCTCTGGTAAACACGAGATTTAAAGTGGTTGTGTGGACAAAATCGTGCGATTTATTAGTCGACTAAGAACTTCTTTGGTCGAGGACAGCCCTGCTTTGATGATTCATATGACCTTTCCTCTGCAACTTCCCTAATCCATTATCCAATAATATCAATACTTTCTGTGTTAACATAGTGCAGGCCTGCAGTGACTCAACTGTTGAACTCAAATTCACTGTGTTTTTGTCTGTTCTCCTCTCTTCCTCTCCAGGGCAGAGCCATGGGTGCGTTCCTGGACAAGCCCAGGACGGAGAAGCACAACCTGCATGCTGAGGGCAACGGCGTGCGCTACGGGCTGAGCTCCATGCAGGGCTGGCGGGTGGAGATGGAGGACGCTCACACCGCTGTGTTGGGACTTCCAGCTCCCGGTATGACCGACTGGTGCTTTTTCGCCGTGTACGACGGTCACGCTGGCTCGAGGGTCGCCACCTACTGCTCTAAGCATCTTCTGGAACACATACTTGGCGCTAGCTCAGGGGCCGGAGGGACCCCGGGCTCCCCGACCGGATCGGACAAAGGTGACTCTCCAGCACTGGTTCCTTCCACGGTGGAGACTGTGAAATCTGGGATCCGGACAGGCTTCCTGAAGATCGACGAGCACATGCGCAGCTTCTCCGACCTCCGTAACGGCATGGACCGTAGCGGCTCCACAGCGGTGGGGATCCTCCTGTCCCCCGATCATTTCTTCTTCATCAACTGTGGCGATTCGCGAGCCGTTCTGTACCGCGACTCGCACGTGTGCTTCTCCACGCTCGACCACAAGCCTTGCAACCCGCGCGAGAGGGAGCGCATCCAAAACGCCGGCGGCTCGGTGATGATTCAGAGGGTCAACGGGTCGCTCGCCGTATCGAGGGCCTTGGGGGACTTCGATTACAAGTGCGTGGATGGCAAGGGCCCCACGGAGCAGCTGGTTAGCCCTGAACCAGAGGTGTTTGAGATGGTCCGGGCCCCAGAACAGGATCAGTTTGTGGTCCTGGCGTGTGACGGCATCTGGGACGTCATGTCCAACGAGGAGCTGTGCGAGTTCGTGAAATCTAGGCTGGAGGTGTCTGACGACCTGGAGAGAGTCTGCAACGAGGTGGTGGACACCTGCCTGCACAAGGTGTGTACAAACCTGGCTCAGAGCGTGACCTTTGATGTGATTGCTTGTGATGTTTTGCAACAAAGTCTTCCAAGAAACGAGTGTGCCATGAATTACTTTTTTTGAATTAGTGTGTCACCAAGAAGGCCATTTATATTCCCTGCTGGAACTAGGAGGAACAACTGAAATTAGCGGATTTAAAACATGGAAAAAGTCAAAATGGCTTCAATTACAAGTTGTTGTATTTTGCTGTAAACATCGTGCAGAATTCCTCAGTTCTGAGCAGAGGTTTTGTCATTTTGAATTCAGTTTATCACAATGAATTCAAATAGTGAGTGTTGAGATGGAAAAAATTGCATATTTATATTAAAATATTGCGCGGTCTGCATCAACACTGCGGCGCTGTGATTCACAGTGCAGACTGTTACTCAGGAAATCTTCTTCCTTATTTCCTTCAGCACCACACAATAGCTCCTCCTCTTACCTGCTCTTTCTCTGTTCCTCTCTCCTCGCATCCACCTCAGGGGAGTCGGGATAACATGAGTGTTGTGTTAGTGTGTTTGCCCAACGCCCCCAAAGTGTCGGAGGAAGCTGTGAGGAAAGACGCTGAGCTCAACAAATATCTGGAGTCTCGAGTGGAAGGTGAGATTGGACGGATGGAGGAAAAATAACCCATTTTTACAGGACATCTGATTTAAATAGGTTCTTGAGCTACTGTCATGAAGTAAGCTGTGAAGAAAATACTGTATGCTATTAAATGTCAACAATTTTAGGAGTACAAACTCCAAATTACAGCCACAACTATTGTTTATAACGGTGGAGTCTTTATCTTGGATCCTAGAAAGGTTTTTCTTGTTGACACCTGATCGTTCTCCAACTGAAACATCATATCTGTCTGTGTTCTCCACTGGCTGACCCTGCCACCCTCCACTGTCTAACCTCCAGCCGAGTTATCTCTGGCTCACAGCAGACGAATGACTCCACCATGACCTTCTTTTCCATTCCAGCAAACATCTCCCGTCTTCATTCCCTCTTCGCTCCTCCTCCTTCGCTCAAACATCCACCGTTTTGTTTGGATGGGTTCCCTGCTCTCCTCTTGTATTTCTTTCTGTCCTTTTCTTTCTCATTTCATCACCTTTTTTGTTTTCAGGAGGCCCAATGATGAACACAGGGCAGCTTTTTTGAGTCTTCGTTGGTTACGTCAGCTCTCTTCTGGCTACCGTGGGGACGTCAGCTGTTTCAGAATTTGACCAAACAAGAAATCTTGAATCTTTACACTTGTCTTGTTTCATCAACATGGCACCGGTTTTGTTTCTTGATCCACAGAATGGAAAAACCTTTATTTTGAAGATACTGAAGGTTATACTATCCATTGTGTATAAACTGCTAATTCATGTAATCCACAGTGGGTTTAATGTCACATTCCAGGGTAAAGTACAATTATGCAGAAGTTTGTCCGGATATTTGGCTTCAGGTGCCGTCTAATACTGTAAGATAGAGGGAGGGAGCGAGGAATGCTCTGGCTGAACATTGACCTGGCCTCATGCCACAGGCCTCCGTCTGTCACCATCTCCCTCCCTCTCTCTGTCTCAGATGTGCACTCATTCCCACAAATTCAGTCGTACTGTATGTCTTCTGTCCTCACTTCTTATCGCCTCAATTGTCGCCTTTTTGGCCACTCCCCTCTCTCTCTCCCCCGTCTTTACTCGGCTGTCCTTGGCTGTCACCAGCTCTGGTAATACTGTCTTGTGTAACAACATGTCTGGTGTTATTTTAGAGATGCTGTCTCGGCCAGTGGAGGACGGGTTTCCGGACCTGGTAGCGGTATTGAGGAACCTGTCCACCGACATCGGCATGCCCTCGTTGCCACCAGGGGGGGGGCCTCGCCAGCAAGTAAGGACCAACGCCCTCAGAGGGATACTCAGTCTTATTGTAACACAGTAATAAGCATCTGGAATAATAATATCCAACTACAAGGAGAGTCGTGTAGATATATAAGCCAGTTATCTAGTGTGTGTAGACTTTTGTATGTCATTGGGACTACATACCTACTTTTCCAACTACACCTTACTGTTCCTTGTTTTTCCACACACGCCCTTTGTTGTTGATGGTTTGAATTGAATCGCTCAAAAGATCTAATCGCACCTTTGTGTTCTTCCTGCAGACGCAGTGTTATTGAAGCAGTATACAACCGTCTGAACCCGTACAGAGAGGAAGATGGGGTCAGTATCAGTAGATGTAATGATGAGCTTTGTCCTTCTGCTAAAGTCTAGAGGTCTACACAACACATCTGAGTTCCAGTGGCCTCAATGAAAACCTCCTCATGTTGATTCGTCCCCTCTGGCGGACCAAGCTGCTGATTCGTGTGCATTGTATTTATTTTCACACTCGTAGCAGATTAAGTATTATTATTGACGACAGAGGTGGCTCTGAGCCCAGCACACCCTTCCATTGTGATAAACATCAGTTTTTTGTTCTGTGCACACCTTCCTGTCAGCCTTCATAATGGACTATGCATGCATGACAACACCGCTTTGTCAGAAGTCTTCCGAATGGAACTGAGAACTTTTGCACTTTTACCAAATCCAGTGACTGCAGACGGAAGCCTTTTCGTTTGTTGAAATATCTCTAAATGAGACGCTCCAAGATTTCCTTGAGTGGTTTATTTGTTTGCACCCCAAACACACTTATACACACCCCATCAATAACTTATGCCAAATACAATCACAATGCATAGATGTTAGGGCCGGCCCTAAGCTTAATCAACAGCCAGGGAGGCTTCTATATAGAGAAGCCTTTTTTGACGTTAGTCCAAGTAAAGTCTATATGTGTGGGGAACACTAATAAAAATTGGTATTTTGTGTGTGATTTTCCAAGAAATCACACAATATTGTTTGACACAATTTTGACTTGCTGTGTCAAATACTTCACACGCATATCCGAATTCCAAAATAAAGTTTGCAGTCCTGGTTTGGGACTGCAAACTTTGGGACTTGATGGGACTTGATGGGACCTGATGGGACCTGATGGGACCTGATGGGAGCCTGTGTGTGTGTGTTGTGACTTTACGTCCGCTCCGTGTAACATGATTGGTTGATTCCTTTCTTTGTGTTGAGAAAGCGCCGAAAAATCGGCTGCTTTTATTGTTGCTTAATATTCAGGTTTTTTTGAAAGTGCCAAAAACAACAATTAAAAAAAAAACCTATTCAAGTGCAAATCGCATCGATAACAAATGCCAAAGCTGTGTCAAAGGCCTTAAGGATGTAGTCTTGCACTCTGGCGTTCTGCAGAGTTCTCTACCTGCCAGCGAGGTTTACTGAAAGAGTTGAATGTGTGGCCCTGGCACTCTTTGTTGTTGCAGTGGATGGGTGGTTACATGCGCGTCCCCTGAGGGGAATAACCCACTGAGATGGCACTTTGCTAACCGTTAGCATTGCAGTGCTATTATAAAGCTCCGCCCATTTGTTTATTAGCCGTTATGTTTGGTGTGTTCTTGTATGTCTGTTGATGTGACGGACGAGTCCTGAGGTGGAGCCCGATTCAAAGAAGTGTGTGTGAGTGTGAGAGAGGTCTGCTGTTTGGTAGCTCCTGTTGGGGTGAGGTGATGTTCACCTTGGTGTGTCTGTAAAGACTTGGAGGTACTGTGACTGTTTGCCACATGCACACACGCACACACGCATACATTCACACACAATTCAAAAGGATTTTATCTACTCTGCTTAAAGCCGCTATTTGTAGAGCGTTTTTTTTAGTAGAAATAATATACCAGTCCTGGTGGAAGTCTTTGATGCTAGTCTAAATTTCATTATTAATGTTGTACACATAGTGGCTTTAAATACATTTAAATTGTAATCATAATAGCAACAATCTTAAAGGAATGCTGTTAATAACACTTATTCATTTTCCAACAGACTTCAATTAAAGGTGCTATCAGTAAAGAAAATGTTTTAAATAAATCATAGCAGCACAAGTAGTGGAATTGTTCCACTCTTTAAAAGTGTAGTTAGCAAATTGTGTGTGGTAATGTACACACACGCGCTCTGTCACACACACACACACACACACACACATTGATAAGGGATGTATCGATTTGTCTAACTGTGTGTTAACCCTCTGATTAACGCAGCCCTCCTGTTTCATTTGGTAAGTGATCACATATATAACTGTTACACCCCCCCCCTCTTCCAACCACTCATCTACATACACACACACACACACTCTTACAGGCATGTAAGTGGTGACCTGCTACACATGTTCCCCTGTCACTCCATCAGTCTCTACGTCCTGGTTTGATCTACTCTTTGGCATGTGGAGCTCCGTGACTTTAAGGTGTGCGTGTGTGTGTGTGTGTGTGTGTGTGTGTGTGTGTGTGTGTGTGTGCAGACATGGCTGTCCAGGTGTTATGAGGTTGACTGGTCGTTGTCTTCTGGTTCCTGTCCGTCCCCCTCTCACGTCACACGTCCTACACGCATGCATCGCTGTCTCACTCCGTCTCTCCACAACTGCACGCAAAGTGTCTTCTCAGTCTCCGTTTTCTGTGTCACTCCCGCAGTAACACCAGAGGCCTTGGGGATTGTTGTGTTTGCGTATTATTGCAGAAAGAAGCCACACACTTCGATCAAAAGTGTTCCCTGTTGTTGTTTTGAAGGAAAACCTGTCGTTGAAGTGCAGGCTGGGGAACGAAATCAGTGAATGTGACTGTAAATGATTGTTTTCCACATTTGATAACAGCGTGCTCTCTGTTTCCGTCCTTTTGCTTTCCTTCTTCTCTGTTCTCCCTCCTTCCTCCGCCTCTCCTCCCCATACTCTACTCCCCTCTTGCAGAGCGGAGCCGAGTTGGAGTACCACTGGTAGCTGTCCAGCACAACTGCCTGATCCCAGAAGAACAGGACCACTTTTCCACACAAGATCACATTCATAGTCACCTTTTTAATTTCCTCTGGGGTGTTTTTTTTTTTTTTTTTTAATTTTTTTTTATTCCCCACACCGAGATCAATCGAAGCAGAAATCCTGGATTTAAAAACAAACGACTCACCCAACGTGGAGGACTGCGAAACAGATTTAGTTCTTTTTACAGAACAAAACGGGAGGAAGATGAGAACAACTGCGTTAATATCTGAAAGAATAACTACATATACAGTATATACTTAAGAGAGGCAAACAAGCACAGTTCCTCTGGTCCATCCGTTTCTTGCTTTCTCTGTGGTTGTTGTTGTTGTTGTGGGTTGACGGAGACACAGGAGCAGCTCTGAACACTTTGGGCCTCACCAATCGAAAGAGATGGAGAAATTGTAAGATACTGAATGGACTGAAGTGGTTTGTTGGCTGCATTTTTTTTTTTTTTTTTTGCGTTATTTGTTTTGGAAGTGTGAACTTTACTTGCAGCTGACCGGCAGCCAACCGACCACACAAGCCTGCGACTCCCACAAATCTCAAGCTTTCGCCGTCCAGCTTGGGGTTCTGGGGGCGTTACTGGTACTCGGATGAGGGCCCGACGCGTCACCTGGCAGCTTTTGCAGAACTCCTGGATTTAAAACTCCCAAAAGCCCCACGCTATCCAAAGACACCTGAACACAAGGGGAGCGGGGTCTGTCTGGCTCCTCCACACTGGGTCCAAACTAAAAACAGGACATGGGCCGGTGTTCCTGGCTGCGGAGAGATGAATTACATGAAGATGGTTTAAACTCAAGTGTGACGACTCTTCCTGCACTTCCCGGCTCAGTTCCTCTCCTCCCGTAGGACGTTGTAGTGCAGTCGATTTCTCACTCTTCCCTCTGTCTCTCTCCCTCTCTCTCTCTCCCTTTTTTCTCTTTCTCCGTCTCTTCATATGGCAGAAGAGACACTGCTGTCATTTGCACTGGCAGACGTTGCCAGAATCATAAGCTTTTCAGCCTACTGTTTAAGAGAGAGAAAGATAGTTATATATATAAAAATATATTTTGATTTGTTTGTTTCCTCTTAATTCCCAGCCATAGTATTCGTTGTGGCCTAATGTGTGTGTGTGTGTGTCCTGTGTGTGTGTGTGTGCACCTCTTTGTGTGTAGACAAATTAAAACACAAAAAAAGTGGAAGTTGCACACACCGTGTTCCACACAGCAGCGCTCCAAAGACGGTTGGGGGATAAAGATATTCCTCTCCTCCTTTCTCCTCGACACAAACAATCCTGCTCGTGCTACAACTTGCCTTTTCTACTTCTCAAATAACGCGTAGCAAAACCAACATGTCTTTTTTTTGTTTTGATTGGATTCTTAATGTGTTTTGCTATATATGGCTTTTTAGCGTCCTGTAGATGGATAAGAAAACAACGAGGGCAGCATGAAATATACCTTGTACAGTAGATTTGGGGGAGAGGTGTAGGTTTTTGGGGTTTCACTGTAGGAAGTAAAGGACACTGTAGGGACAAACGACAACTGCCCCCCCCCCCCCCCCCAGAGCTGTGTTTCGCATTGTCCCTGAAATTGCTGTCCTTCATTTTGTCCACAGCTCCCGTCATGGACTTGCCTCTAAGCCCCGGTTTGACTCCTTTTGATCGACCAGGAGTCTATAAGTCTATAAGCACTAATAAGTGATTAGATGACTATATTGTCTGTTTGAAACAAATGTGGGCATTGACAAAGTGGATACACATACTTTGCATGTGTATTTTTTCTGTATTGCATTTACAATAGGCCATCAGTCAATACAAAACTGTAATATACACTTTTTTTCTTTTTGTAATCATTCAATTGTGCTTTCTGAAGTGGTAGTGTTGAAAGACAATAGGCCTAACGGAGTTGCTGATTAATGTTCTGGTGGTACACTTGCTCTTGATGCCATATGACAAATAGGTACTTGAATGTGTAGTTCTTTTGCAGTCGTTTTAATGGGATGATTGCTTTTCTTTTGTTTGTGGTGGAGGGAGGGAGTGGGAGTGGGGGGGGGGGGGGGGGGTCTCTAGTTGTGCATGTTTTGTGGTTTGAGGGAGGAGTGTGTTTTGTGTGTGAGATGTACTGGGCGATAATGTGGGCATGTTCAGTGTGGTGAAAAACGCAACGTTGGAGAGGAAAGGGGACGATAAGAAGAAGAACATGGAGGATAGTGGAGCACATAGCAGGATACGATTTGTTCTTAAGACTGAAATTCAGTTGGTTAAACCCCCAAATATCTCATGTTTTACACTGCAGCTGATGTTTTGTTCTGACATGTGAACTCCTACAATGTATTCACACTAACACTTCCTGACTTTTTAACGTATTAATGTTTTCACCACACTGAACACAATTCTTTTTTTAGGTTTATGTTGAAGCTAAATCAGACACTGGGCGAGGAGACAAATTAAGGGAGGGAAGGAGAGGTCTTTTTTTTTTTTTTTTTTTTTCTTTAATGTAATTTTCATTATTCACACTGATTCCACTGCATGGACAGAATACAAGCATCACTGCAGCATCACAGTCTCTTCTCATCGGTCATTTAATGACAAAACAAGCTCACTTTGCTCCCTCCATTTTGAAGAAGGAAAAAAAAAAAAGAAAGTATGTGAGAATAATTCTTGTTGTGGAATATAATCGCAAGACTCACGCGAGAAGACGTCTCGCTCTTTTTAAAGGAGACTTTGGTAGTCGGGTGATGCCTGAATAGTTTGACCCCGACTTGTTTTTCAGCTTTGATTTCCGGATATGTTGAGCAAAGAGAACTTTGTCTCCAGGACGTGTCATTATTTTGGGCCGCTGGGGTTGAAATACCCGCGAGGACCCCAGACACGACGTTCCTCATGTGGGCTTTGGATGGAAATGAACCCGAGTGCTCTTTGCCACCTCCTCCTGTCACGTCACACTGTTAGAGTTGATGGGTTTATGATGGCGATGATGAATTACACACTTTTTATTTATTCCAGTGCTTTTCAGCTCTTATGAAAAAAAAAAAAAAAAAAAAAAATGTATTTTGAAGACCGAATAAGGTGGTGTAATGTGTGACCCACTCACCTTCAGGTTGATGAGACAACACCATCCCTTCTTCCTGTACTAATTCCCCAGTATGCTATTGTGATGTTACAGACCATACAGTGAACATAAATGTCAATAAAAGATGGATTTAAGTTTAAAACGGTTTCAACTGCTTTGCGTTTTTCTTTTATTCAGTGGCAACTTGAAATGTGGCCTTTGTGCCTTTTTTTGCTGTTGCGAGCTTTCACTGTTCAGCGCATCACAATAGAAAGTTGTACTTTCTACTGTCTGTGCCCTGTGTGGTGTACATTGTTCAGTGCCAGGGAACACAAAAGGCTTTGTCAAGAAGAAAAAGTCAGCGTGTAGCTCGGAAAAGAAAGCACAAGTCTTCTCACATGGCCTGGTGTCCCCTGAAGACGTCGCATCACTTGGATTAAGGGACAAATAATTCAGATTTGCAGAATTTGTATTTGAATATTCAGCTTTGATAATTCCACATGTTGAATAGGATGTACTTAACAGGCAGTCCTCTTTCTCCCATTCAAATATAATTTGGGATATTTATATATATATTTTCGGTCTGACCAGTAGGTTTCTGCATCATGCAAGCTAAATGACTATAATTTGGCAACTGATTTGTGTTACAATGTTTCTCAAAAGTGCAACAATTGCACCTATGAGGGTACCACCAGAAACCCAGGAGGTTTCTGCGTCAGTGCTGTAGTTTTCGAGAGATGTCGCCTGAAATTTGCGCATGCGTAGGAGGACAAAGAGATTAGCGTTGGTGCGCAAGGTAAACTTGGATCCTAGACAGAACTCGAGGAAATACTGGCGATAAAACATTTAAGATATCCCACTGCGCTAACACAATAACAATGCAATTCCCGTTTGTAATACAGTTACAAAGTTGTTATTTTAAACTGTTTATTCTGTCGCACCATTGTTAAACAAGTTTACCTCGAAATCCCCATTCCTCCAAGATTAAGCTGTGACTCGACACAGGTGAAGGGTATGAATACTTCTCCCACTACACATCTCAGTCAGCACTGCAGCAAGAAAGGTTAATCTCCACCCGATCCCATCCAACTCTCCAGCTTCCCACATTCCTCAGGTGGCACTGCGCGCGTATGTGTGCGCGTGTATGTGAGAGAGAGGAAGACAGAGAGTACTCTGGCCTCTAGCAGTTACATAGCGTAATTTGGCCTCTTTGAGTCAGTCTGACTTCCCGAAGAAGAGCTAAATCAACACCGTTTGTTTTTCCCTCTTGCGAATCAGATGAGTGTTGCACAAGCCGCCGGTAGCAGGGAGCTCGGGGAGCGCAACCCCGGGTATCAGGACGTGGACGGCGATGGGTCAGCGGCGGACACCGTCAACCTCGAAGAGCCCGAGGAGAGGCGCGACACCACCACGCTGAATTTGGACGCGGACGCGGAATACAAGCAGATCAAGCCGTACCCCGGGATGCCCAAGGAGGTGGTGCTGCAGCACTCCTCCAAGGCCCGGTACCGGGTGCCCCGGGAGATCATGTTCTGGCTGATGGTGGCGTGCACCCTGGCGCTGGTGGCGATCACCGTCACGGTGATCGCGCTGTCTCCGCGATGCCTGAAGTGGTGGCAGGTCTCCCCGGTGTACCAGGTTTATCTCCAGTCCTTCAAGGACTCCGACGGAGATGGGGTCGGAGACCTCAAAGGTAAGATGCCCCTGACTCGAGCGCGTGCTCTGATACAGATCATTAATCCTCCTTAACACGTGTTTATTTCTATGAAGTCACACTATATAAATGGTTATAATGTATAACTAACGGCTTTATTCATGACCGTTAAGTCGTTTTCACACAGAATATCGTTTGAGTTGCCAGGTTGTGAAAGATCCTCCTCCAGCAGGAGGAGGATATATTTTAGTTCTTTAGTTCATCGTAGGCACTCTAATGGACCGGTTACATTCTAGAAAATACCTGCAGCGTATTTGGACCAAAATACATTTGTTAACAATGTATTAACATTTATAAATCTAGATCTGATGGCGTATTAGAGAGTGTAAAGCAAGCCCACAAGTATTTGTTATACCAACATGTAGGCCTATTACTACTTTATTACCAAATAGAAAGAATAAACAACAAGCAGAGGGACTTAAATAAATGATAAAATCACTGATTTTATTTCACCATTAACATTATTGGTTGAAATATTCTATTTTAATACAAGTTTTGCACTTCTTTGTCTTTGGCACCAAGTCCTCTAGTATCCAGCATTGATCACTGGTGTCTCTGGTCTGGCAGGCATTCAGGAGCAGCTGGATCACTTCCAGTACCTGAACATCAAGTCAGTGTGGGTCAGTCCTTTCTACTGCTCTCCCATGAGGGACTCCGGCTACGATGTGGAAGATTTCCGGGCCGTTGACCCGCTCTTTGGAACAATTCAAGACTTTGAAGAGCTTCTGGCTCAAATGCACAACAAAGGTGTGTACTCTCCTCTCCACAGATCTGATGGTGGATCGCCACACGTCTTGTTTTGGGGGTAGCAGAGTTGTCTGGCTGGCAGGGTCCATGTCTTAGACTCACACTAATCTCTCGGTTCCCACCAGGTTTGAAGCTGATCATGGATTTCATTCCCAATCATACCAGCGACCGTCACCGCTGGTTTAACTTGAGCCGGACTGGAGACCCTCACTACAAGGATTACTACGTCTGGACCGACTGCAATGGATCCGCTCCGAGGCCTAATAATTGGGTCGGTAGTGATTTTCACAGAACCTTCACTGATGCATTGCACTCATCCCGTTCTCACTCCCAGGGCGTCAAATACCGACGCTTTGTCACTCCTCTCTGCGACTGATATCGACGCACAAGTCACCTTTTAGCATCTGTATGAGACACAGGCTTTCAAGTAACTACAATATAAAACCCATCCCCGTCATTATTAGACGTTAAAAAAAATTCTACAGTAGTGTGATGACAGATTAGGGCGGATTAGTCAAACACACAGGACTTTCATCCAGGAGACCGGTGTTCATGTCTCTTCTCCTCTTGACTCCCTCCTCCTTTCTCTCAGGTGAGTGTGTTTGGGAAATCGGCATGGACTTATGATGAAGTCAGAGGACAATGCTACCTGCACCAGTTCCTCAAGGAGCAGCCGGACCTGAACTTCAGAAACCCACATGTCCGCAAAGAGATGACTGTAAGATTACACGGCCGCACACATTGTCTCTGCTATTGACTCATTTCTAAAAGCGTTTGGTTTTTAGTGACTCGTATAACATATCTCGTACTAAGATCTTCGTCAGTGTTGTCCCCATCTGGCTCGTCTTCTCCACTGTCCCGTGATTGTTGTAGGTATCCACAATCCTTGTAATCTGTAGCTGTAATGTGTGATAATGGCCAACTGATTCCACATAAACTTGAGCTAGTAACTCCGTGTGTCTTTTTATCTGCCAATTCACAGAACAATAAGGAAGTACAGACTATGCCTGCAACAATTTTACGATAATCAAAGGACACTTAAGCACTAGAGTCTGGCCTTCAGCACATTTTCTCACTGCACACACAGCATTTTTTAATCAAGTTTATATTTATGATTCTATTTTAGGATATCATTCGTTTCTGGCTGGAGAAGGGAGTGGACGGGTTCCGGATGGGTGCAGTGAAGCGCCTCATGGAGGCTGCACACTTGAGGGATGAACCACAGGTGGACCCAAACAAAGCACCAGTGAGTGGCACCTCTTTTAGTTATCATTTTGGATAAATTGACAATGAAATAATACAATTTTTTTGAAGTGATGAGACACTGTCCTCATAGACTTAAGACCCATGTCCAGCCCCCCTTCTGAGATGGTCACAAGGTGTTAGGTCTGGCTTGTCATGTTTAATATTTAATAATAACAGATGTTCAGATGGTCAGTCAGTGAGGTCTGTCTGTGTCCATTTCTTTACTCTTTGCTACTGCTCTACTGTGCACTCACCAAGCAGCTCTTCTTCCTGGGAGCTCAAAATTCAGTTGTAGTTAACAATCTGTATTGTAACATTCAGTTATGCAATTCTATCATGATTGTATCTTGTTGAATGATATGAAGGGTCAAGAGTCCAGATTGTAATGGTCTGAGGGATAAAAGCAGCACTGTGGGCAGAAGCTGCTCGGCTGAAGCAGTACTCTCGTGTAGCTGGTACAACAAACACAATCACCAGCTGAGTGGGAGAGTTCACGGTGTTCTTGATTTATCATTCATTTATCTCTGGCTTAAATGTCAGGTTCATCTTGTGCCCTTCTGGAATTCAAAGGGGTCATGATTCACGCAGAGCGCACTGAGAGAGACTTTTTGCACCATGGAGACTGAAGTTATTTCTCACAGGGGAAAGATTAGTAGAAAAGAGGCATATTTTGGGGGATTAGCAAATCATTGGGAATTACCTACCACTTGAGAATAACTGACTCTACTGGTGACACTCACTGCTGCATTGACCGACTACTCGTCTTTAATAACCCTCGCCGAGCGGTGCTTTATAGTGGCGTGGAACAAAACAAAAGGTCACTGTTGGGCAATACACAGAGATCTTCATGCAATCTACAAAAACATTTAACCACTAAATTGCAATAAAGAGTCACAGCTGTGTGTTTATTGGCATATTGAGAAATGTACAACAACTGTGAATCTGATAATCCTAACTTGACCAGCTATCAGTGTTGGCATTATTGCTTTAGTGGTTTAGTGCCAGTTGTAGCTTTAAATTCAGACCAACTATGTGCTTTATTGTGCTGAGCGGTTTGCTCATGTGGCAGCATGTCCAAAGCTCAGTAATTAAATCTGTGAATAGATTTATGGTGTGGAACCTGTGGGTTGTCCCTGTGTCCTCACAAACAAAGAGACACACACATTAGGTGTTTAGGAGTTTTATTTCACTGTCCTCCAAAAGGCCTTCCAGCACTGAAGCAGGTTCCGGGCTGGTTCGCTTACAACTGTTGCTTTGTCTTTGTGGTCCCATTAGGGCCCAGAGAGTGACATTTTATACTTAACAAGACATATTTTTCTGCTTGTGTTACTTTTGTCTTCTTCCCCAATAACAACCAATAATTTACCAATAAAATTAGCACCAAACTGAACATTTTTTTAACACTACTCCTTCATTATTGAACCCAAAAGTCTCTTATCACTTGGCCTCTACTCTCTATCTGAGCCTGTGACTGGACCCGGTGCTTAGGTGGACAAAGGAACACATTCACACCCAAGCTCTCATAACTCCCAGTGGGCAGAGGAAAACACAGTTGAGCTCTCTTGATCCACTGTGGTGGATGATCTAAGGGTGGAAGCTTTACTGTGAATAGACCACTAGTACCCTAAACCATATGCGAAACCAATTAAATGAATAGGCCTGACATCCAATAATAGCTACATTACTCCATATTTATTTATATTTACAACAATCCAGGAGTCTGTGGCCTCAGAGTGGGACCTCCACCATGACTACACCACCAGTCAGCTGGGCCTGCACGACCTGCTGAGGGACTGGAGGGCTGAGATGGATGTCTACAGCCGTGAGCCTGGCCGATACAGGTACGGGAGCCATACAATAATACTATTGTACACTTTGGACTGATACTGCTCTTACCTACTTCATTTGCTACTACGTATGATGATCACGTTGCCATAAGGTTCACGTAGCTCATCATTCATAATTTTATTACTTCTGCAACAGTCCTTTGTATTGTCTTGCGTCACATGTTTAAAACTCGTATTTACAATTTGAGTGTCCCTGTTTAATGTAACTGTGTTTCACTACTGTCTATAAATATGACAATAAGGTTGCGCAATATAAAGCTCAGACTATAAATATCCCTCTTTTCTACAGGTCTGAAACCTTTTCTGGTTTAAATTTCTACTTTAAATCCTTGTTAAAGGCCAATGAAAGAGTTCAGCAGAGTTCACAAGGATTCAAATCAAGTCTTGTTGACACTGTATGGCTGAGGATCAGATTGCATGTTTTCATAAACAAGTTCTTGATCCACTTCAGGTTCATGGTGTCGGAGTCTTATGATTACCACGAGGTGGACAAGACCATGATGTACTATGGCACCCCGCTGGTTAAAGAAAGTGACTTGCCCTTTAACTTTTACCTGCTGGACCTGCCTCAGAACAACAGTGGCTCGTGGGTTAAACATCTGGTCCAGCTGTGGATGGCCAACATGCCCAGGGGACAATGGGCCACCTGGCTGGTGAGTCAGGAGTCCCAGGATTCTCGCTCACTTTATCTATACATCTCACATCCCTCACTTTTCAACATCAGCTTTCTCTTCCATGTATTTCTCTTAAACTGTGTATAAGGTTGGGAACCACGACAAGCCTCGGATTGCCTCCACTGCTGGTCAGACCTACATTCGTGTCATCAACATGCTGCTGCTGACCCTCCCAGGCACGCCCACCACCTACTACGGCGAGGAGATAGGCATGGAGAACATTAACGTCACAGACAGTCAGACACAGGACCTTGCTGGCAAATACAATGCGGTCAGTACTGTGCATACACAATAAGGAATGTCTCACTGTGACGTCTCTGCCATGGCCCTTTTAATTGATGACGTTACAAAACAGGATGAAGTGTGTTATAGTGACATAAATGTATCCAACTTTACCACAAAATACAGCCTGGAAAAAAGGCCATGAAGTTAAATCACCGCCTCTGTAAAGAAATTTCAACAACTGAACAATGTGACATTCATGATGGTAGGATTGTGGCAAACTGAGTGCACGTGCATGAAAGTATGTCCATAGACATTCATTGTGCTCACATTTCCCTGCAGAGTGCCAGTCGGGACCCTCAGCGGTCTCCAATGCAGTGGAGCGGTGACATGAACGCAGGCTTTAACAACAAAACCAACATCACCTGGTTGCCTGTACACCCTAATTACACAAGCATCAATGTGGAGGTACAGAACTCATTCAATACTGTCCAACTCTGGAGAAACATCTGGCCAGAGCTTGTTCAACTTGATCCTGATCATGGTGCATCCCCGTGCCACTCTCTGTCTTCTAGGTCCAGAGGGAAGATGAAGGGTCTGTTCTGGCTCAGTACCGTTTCCTGACCGCCCTGCGTCAGTCAGAGCTCGCCCTTCAACGCGGATGGTTCTGCTACGTCCACGCCGATGCCAGTGTCTTCTCGTACCTCAGAGAGCTGGATGGGCTTAACCGAGCTTTCCTCATGGTGCTTAACTTTGGTAAAGAATCCACCATCACAGATCTCTCCTCTGTTCGTGAGCTACCAGACCAGCTAAAGGTGCTGAAGAGCACCAACCAAGTCAACGACGGCAAGGCGTTACAAAAGTCTGGTATCCCGACGGAGGCAGGAGAGAGTTTGGTGATTCAGTACTCCACCAGCACTCGGTTTAATCCGAACCACCCAGAACAGTGCTACGTCTCTGAGAAGGCCTGCTATTTGAGTGTCATGGATATACTTTATAAATGCTAAAATGAAAAGTTATTAAAGTTCACAGCAGCAATCAAACGATCAAGATTCTTTTTCTCTGTACGAGATCCATGTCATATAATAAAGAGGACCATTGCAGATACATTCACTGTTGATGTGGATTAAGATTTGGGCTCATACTGTGGTCATGATGGCAGATGTTTAGGTCATTGTGGTTAGATTCCTGATTTCCCCCTCATAGCTGTGCTATCTCTTCCTCCTGCGTGGAGGCCGAGGAGGGTCCAGGTCCAGCTCTGTGTGTAGGAACGCTAGCGTGAGGGCTTCCTGAGTCGGGAAGAGAAGACAGAGGACACATTTCTCAGTCCGTACCCAACAACTCAACCGATAAAACTAATGTCAGTGTTCACAATGTGAGAAAAGGGTTTGTATGAAATTCTCTTTACAGTATTGTCACTTTTCAGCATGGATGTGTATTTTCAGTGGGTTTAAGAGCATCTGGCCAAGCAAAATCACTGAGAGAATAATAATCAAATAGAACTGCTTGTGTCTAAATCGCCTTATTTGTGGATATATTTGGAAGCACATATTTAAAAAGCTCCACTTTAAAAACTTAAAAATGCTTCAAATCCCTTTTAGAGAGAGGAGAGTGCATTACCTCCTCCAGCATCAACTCAAAGTCATCTGGTCCGTGGTGATTTGCTCCAGGTTGAATATTCAGAACTACGTTTGGTGCTGGTTCACATTCTGAAAGAACGAGGAACACGGAGGTCAAAGGCAAAATGGGGGACATTGTTTCAAACTTCCTCCCCTTATCTTATTGTATGCCCACTTTCTCTGCTCTCGGTCTAGTCGTCCCAAATCCCCTCTCTCTCTCTCTCTCTCTCTGTCTTTACTCTCTCTCTCTCTCTCTGTCTTTACTCTCTCTCTCTCTCTCTTTACTCTCTCTCTCATTCATGCTGCCAGCTGATATTGCCCTCCCTCTTCTCAAAACCCACCATATTACCCCCCTCCCCCGTCTCTGTGGTACGGGCTGTTTCACAAGTGCGGTCTTGACCTTGACAGCTCCCAGTCTGTGCCGTCTAATCTCTTGCTCTGATACACTATCTCTTTACCATGCTAATGGGCCGGCCCACCCGCCTCCATGTGTCTATGCCATCAGCACTTTATCAAAGACTCCGGAGAACAGAGAGAGACAGATTAGGGAGACATATACACACACATACACAGACACGTAAGCTGCCTTGTGTGTGTGTGTGTGTGTGCGTGTGTGGGAACAACAGGAAAGTGAGAGAGGGTGAAAGAGAGAGATAATTTGAAACAAGGCGAGTGGAGGCAGTGCAGAGAGAGAGAGAGGGGTGTAAAGAGGAGTACCACCAATGTGGTGTAGGCAGATTATAAGTGAGAGGGAGAAGGAGCCTGTCTAGGGGGACATGAGAGCAATTAGCTGACACTGACACACACACACACACACACGCTATACTACAAGGTGACCTATGCTATACTTTGATCATGAACTTTAAATGCTGTTAGCAGTTTCCCCAGACCGACGGACAGACAGCCATACGCCGGTTTCTGCTGCCTCTCCAGACATGCACACTGACACTACTATTGGGAGCTGACCCTAAACTATTAAAACCTCTGATGATGCAGAAATCACACCGAAAAGGATGTGGGAACAATTAGGAAATCCATCCCGGAATGCACACACAGTTGTTTTTATCCAACAGCATGCTTGGTGAGTTCGCTGTTGCGATAGCATGTGTGACGGTGTGTGTGTGCACGTACCTGACTCTGGTTTCATGGTGAGGTGGGTATGAATGGCGTTTTTTAACTGCTCGGTGTATCTGAGGACGCCTGCCAGAGGAACCCTACGATCACCGCTGTATGCTGTCAGCAGAATCGATGGGTAGCACTAGCTCACAGAATCACACACACACACACACACACAAAGATAATAAGAGTAAATCGGAGAGAATCTCATAATAAAAAACTGCAGCTACATTTTTTGGGGGTTTCACGGTCTTCCTCTCCACACCTGAGGGGTAATGTTGTGAAGGGGACAGTAGGAGGAGATGGTTAGTCTATGTTTTGGGTTTCCTACTGGGTTCCCCCATTCTTCTCTGTCCTCCAAAGTTAGAGGCAGGCTGGGATCCTCCATAGCTCCCAACACATCCAGGAAAGGAGCCTGAACACAGAAAAATAAGTGTCTTTGGATGTGTGTGTGTGTGTGTGTGTGTGTGTGTGTGTGTGTGTACACCTGAGTGCAAGGAGTGAGGAGGCCGTCCTTGAATTTATATTTAACTCTTACATATTGGCAAACGCCTGCTTGTTAAAGTGCTCTTGAGGAAGACACAGAGTCTGTAATATTCTTAAATAGAATAACACTAAAAGCTACACAGGAATACACAATTCTCCGGTGATTTAACGCCTTTACCTGCAGCGTGACAGCCCGCACCATGTGTGGGTGTCTGTTGCACAGCGCTCCCACTGGCACAGCACCAGCACTGCAGGCTGTGAGGGCAGTGAGTGAAGGAGACGAGACTCCTAAAGAGAAGAGGTGATGGAGACAGGCTTGGAGGTCCTCCACTCCTCTCTGCTTCCCCTCTACGCGAGCTTGTCTTTGCCAGAACAGGCCACGCTCTCCTCCACCTCTAGAAGGTGTACATGACAAAGATTCACTTCAACACAGAAGTTCGAATTCCAGAATTAACCAGTCAGGTTGGTTTTTAGGCTGCTGCAGAGCGAATACGTTACCTGATGTGGCAGAAGGCCAGAGTCCAGCCCTGCTCCAGCAGCAGCCTTTTCTCTGGGCAGAACTCCATGTTGAGATCTCTGCCATATGCTCCGTAGACACGGACCAGTAGCGGCGCCTGGCGCAAACTCTCCACAGGTTTTGAATGAAACAGTGTCACCGGCACCAAGGTACCATCCTGCAGAGGAGAGGCAGAGAGACTGGTCTGGAGACTGTGAGGAGCAGATGATCATCATTCTTCTATATGTTGTGTTCTAGGTGTATGTGTGCAGGACCAAATACGTACTATTGAGGTCTTCTGTCTTTGTTGGCTAAAAGAGCTTCATCAGTGGACACGTGAGCTTCAAGACAAAATGCTTACCTCCCTGCTGATAGTGTTTCAGTGTGTGTGCATGCGTCTTATATATCAAGTGTTCTCACTTGGCTGCAGGCCTCTAAGCGTGTGGTGGTATAATTCCCCTGGCTCTCTAGGGAGGTCCCATCTCCGGTGCCTGATAAAAGTAGCCCGTCCTCAGGGTTTAGACAGTAGGGCACCGGGAGGTGGACTGGAGATGAAATCAAGAACTCTAACACACCGCGTTGGTCTGCCACACCTGGTGTCTTGGTTTGGATGGCACAGGCCCAGGAAGGGAGCTTGGGAGTATAGAAATATAAAAGTGTAAGACATTAATACATAAAAGCAAGATATGTGTAGATTTGACCAAGTGTATATTTCATGTATTGTCTATATCTGTATGTGGAATCTGCACTGGCTGTGAAAACAAATCTCCCTCTGGGACATTAAAGACTATCTGACTATCTGACCTGTACAGTGTATGCCTCCTTGGGATGGGTCAGCGGGACCACGACCAGGATGAGCTCACCGGCTGGTGTTCTCGCAACTAACACGCAGTGGTCGCCAACCACGTCCATGTCTTTGATGGCAGTGCCAGGGCCAGGGGCAAACAACGGCACCCAGGAGACCATGTGTGGCTCCGAGAGAGGGGCCTGTACAACCTAGTTTTTCCATTTCAAGATTAAAACATAAAATATTTATCAGCATGTTTTTCTCCTTCCAAAGTTCCTGCACCAGAATCAAGTAGATAATAGGGACCAATTGTGTCCAGTCAAGACAGTAAACAAGGCTTAAAGGGTGCCAACATACAGAAACCTATTTAAAATATTGTAACACATTCTATTCATGTGAAATGTATAATAGTGTTTGTTAACAAGTGTATAAACTCGACCTGATATTCTTGTCCAGGCCCTGTATTAGTCAGTATAATCAGACCCTTTCTCCAGTGCTCCACATGGTACAGGAGGTCCGGCTGGCGTGGCTGAACCAGGAAAGGCTCTAAATGGGATGCTGTTGTATCAATTAGCAGCACCTCTGAACTGGTCCTGCTGCTGCAATTGATGCTCAGTATCTGTCTGTCTCTTGAAAGGGCAACCTCCACAAACACACTGTGGAGATGGCAGTGCATCAATTAGAGGTGGTGTGGGAGCAGAGGCAGCTGAGATGTCACATCACTTACACTTACTCGGGATGCGTTTCCTCATACACAGAAGTTATCCTGCTTCCACCGGGGGTCAGGTCCAGCCGAAGCACTCTGCCGCAGCGTAGACCCTCCAGAGTTGTGTAAAACAGGACCTCGTCTGTGGCCCACTCTTCACACATGCAGACACATGTACATACACAAAAGTATCCTTTAATTTTAGCCAGGGCACTATTACCTCAAGTGCAAACTATTTAAAACGTACCAAAGCTCAAGACTTTATCCAGAGTGAATACGACGTGTGGGGGATCCAGAGGGGAGGACTTTCTCTTTCCAAGTCTCACAACCACACACCTGGATTAACATGACACTCATCCACTTATTCATTCAGTAACTGAGACAGTTTTGGCAAATTTGCCAGTTGAAGAAAAATTGCTTCTGAGGAAACGATATGTTGAGTGTATAATTTACCTCGGCTCTTCTCCGTTAGTAGTTTTTAGTGTTGCAGCAAGATGCTTTTCCTGTGGGGACAGACGTATTCTCTGAACAGTCCACTGAATCCTCTGCTTCCTCTCTTCATTATCAACTCCTGTCTTCTCCTCCTGTCCAGAGACTTGTTCTAGATTTAGCACCTGCTCTGACACCGGCTCACCTGCAAACGGGGAGAGGATACTGAGCGAATCATAAAAGTTGGAATGACGTTATTCCTCATAATGGAACGCATAAGATGTGGCAGATGCAGCTGTGGGGATAAATAAGATAAAAGGTACTACAGTTTAATCTTGTTTTTGGTTTGCCTCTTGTCCTCTTTAAAAGGTTTTTCAATTAAATTTCCATGGATGAACTCCAGTCTTTAGAATACAATAATGTCACAGGTTTCCCTTCCCAATTATCTGGCTGTATGAATTGTTGACATTAGTAGTCGAGCTGCATTCATGTGTTCTGCTTACTCTGTCTCTGGTCCAATCTGTAGATGCCATCACTCTCAATGAAATACTCATGGTGATGTCCACAGATCTGTGTCAAGAGAATTCACAGGGACACCAAAAGGCTGAATGTTCATGTCCTTTACACTGAGCTTATATTACAAATCATTACGAAATGGTTCAAAGCTGAGGCAGGAGGCCGGCCTTACCGATGAGTGATCAGGTGTGTTGGACAACCTGCGGTACGTTGCCTTCAGTCTCCTGTTGAAATACTTCTGCAAGTCCTTGTACCTCTCAAGTCCAGAGCTGAGATGATCAGTGGATGAGTTTGAAGTGTCCTGAAATAAAACGAGAGACTTTTAAAAACTGTAACGAAACACTTTCAAATTGCAAGTGTCATTACTGGTCAAATCAATATTCTGTACCTTGTGCTTGAGCAAGACACTGAAAGTCTAAATAAGACGAGTATAGCTTGTAAACCACTCAGTGAACTGGTGTTCAGCGGGTATTTCCCTGTGCTGTGACAAAAACATAAATGAGGAATGTATTTTTGCAATATTTAGACATTTATTATTTCTTAAAGTGTAAGCATATGCAGTTTAATATGGGAGTAAGTGATAAGAAGGCTGCATATGTTAAACATGTTAGTATTGGATGTTAGAGTACTGAACAATGGTAGTCTTTATCATCTATAACTGCACTACGATGATTTCAAGAAACCTAAAAATAAGGTTGTAAAGTTGTGATTTGGTAGGGTGGCGTCATGACATGCTTTCCATTCAAAATAAACAAGGTGACTGTTTTAAATTAATTCTAGATTCCACTTGGAAGACTGAAAATCGTTGAGGATTATTATTGTAAAGAAATTAACACTTTAGAATTATGACGTAATAACTGTATTATTAATGGCCTTGTAGCTTATTTCCGTGTGAGTGCAGTGAGCCACATCCAGAGGTGCTTGATTTCAGCCCTGTGCCCTTATCTGCGGCTCAGTACAAGACTAGTTTTGTCAGCCTGGTAAAAGGAGACACCGTTTTGAATAATGCATGACTTGACAGCTAGTAATCTCACACCAAGCCTAAAAGTGTTGCAGAAACAGCATCCCCGTAACGTTAACTGAACACCCTTACCGACGTGCAGCAACGTTGGACGGACAGGGAGTAACATGTCATCCGTTTGCGAACGGCAAGCTCCCAAAAAAATCCTAACCGAGATGGTGTAACGAGACGAGCCGGTGAACACAGCAGAGAGGAGAGAACAGCCATTACAAAGACGTAACGTTTAATCAGGTAAATAGACACGTGCTAGCTGCGTTTATGTGGTTTTCAGAAGCCAACTGTCACTGCCTGGTAAGTTAACATCGGTCATCACGACAGTAATAACCGTTTACACGTTTAATATGACAAATAGGCATTGTATTTCAACCCGAAATATGTATCGTTGACAGCAGCGTAGAGATTATATGCACGTGTATGATTTCCTAAACAAAGCCCACTGTGGATGACGTAGCGAGCATACACAGACTAAAGTAATCGAATCCAGACACACGCGGCGGTTAGTTTGTAACGGACGATCGGGCATCATTGTTTCGATATTCCATTGCTATGCCTCGAACGCCAAAAGTGTACGGAAGTAGCATGTTTCCATTGTGGGTGTAACAGGTGATTACAGTGAAGCGTATCTGCGAGCTGCGTTGGAGTTGTTTTGAGAGAAAAAAACCACCTTATTTTTTGTACAACCACATTTCTACCGATAACTGTGACAACCCTACAGCCAGTGTATTTGTTTACAGGTTTATTTCCGCCCACGTCTTCGAAGATAAAATGGAGAGGGACTCAACCGGTACTGCAGAAAAGACCGAGCCGGCTTCGCCTTTGAGGAAAAATATGAATCAAGACACCTGCGCAGCGAATTCCCACAGCTCCCTGGTTGAAACCTGTGGTGCTACTGATGTGGCAAAGGCCAGGTGGACTCTACTCAGACAGGTATTGGTATCCTCAAAAGAAAGCACAAACATCTTGTGGTTTCAGTATATTTGTGCGTGCGTTTTCAAAATGTGTTCAATGTTCAACATAAAATGTGTTGTTTGGGCATCTCTCGTTGGGCATTTGTACTGTGTAGTATTTTAGTATCATGTAGTATTTATTCAAACCCAAGATGTGAACAATATGGGCAGGGACCTTGCCAATGTAATAACAGTTTCAGTCTGTTACATATAATACCAGTTTGTGTATTAAGTAATCTTGGTTTATTATAGCGTGCTGATCTATTTTGGCATATAGTATAACTTGAATCCTTTCCTTCTGCAAGAGTCATTTTACAACAATACATTCCAGCTTCACAGTGTCTTTGTCACGAGGACGAGTCTCTCGCTCTACTTCTGATTAGCTTTACATGTACACAGACCTTGTACAGGCATGAGCAGTGACTGTAAGAGTAGGGCTTTTCCCCTTAGATGGGCATTATACAGACATAACACTCGGGTTACAGGAAAAGCTCCCTCTGATGGGGCCAGCTTGCATTCTGCATTTCTTCCTCTTGGCGCAGTAATGTCCTCTATGTGTGGACTTCACGAGAATATATGGATGGACAGAAAGATATAGATGCTGCAGAAAGAACTACAGATTCATAATTCATTCTGTGCATTATGTTTGAAGCAGCCTACATTTAACTTTTATTCAATTCATCTCAGGAAAGTATGACTTTGTTATTGAACATCTGGACTAATGATAAATGTAAAGTCTGTACAATATGTCTTTCTGCTCCATTGCTTGTCACGGTCTTCCCAACGGTCTGTTGAAATTAATCCTCACACTGTCAAAAAAAGGACAACATTTCACTCTGCAAATGCTGAGACTTTACAGCTTATTATAATATTTACCAGCTCTTTTTGTGGAAATTGAAGTCCATTAACTCCCCTTTATTCCCGACTCTCACAGGTGTTGCGTCAGAAGCAGGCGGACACTCCAGAAGTCAAACAGGTGTCTGTTCGCAGGTTCGCAACGTTTGACCTTTTTGCCAGGAAAAGGCTTCTGACACAAAACTCTAGCGATAACTCAGATGACCAGTGGGTGGAGTACAGAAGTGTCTACTTCCCCGAATACAGTGCCTTGCTCAGGTACACACACACTTGAATGGAGGCACATTAGGCTCTAGTTTCAGATACTGCATGGTCACAGTGCACCACACAAGGAGCTTTTTCATCAGACTAGTTGGGTAAAAGTCAGTATTGAACACTTTGCAGGTTTATACAGCGTCATTCTGCTTTTATCATCGAGGGTAAAAGAGCAGATGGTGATAACATCACATAAACACATCTAGAATCTTTGGTTTGTTTTTAATCTAATATAATATCAAATGCAAAAAAGATGTTCCTTTGGAACAATGCCAAGTACAATATAGTATTCTCCCAGACTGCTTTGTAATCCTCTATTTTTTTGGGTCTCTTAGGGATAACCTGGGGCCCATCAGAGTTAATGAAGTGCTCAACAGTTTTGACAACACCGGTAATGTCTGTAAGTACATCATTTACCTTACTTCTTGGAGGCATTGTGTTTGTAATATGTTTGTGTGTGGATGTGATTATGTCCACCGAGTTTGCTTTAACTGCACTACTCCCTGGATGTTACCCCATTCTGAGACAGACAGAGAGACACACACACACACACACACACACACACACACTCTACAACTTTGGGTTTGCATCATGCTGTGTGCTGTTAGTGTTTGGTTGGTGGTTTGATTCCGTCTCTTGAATGGGAGTGTGTCTCTTGTGTGGCTTCTTTAGCAGTTTATCATGTACTCATTCCTCCCATCTCCCTTCAAATGTCCTTTAGAGGGGAATTGGGCTACAGTCTTCTTGTTGCTTCAGTCGACAGTGACGAGTAGTTTGGGAGAAAGGAAAGAGCGTGATGATGATATGGAGTGGAAGAGCATCACCTGGAACACAAGAGCCTTGATTTCGCCTTCATCCTGTCTAGTTATTGTGAGTCATTTAGCTTGACTGAGTTTACTTCTGGTTGAGTTGAATTCAGTTTCACTCTGTAATCTTCAGGTACTCCTTCTGTCTTTTTTAGATCGAATACATCTGAGATAAATGTTTTCGGTCCTGTCATAAATCTGTCATGGAGGTGTTTCAACCACACAGGCAGGACTGCTGTTTACATGAGTGGAACCAGTCATCTCAGCTACGCAATCGGATTATTTATGGGATTACAAACACTTATTCTCTCTTATAAGTACTTATGTTAGTTACATGTGTATTTCTTGCATTACCAATGTTGGTTAATTTGTGACCTGTACAAAATACAACTTTATTGTCCAACTTAGTGGAATTTTATCTGTGGCTACACCTCAGCAGCAACGACGTGTCAATACAATGATACAAATCTAAATTCGATGTGGCCCCTTTGTAGTTACTATAAACCTCTTTCTGTCTGGGCCCATCTTCACAGGCATGTGATGGGTTATGACAAAAGTCCTGAGCTAGCATTGACCAGCCAGATTGCCCCACAGCAGTCAGGGTCGGAGGTGAAGATCATGGCTAGGGGCTCCTTCATTGAATGCTGGGATCCGACTTTATAAATCATGACATAGCTCTGTGGCTGCTCTCATTCCAACCCGCTGGAATGGATAATCCCTTTCCTCTTCAAGGAAACAATAGGATCAATACTAGAGAAAATGAAAAGGTCTAGCTGCCTCCACTGTGCTGTTCCTGATTTGCAGGTCCCTCATTCCCTGTTTTGTCTTCATTCTCTTCCTCCTCTTGTATCTATAAAGTAGAAACTAATAGAAAGCTCTCCTGCCTCATTTCTCTTCCCTCACACCAGACATTTCCTGACTGCTTGCAGTATTTCCCCCCTCATCCCGCTTTCTCAATCTACCCCTCTTACCCTTTCTCCTCTTTCTTTCTTCCACCCCCTCCATCCCTCTCTCCTCCCAGCTGGAGTCGTGCTTGGCCAGATGGGTAACTGAGTTCCTGACTTGGCCGGTGGATTAGCACAGCCGGCGATGAGAGTATAAAGGTGGGGAGAGGAGGAAGGGGGGAGGTGGTGGGTGGGCATGCCAGAGGTGGAGTGTGTGCGTGTGTGGATATGTGTGTGTGTGTGTCAGGAGTGGAGAGCCACTAGCAACGGGACCTCGTTCCTCAAACAATGAGCCAGCCATCTCCCTCCTGTTCTCCATCCCATGTTTGGGACTAGTAATGCGTGAGATCAATTAGGATTGGTTGAGAGGAGGCTCTGAAAGGCCTAGAGGTGACCCTGTCAGAGCTCTGGGGTATATTTTTGGGGATGGGAGTCGGAGAGAAACCCCTCTAAATACACAAACACACACACACACACACCTGCTTATATCTGCTTCTCACAAAGATTTACAGCCATGCACTTATGCTTGCAAAAATCCACACGGTCTTGCTAATGAACACATACTCAAGTCTTTGCCCACCATCACATCCTCTCCACCTTTCCTGCTATCTTGATAATCCCCCACCCCTGAGGTGTGGACAAGCCCAAATCCTAGGGGTCCTTGTCCTCCTGAATAGCGGGCTAAAAAGCCTGGCCGGATTAGCCCACTGCCTCCAAAATGTGTGGACTCAGCTTCAAATTGCTACCTCCTCTCAGCATGACCCTCTCTCCCGGCCATTGTGTTTGTCCCACCACTGTGCACGTATGTGAACAATATGTTGTTTCTTAAGGTGACGATAAGCTGGAGTCAATGGTTTCATTTCAAGACCAGAGGAGCTGACAAGGAGTCTCAATGAAGGGTGTTTCAGGAAATGGAGAGTGTATCCTATAGAGATGACTGAGGGGACTCAGACAACTCTGTCCGAGTCTAATAAGCATTTTATTTCTTTTGGGGACAGAATCAAACCCAAATGAAACCATATATGTGGTTTACTGGAGAATGCGTGTATACTTTATTACTTTATTTACTTTACTTTATTACCTGTCAGTGTGTGCTGCAACACAGGGCATGCTCTTGTACAATAATAGTTAATAGTGTTCATTTTTACTTTTCATGGAGCAGGTTCAGATTATTCACAGTCTAATCGGGTCGGATTTTGTTTTACTGCTGGCTTGAGTCTCAGATCTGTGTATGGATAAGTCTATAATACCAAGTGGCTCTGAAGGGGTCGGAGCGTTCTCATTATCAACTGTGATCATTTTCGTAATTTAGTAGTAATTGTATTAATTTAAAGAGGTTTTGTTGGTGCAGGATTTTCAATTGTTTCTATATATTAGCCGTTGATGTGTATGTAAACAAATTGTTTGTGGAATTAGTTTCGAAGATGTCTTCTTGTATTGTTGCTTTTTTCATCTACGCCTGCATGTTGATTGATTCTCACGCTGCTGCTGGTGGTGACTTGGTGTTCTCTCTTTATTAAAGGTCTGTTTAGGTCAGCAGCCTTTCTGGTCTAATCCTCCTCCAGTTTATTTGCATCAGGTTTGACTGCTGTGTATGCACATCAGTTCGGGGTAAGTTTTCTCCGGGTGTGTTTTGGATTGGTTCCAACACTTTGGACCTGTGAAGACCTCTACCTTGGGGTTCCCGTTTTTTTTTTTTATATGCATTTACATGCATCCGACTGGTGACTTTGGATATATAAATATACTCACTCACCTGCGTTTCAAACAAAGCACCCCCTCTTGTGGTCATACAAAAGTCGTGGAACGGCAGTTACATTTGTAACTCGTCGACGTCGTCAATGAATAACTGGGCCTACTTCAGACTGGTCTTGATCACTTTGAACTATTTAAACTCTGAACTTCCGACCTTCCTGGTTCTCTAGCTGACAGCGGGGGCTTGTAATTGTAAGAGAGCTTTGTACGGCCGTTGCTTGGGGTTTTAGGGGTGCTTGTTTCCTGCTAGGGATCAGGATTTAAGGACACAATACAGGCCCTTGGGGTTGGGTGACTAAGAATGCCTCAGAGGAGGTGTGTGCATGTGTTTGAGAGGGTTTAGGAAGACCTTGTTGACATTG
>NW_022280033.1:4784432-4789478 GCF_004355925.1 Anarrhichthys ocellatus | reverse complement strand
TATGCTATACATATTGCTACATAGGCCTACACACACACACACACGTGTGTGTCTTGACAGCATGCTTAGTGGACTGTTTCCATCCATGCATGCACAGTGACGGACAACATTACCACAGAGAGTCAGCTCTTTGTGCTGCACATAAACCCTGTGCACTTGAGTCGGCTGTTCAGTGAGAGGTCCCTTAACCCCGGTGACACTCAGGAGTTTGATAGTGAAACCCATGAATCTGTTCCCATGAACCCATTCCATCGACAAAGCATCCACCATTCCTACTTAATCCTATCCCTCCGTTAAGTGAGAAACTTGTTAGTTTCTTGTAGTATTGATTTTAACCTTTTAAGCGTTGTTCTACTGTTGAGTAGTCAGTTGTAAAATCAAATATTCTGGTGTAAAAGTCTGTATAATATGCATCAAATACATGCAGTATATTTATTTATTATTTATATGTTTTATTTTAATCAACACATGTATATACTGTATATATTTTTTAATCACATCCTTATCATCAAAGAGATGGTTAACATTGTCCAATAAGTAATTTGTTTCCACTGTCCTACATTGTTTTATTGATGATTATATACCTTTACTCATGAAGATGTATTGTCTGCAAGTGTGAAGCAAGGCTCTCTGTTACCTCAGTTCCTCTGCCTCTTCTTCCTCTACTGTTGGACACATGTGTTTCCATGATATCTGCCATAACACCCATGAGCCTCAGAGGATCAAAACAACTATTATGCTGTTATGAATGTTTCTCTTAGTGCTGATGTGACCCAATCTCTCCAACAGCCCGGTGACCCACACAGCCTGCACTGCTGTTCGAAAGAAATGTAGAGTTTAGAGTCTCATCCAAGTGTTCACTCTCAGGGAATCTCTGAAAATGCTCTGTAGTTGTTTATGGCAAAGTAAACTTGGGAACACTTTCTATGACGCCCATGTCTATAATGCATTATAAACATACTTATAGTTTGTGATAATCTGCTTCTAGCACTCTATTATTACAGTTACAGGCACTTCTAAATACCCATAATGCTTTATAACAATGATCATAACACCACTCAGCATTTTATTATGACTTATAAGGTCAAGTGTCATAATACTTCATAGAGTAACTTATAATCACATTGTAATGCAATATAACTGGGATTATAAAAAAAGATTATAATGTATTTCAATCTAGGAATTATAATACACCGTGCAAAATGAAGATTTGTTTTTTGTTCCAAACACATTTTGGTGTAAAGCACCATAGGAAATAGACAGTTAAACATACAGCATTGAGTTTTTAATCAAACTTCAAATGAAAGTTAAGTCGATAAAACAATCATGTTTTTCGTATATATATTTATAAATATTTAGTCCTGGATTCCGGACTTTTCGGCTGCATTTATTTAAAGTAAATAAGTACAAAATAATTGCACCAAAAAAGTCCAGTAGTAATGACGAGCCTGTCCTCCACATATGCACAGAAAAGTAAAACATTGGATGGGTTTGGAGAAACGAGGAGCGAGGGGAGGAGGATGTCTAATAGAGATATATCATTACACTGTTATATGTGTAATCTATTGTGCTGCCATTGAACAGCAGCAGCATGAGTTTGGCAGTAGGCCATGCACACACACACACACACACGCGCGCACACGCTGTGCCTCCAGTAGGGCAGTAATAGAGGGTGTGAGTGTATTAGTCGCTACAGTCCAAGTGTTAAGTGCTGGCCTGGTGTGTGTGAGATCGATGACAGCCGGGCGGCCCCTCGTCCACGCACACACATCGACACACACAGAGCTGTGACACATAGCCTGGGGTCAGGGGTCGTACACAGACATCGCTGTCTCTGAAACACACACAGACATCTCTCTACTTCTGTGTGTATATACGTATCAAAAACACTCTTTTTATATTACACACACACACACACACACACACAGCCATACATATACCCACCCTGTCCTGTGACCGTGGGGAGGGGCCTGCTGTCAAGCACCGGTGGTCCATCGATAATCTGGCAGAGCACTAATGCCTGCTGTCTGCTGATGGACGCTGGCCTGCCTCCAGGGACCATTATACTCACTGGGACACAGACAGACTCACACATACGCAAACACACATCAGTGCACTAACATGGAACAAATAAACAAACCGTACTTGTACTTGCATTGACACTCAGTATACTAGTACTCGCAGGCTAAAATACCACAAATACATGTATGTACAGTAGATACTCGCGTACAGCTTTGCATTTGAGTGTATTCAGAGCACTGCACAGTTTTGACATGCAAAACTCACAGTCATGTTGATCAGCTCTGTAACGATGCATATTTAATGATTACCAAATATGGCAAATGATGGATCCTGTTAGGATAGTGCAGTAATTCTAGATACAGTACAATGCAAAAGTCACAAACTTTGAAGGAAACACAAATGGTATATACAAGGGAGTAAAACTGTTAAACAACTCAATACACTGTTTAGAAAATTGCTTAATTAGCTACAATATGACCTGTCATTTAGATGAATGGGGTAAATGTGTCCCAGCTTGTGTTGAGGATTTACAGACTCTGACAGAAAGGGAATTAATATCTTTGGTGGTCTCTGACTACAACTCCTCTCCTGAATTTGGCTACTTTATTTTCACCAAGGACGTTATTCCTTGCAAATCGGCGACAGTACGAACCATTGGCCACAGTGCATTGCTGCTGTAGTGTTTTGTGATGCTCGCCCACACAATCCTCTTCTTTGCTGACCTGAGCCAGACAGTAGGGTCAATAGTTTATCACGTTCACAAGGCTAAAATCACCAGAGTGCTGCAGAATCAAGTGCTGTGTTCTGATCCCTTTGCCTTGCTATCCATCCAACTGCAATCCAGACACCATTATCGCTTACTCTTCTCTACTTTACTGAGGCGTTTCAGTTTTCTTCATATTATTTTCCTCAGCACCAGACACCTCGTTTCTGCAGCTCCATCAAATCCGTCCAATTGAACGCACTCTCTTGTGTGTCAGGCTCAGCACCTCTTTAAGTGAATTAGCTGAAGAACCGGTGTGCTGAAGATGATAGAACAGATATCTAGGAAGATGGTTCATGTGTCTGAACTCTTCAGGTGTCATACCTTTACCTGGTCACACTATCGCATGTAAAACTAACAAACCAGAGTTTTCTATGTATTCAGTATTTGGGCAGCCCCCAGAGTATACCCGTAATATTTATCATTCAGAGGAAACAACATATTAGTCTAACCCCAAGAATTCCCCTGTGGTAAACTCCCGCCTTGTGGACGAAAGAGAGGAGACATGCCAGTTAGGATAAAATCAAAAAGACTGCTAACTTAACATTTTTTGATATATCACTCAATCATATCATGAAATAAATCCAGTGTTATCCTTAAAAGGCCTGATTAACACATTCAGTGAAGTGCTGTAAGGAAATGCAACGGCAGTTTGTTAAATTGTTTGATTGGAAGGGCATTGATCTCTGCATGCTGTCATTACCAATAGATTTTTTTAAATTTTGTTATATTACATTTTTCCTGAGCTGCTTTTATGTATAGCAACAATTTGATTGAAAACAGAGTCATTATTCTTCGAAAATATCACCAAATAGCTTTGTGATCTTATTCAGCCCTTTGCATCCGTGGCTGTCAGCAACAGCAAGAATGAGAACCCAAGTCTGGTTTTGTTCCAATATTAATATCTGTGCTCTAAGAATTCCTCATTAGACCAGCTAATTACTCCACAACACTGCACTGGAGTCTTTGTTTTATCGGCTCAGCACAATAAAGAGGCGTCCCTAAAGCTAAGAGAAACCACAGCCCCCTAATATAATAACACAAGGGGAGAAAAAAGTTACAATACGCTCTTGATGGTGTTTGGAGCAAATCCACATTAGATGAAAATAATAATTAGAATTGATAGAAAGCCTGTGTATATGTGCTGTTAGTGTGGAGGCCACTCTTTCTTTTTGTCAAGAGCAGAGTAGTAGAGGGGACGGGAGAAAACAAAGTGTAACATGATGAGCGAGGAAACAGTGAAAGGACACCTTGAGAAAATGAGAGAAAGAGGAAGATGGGCCCTGACAGGAGAAGGGAGCTGTCTACAGATGTGCCTGCATCAAATCCAGGCGCCTGTGGGCATCATCACAGCACATGCGTACACACACACACACACACACACAACCACACACACACACACAGATGCACAGTGATAACCCATCAGCACTGGCCAAGTGTTGTTTAATCCAACCTGACTTGCACTCGACAGAAAAAGCAAATTCACTTCCACTCACAGTCTGGAAAACGGAGCACTCTTCACATAAATGGCAGCGCTCTGAATTACCCCGTTTATGTGTGTGTGCACCCGCTGGCATGCACACGTGCACACACACACTCCACAGCTCATGTTTTTATTTTTGTGATGATTTTTTCAGTGTGCCTGTGCGTGTGTGTTTACATGTAGTGGTGGTGACAACCTCTTCAGCAGTACTCCCTTCATTGTGTGACAGGCAGATAGCTAGGCTGCTCTGCTCCCTATTGTTAGGGGGCTGTCATCAAACCCTGCTTGTACAGCCAGTTATACTGTGTGTGTGTGTGTGTGTGTGTGTGTGTGTGTGTGTGTGTGTGGGAGATAGAGAGTTTCCACGTTGTTGTGCTTCTACATCTTCATGCTAATGCGTACACCTGAGTGTGTTAACGAGTGCGCTTGTTTTTGTTTGTGTATATAGGCATACGTGCATAGGTGAGTGTGTGTTTGATATGTTTATCTGTTCCACAATGAGCGAGAGAAGAGAAGATGAGGACTGACAATCCATTGTTTGACAGACTGATAGTTTGGCTGGAGCGCTCCACTGTACTCCTCTCCTCTCCATTGTTATGTGACTTGTCATTAAGCCCTTGTTGTCCAGTCAAAACGGGCCGGAGTGCTTGTTAGCCACAGCATTGTCATTTGTGGAGCAGAGTAGGTGAGCCCAACACACACACACACACACGCACACACACGCACACACGCACACACACACACACACACACACACACACACACACACACACACACAC
>NW_022280033.1:4776666-4784422 GCF_004355925.1 Anarrhichthys ocellatus | reverse complement strand
ACACACACACACACACACACACACACACACACACACACACACACACATGCAGAGGAACAGAGATACAAAGATACAAGAGGGCAGATTCACAGAGTGGGTACCACAGATGTGTAAAATTACTTTTGCTCAGTATCTATGGTGCTCAATTAACATTCTCATAGAATACTGTTCATAAAGGCACAAGCTCTGCTGATGAAATTAGCAGGAGTCCTGCAGTGTTGTAAATTCCTTCCAGTTTTCGAAGAATAACTCGGCTCTGGAAAACAAAAACTGGATGACAGAAAATCCACTTCCAGCGTATTTTCTTCTTGTGAGAAATAATGAAAAGTAACTCCGCCAACAGACTTAATAGATCCTCTTGGTCTTCTTAAGTTCTAAAATAGTTTTTAATCTTTTAACCGTGTACGTCGGGTAGAGCAAGAGCGGAATTCTCTAGAAAGAGGAATTGTACTGACCAAATTTCTTTTAAATTAAATTAGATTTCTTTGAATTTCTAGAACTTTTTATTAAATGTTTTGGACTTTTTCTATCGATGTTATGCAACTATGTACATGTGTAAATATTTGCTTCGTTATATAGTCAACAACATGTCAAGTAAGCTGATTGGTCGATCCAAAGTCCTGTCTGGAGATGGGTTTGAAACAGAAAATTAACCCTTTGTATGTTCGTATATCCTGTAGAAGCATCATAATACGGCTGTTTGTATGTGCAACACAAGCATATGACGCCTCAGCCTCGTGCTACACTTAGTTTGTGCATTTCCGTTTTATTATAAAGCATTCAGGACACCGATTTTGACCTGCACCAGACAGACAGACAGACCAATATTCCTCTCTGGTCCCTTTCCTGTGTCAGGAGGGGACGAAGACAAACAGGTGATGTCACTTCCTGCTGAGGACAATCATACAGGAACAGGCCAGGAGCCTCCAGAAATGCTGTCTTCGCCATAACAACCCTGACCACAGCCAAGATCACACACACACACGCACACCAGCACACACACACACACACACACACACACACACACACACACACTAGCACTATTGTTAGCTCCAAACTGTTCGGCTCGGTTTATTGACATAATTTCTGCAGCATTGTACATTTCTGTCTGTCTGTGTGTCTTTTTCCCTGATCTCACTTCCTTCATGCTTTTCTATCTCCTTCTTATTTCGTCAGTTTCAACACTGTGCGTTTGTTTCTCATACACGTTGCATTTGGTGAAATATCTCTCACCTCCGCCAGCATCATGCTGCATGTTTAGTGGTGTCAGTCTTTACACAGCTTACTCTTCATCAACAAAAGCACATCAATCTGAAACTGCTGGAAAACACTTTGACATCTTAAATATTTAGTAAAAGTTGCAGCTTGGGTGGGTGGCCAGTGTGTACTATGTAACTGCTGCGTCCTTTGTTGGAATCTGGCTGTCAGCCTGTCTACGTCTTTCCCTTTATTTCTTGTCAAGTCTCTGCTATCAAATAAAAATGACAAAAGGCCAAAAGGAAAAACAAAATCAACTAAACCTTTAAGACGTGTGGGATATTGTTGACATGATCACTCACTTTACATATTGTTTACAAGGTATTTCTAGCATCACCAATGTAATCATCCCTGTTTGATTACAGAAAAGTAAATAATGATAAGTGATAGTTATTTATATAGCCTTTTAGATTGGGACAATGTCCAGCCTTGTAATTGTTCTTGCATGTATAGGGTCACCAATGAAAACAACACAATATAAAACCATGAACATGTATAACATTTGTTGTCCCACTACATTATTTACTGTAAAGCAGCATGCTTTGTCGTGCACTTAAAGCAAGAACAAACGGTGAAGACCTCGTGGAGGCCACAGTGCTGCTCCCCTGACCTGCAGTACCTCCTCTGGCCTGAAGGTGGGAGCAGTGGCTGCAGTTTGACAGCTTAGCTGCAGTAGAGGAAGACCTGCAGCGCTCACAGAGCAGCTCCTGAACTACTGTCTACTTTTCTTGATTCAGTAAATACAACATACAATGACAGGATACAGTTACAAAGTGCAACAAGCTTATTCAAATAGTCTGGTGATTAATAGTCTGTGTTTATTTTGCTATCTGCATGTTTTTATCTCATCTGTTGCTCATCTGTTGCTGTGGGATTTAATAGATTTAAGGGAGTGTAGTTTCCTTTGTTTTGTTTTTGAGCTAACTTGTCCGTGTCCGTAAGGGTCTATTCTGTTCTGTTCTATTCTATTCTGTTCTATTCTATTCTTCTCTGTTTTCCAGGACTGACGTTGAGAAAATAGAGGGTACAGTGAACAGTTGATTACACATCGTCACTCTCTACGAATTTGCCTTGATGTGCGCTCTTATGTGTGCTCTTAATTGATTGACCCGTTGCTATGGATCGCCTTGTGGTCGGCCTCAGTCAATACTGCCAGGTCTTAGTATTCCTGGGTGAGGGAGGGAGCAGGAGAATGGGGGAGAAAGAAAGAATAAGAGAGAGGGAAGATATTGATCAGCTGCCTTGTGCATCGAATTCCAAGTTTACCTGACCTTCCAAACTGCTGCCATCATCACCCTCGTACACCGGTGACGGCCATTCCTCTCACGCTTTCTTCCTGCTTTCCTCACTTCCCTGTCTTGTCCCACTCCCGTGTGGATTTGTGCGTGTGTGTGTGTGTGTGTGAGCGAGTGTGTGAGCGAGCGTCCATTTCTTCTGTGTGCGTGTGTGTGTGTGTGTATGCATGCTTGAGCTGCAGATAAAGCCTAAATTGAGCTGTTTTGATTGTTCACTGAGAGTGCCCGCAGCACAAGGCCCCTCGGCTGAGGAGCACACACACACGCACACACGCGCGCGCACACACACACACACACACACTTCAGCCCCGCTCCAGTCACTCTGCTCTCTCTCTCCCCTGCCTTTCTATTAAGTGGTGTTGGCAACAGTAGTGAAAATTCTTTTAATTACTAGTCAGAATAACTTTCTGTCTCTGCGATGAAGCACTGAAAAACGCCTCCTGCATGTCTTAATGTCTCACAAGCACTAACACGGCTTTACAAGTCTAGTTTTTTTTTCGGGGCTGGGTTAGCTGTAGGGCTAACTATATGGAGGGTGTGTTTTGTTAAAGGTGACTCGTAAAAGAAATAGTTTTAGTGACTTAAGATTAGCTGTAATAAAGCTGTACTCAACTAAAGACATTTGTGGTCGTTAAGTATTCCTTTGGCTCATTTATATGATGACTTATAGAAAAATCATCTCTTTTGTAATATTGTTTGTCTTCAAATTGATGGAGTCATGTAGAAGGATGTCCTGGTCATGAAAGTTCAAAGAATATTCATGCAATTTATTGAGATGCCAGAGATGTGAGTTTTTCTAGTTGACCCTAAGGACAGATTAGTCGGGCTACCACCTCTTATTCATTTAGTGTTTCTTTTCCATTTGTATTCATTGCTATATAATGTCCACTATTCTTTGTGTACATTCTGAGGACTATAGACTGAGTGTGTGTTACATCTAGTGGTGCTCACATAGATTTACAGTCTAAAGTCAGTGTATGAATATGAAACACTAGTGTTATTAATATAAATACGATCAACACACGCATGTTAAGGTGCAAGAAGCCCAATTTTTTGCACACTTGGATCTAATGCAGATATTAATGATAAAACCAAACCCGTGGTCACATTTGACTCCACTGACGGTGTAGTGACTTCTAATGAGATATAAACAACGTGCTCCAGCTACTCAGAGGTCTCCCATGGGAATCCCTTTGCTCCTGTACCAGATTTACAGCGATGCATTGGCAAGTCTGGTGGTTTCACAGGGAAATACATATTTGTTGATTTGAAAAGGGAATGAACCTGAACCAGAGTCCAATGATACCATACAATTATGCAAATGCGCACTTAGAAACAAACTGCACGCAAATGATTTGGCGGAAACGCTTTAGGAGAGTGAGAGGTGTGTATGTGTACACATGGATGTTGGCATGCGAAAACAAATGCATTGGACATTGTTCTCTGTCTGTACGCAGGCACGCACGCACACACACGCACGCACACACACACACACACACACACACACACACACACACACACACACTCCAGGGATGATGTCTGGCTAGGTGGATAAAGTAGTGCTATTGTAATTCGATAGATGGCTTTCCCTAAGATAATCTGCCTTAAACAGATGATCATTTTGGGAGTAGATTTGATTGATGTGAGACAAGCAGGGAAAGAACAAGAGGGAGATGGAGAGAGAGAGAGAAGTGTGTCTGTATTTTTTAACTGTGTGTGTGTGTGTGTGTGTGTGTGTCTGAGAGAGAGAGCGAGAGAGAGAGAGACAGAAAATGAAAAGGGTATGTATGGTGAAGAACGTTATTTTGTGCCAGCTGGACTCTAAATGATGCTCAAACTGGGACTTCTCTGTCTCTCTTCGTGCTGTCATTGTTCATGTAACCAATCACACGTTCCTATTTTACCTTATTTTATGTCCTTGTTATTTAGCGTTTGTGATGCACATTCATGTTTAACTCTCAACATTTAAAAAAACTTTGCCCGTATTCTTCTTATTGTTGCAGCAGCTTTGATACACTTCGGCTCTTGTTTTATGATCTGTAAGACATTCTACAACATGTGGTTTGAGTTTAGGTTAGTTTTGGAAAATTAAAAATAATTTTAGGCAAGAGCAACCAGTTGCCCACATTTCTGAAATGGACCATGTTTGGTGAGGGTTTAGAAAGGGCTTGTTGGTCCAACTCTCAGATTTCAAGCTGGCAAAGCTTTAAATATGTCGTCGCTATGAAACTAACAGACACCGTAAATATAATTTGGAACTGGCCGGTTTTTAACGGGTCAGTTCACCTCCATGACACAAAACTACATTTGCTCTCTTGCCCCTTGTGGTTTCCTGCAACACAAATAGTATTGGTTTGTTTGGGGGAAATAAATCAAAGCCATCTGCGTGGTTAGATTACACGAAGTGAGGAAATAGATTTTTTTCGAATGTGGGAGAATTAACCTCACCCCCCTGTTAACCTTTCTCAAATGACAGTTCATTTGCACATACATTCATAATTCATGTGATTTAAACAGCTGTTTGTATTTTACTGTGGGTTACCAACTTTCCATCTTTGTGCCTCTCTCCTCATCAGAGGCTCAGTCTTCATCCGTTCCTGCTGATAACCCGAGTGGCCTTTATTACCTCTCTCTTCCTTCCTTTTTTCCTCTCACTTCTATCTGCAATATATTTTGTATTTTCTTCTCCCGTCTCACTCTCTCTGTCTGTCTCTGTCTCTCTGTCTCTCCGTCTCTGTCTCTCCGTTCTCCTCTCCCAACATAATCCTCTGCTCAAGCCCCTAGGTTGCCGTAGAAACATCAATAACATTCCTGCTTGACAACATCTTAGTGCATTAAAGTGGTCGTAGGGAGACTCGACCACTACGACAGCACACACACACACACACATACACACCACACACTGAAGGCCATCACTAGGATTCCTGCAAAAATAGCAACTACTCTGCCATGTTTGAGTAACAGAGGGAAAGAAATCAGTTGTGTAGATATTAAAACCTGAAGGATCTTCTACAATCTCAAGTACTCTCTTACTATCAAATTAATTCTGTCACATTTTCTTATAATTGGTGACGTAACAAAGACACTTTAATGCACACATTTGGTGCAGATAAAGAAATATTTTTTATGTTTCAATTTCTCTATTTTGGCATCTTTCTGCCATACATGTTCTTAATGGCTGCAGGGCGTTGTAGTGATTATCAAGAGGATTAGCTGTCGTCCACTCTGCTGCTTGGCTGTGGAGCAAGATCTACAGGGGGGCTTCAGGCTGCAACTAATGATTATTTCTGTTATTGATTAATCTGAAGAGAGTTGTCTCAATTAATCGTTAAATATCAGAAGATAGTGAAAATGCACATAAAAATGTCCAAAAGCCGGATGTAACATCGTCAAATGTCTTGTTTTGTCCACTATTTCGTTACCGATGCTAATAAACAAAGGGAAGTGGCTTATCCTCACATTGGAGATGCTGGAACCTCAACGTTATTGCTTGAAAAATCACCTACAACTAATCGATTATTAAAATAGTTGCAGACACATATTTTGTTGTCGATTCAGCTCCAGACAGTTTCACAAATGTGAAACTGATTTAACTGGTGTTTAAAATGGCTCTCATTTGGACACTTCTTGAGCGCTTATTTATGTGTTTTAGGAAGCTATTATACTGAGGAAAATGTGCCTTAAGGGTCAATAGACTTTTTCATAAAACCTTTTAGTTAGACCTTTTGGGTATTTTTATAACCAATATTCCTGCTCAGTATCTTAGTCACAAAGAAGTCTCTTCTGTTCACTCTCATGTGAAACAAGTGACATAAAACAAAGTAAGTGATTTCTGCAAGACAGCAACTGTTTTCTTGTCTTTTCTTTCCTTTTCTGTTGCTCTCTCTCTCTCTCTCTCTCTCTCTCTCTCTCTCTCTCTCTCTCTCTCTCAGAGAGAGAGAGAGAGAGAGACTGTAGCCGCTAGAGTCCACTCTCGGCTTAGAGTAACATCACATTCTGTCTCTCTGTCTGTCACTTTTTCCTCTGTCTGTCTGTCTGTCTGTCTCTCTTCCTCCCGCCCTCTCTCCTCGCTCAGTCCATCTCAATTAATACTCTCCCACCTCCCTTCGAGGGCCTATTATACATTAGCCCTCTAAATCCAATCTCATGGAAATTGCCAGAGAGTCTATAACGCTGCCAGTTTGACTGACACACCGCTGGACTTCAGGGCGAAGAATAGCTGAGCACCTACACATGCAAAACATACATACACGGACACACTGGAGTGGTCAGCCACACGCTCAATACGTTACTGAACATGAAACACACACACACACACACACACACACACAAAGCTGAGCTGTAGAGAATGCTTTTGAATACACACAGATGATTTATTGTTATACAGTACACAGGCAAAGAAAGAGAGGGTGTGTGTGTGTGTGTTTAGGGGGGATGCTCTCTTTTGGTGACAGCGGCTGCAGATTGTTCCATGGACAGACCTGTCATCATCCCAGTCAAATTATTCTGATTGGCTGCTGATTTCCTGATGGCGTCCCTCTGTGTGTGTGTGTGTGTGTGTGTGTGTGTGTGTGTGTGTGTGTGTGTGTGAGGGTGTGTTTGCTGTTTGATTGTGGGCCTGTGTGCTTGCATTCTTGCATATGGGATGTGTGTGTGTGTGTGTGTGTGTGTGTGTGCGCTTATGTTGTGTGATTTCCTGATGGAAGCCCCGTTTCATCATCTGATGCCATTCCCACCTGTCTCCACGGCGACTGTGCTGTGTCTAATCACTTGATGTGATTTGTGTTGGTAAAACAACGTACCTTCCTCTGATGAGGGCCTCCCCCCTAGTGTGTGTGTGTGTGTATATGTGTGTGTCTGTGTATATGTGTGTGTTTGATGCAGGCACCCTTCAGGGCTTCCAAATCAACATTGTCAAGATCCCGCTGTCCCATTATACAGAGACAAACCTTTTTGTCTGAGATATATATATATATATATATATATATATACACACACACACACACACACACACACACACTCCGGGCCAGATACATACTGCATTCATAGCAGATCCTTGTTCAACACTGTACAGTTGTCTTGTGAAGCAATCAGGACAGATTTTTATACCTTCCCAGTTTTACTTTACGATTTTACATTGGTGACTTTCACTCAGATACACACACACACACACACACACACACACACACACACACACACACACA
>NW_022280033.1:4770461-4776656 GCF_004355925.1 Anarrhichthys ocellatus | reverse complement strand
CACACACACACACACACACACACACACACACACACACACACACACACGCACACACACACACATACACATACCTTGTGAGTGCTCTAGTCAGACAACCACATAATGGGCTAAAGAGGTACACGAAACAGATGGTTTTCCACCCAGCCGCCTCACTAATGCTAACAGGACATGTCACACAAGGGAAGAAGAAAGAGACTGAGGGAAATAAAGAGGAAAAGTAGAGTCTGAAGATATATTTATACAGGGGCAGAAAGTGACAGAAGATGTACATTTGAAAGGTCATGGAGAGAGAGGTGACAGAGTTGTTACGGAGCGAGAGAAAAAGTACTTCCACTGCTTTAAAGCTGGTTCACATTATGAGTGTCCGTCCATCACATTACTGGTCGGTTAGTTTTAACTTGTGACAACTAATAGGGCTGTGTATCAAACCTCAATGTTTGTGAGCACCTATACCAAAATGTGTGTGTAGCATCGAGAATTGAAAAGGGGTTAGCATTGAAAGTTGGAACTGAAGGCTTATTCTTATTCTCATATCCTGATCTAAACCAGGAAGCTTTCAACTTTTTGAGCTATTTTTCATTTCGGGAAAGTTCTCTATTTAACACTGATGACGCATCGAGCAGTTTGGCATATTAAAGTCATCATTGAAATGAGAAAAAGGAGTGAAAACGGGTCGGTTGGGCTGCGTGCAGCATGATTCTTTGAAACCTTCACATGTAAAGTTGTTTTTGTGATGAATTTACAAAGTTACTTTCGAGTTCAAGTCTTTTTTTCGTGAAGTGTTGCCATTATTTAGTCTATTTTGAGTCAATGGGTGTAGATGAGGACATGTGTTTAAAGACAGAACAACAACAGGAATGAAAATAAGAAACAGTAAAAAAGAGCAGTAAAGAGACAGGAAATGAGAAAACTTCATCTTGCCACTGTCTTTCCAATCTCAGCCCTACACCCGCACTTACCAATCTGTGCCAGGCTGTGAAACATTAGCGCCATGCAATATTCAGCAGGACTAAGTCAGGCTTTTAACGTCAGGCGGGTGTAGGCTCTATATGTTTAGAGGCAAGCCTGCAGCGAGAACAATCTGATTAGCTAACAAGCCAGAGCTTTCACTGCTCGGGCTTGTGTTTGATGTGCGTGTGCGCGGCTGCGTGCACGCTGCTTGTAATGTGTGTATCGTCTTAAAGTGTACGTGTGCCGTCACAAAAGACGCTCCTTCCTTTTCAACTTATCTGCGAGGGTTGACAAGTGAGAAACGGTGCGGAAATGATGTGTTGAATGAAATGTTTGTATTCGTCTCGTCACAGTTCACAGTTACGGAAAGTTGTGTGTGCTTTTTTTAAAAGTTTCCTTTCAGTTCTGCTATTTGATAATTAAGTGTGACCTGTCGCTCGGATTGAAAAAGAAGGGTAGGTGTTACAGTGTGTGTCGGAGCGGGGGCTGAGGTGTGTATTCTTCCACAGGCTTTGTGTCAACCACCTCTGACGATGGCGCGCGCACACACACACACACACACACACACACACACACACACACACACACACACAAAATATTCCCTCCTGTGATATCACAATGCAGTGTGCTTCTTTCTGCCACAATAACCCATTGAAAGCCCTCTGAACCATTGTGCTGTCGCAAAGGACAACAAAGGGTTATAACTCGCGTATTAAAAAGTGTACAACACTCTACGGTATAAATGCATCATGAATAACTACAAATAGAGCATTCTCTTCCTGCTTTGGCAGTGAAAGATGAAGCGGTTAGCAAACAGCACAGACTGAACTCTGAACTGTCTTTGCGGTTCTGCTTATCTTGTTTTCCAACCTTCCTCTGTCTCCTCTTCTCTCCCGTTGCTCATCTCCAGCCAGACTCTCATACAGATTTTCTTGCAATTCTCTCTCATATTAACTTTACCCTTATTTGTCTCTCTTGTCCTCACCTTCCCTCCTTGATGCTGTACTTCTGTTCTTGCGTCCCCTCCTGAAAGTCTTCTTCATTGCGTGATGAACGGACAGTTAGACAAAGCTGCTAAATTAGAGGAAGACGCTCCAAATTCTGCACAGAAGCAACACATAAATGATGGGATGAAATGCCATAAAGACATCTGTAAAAAAATGAACTGAAAACACTTGCATTACATTGTACATACAGTGTCATGCAAATACAGGAAAAAAATACCATCTACATTGACTAACATGGTGGAGTCACATGATACTTGTGCTATTTTCAGTATATTCTCTCTTTCTCCTTGTTTTCCTGTCCCCATTCTCCCTTTTACCATTTTAAATTGAGACTCCATTCCGTCTTTGTCCTTTCCTTTACTCCTTTCCTCTTGATCTCCCTCCCAAGCCTTTCCTTCTCTCTCCACTACGACTCACAATTGTTTCATTACCTACTGACACTGACTATCTGCTGGAGCAGCCAGGTCTCTCTTATGTATATATCTCTTTATCTTTTACTCACTTTATCCACCTACACACATGCACACGCACACACACACACACACACACACACTCACTCACTCACTCACTCACTCACTCACGCATGCTCCCGTCCTGGCATTGTGAATTGACTGCTCTGGTAAACCTACCCACGCCATCTAACCTCGTGTTAATCCACCATCTGACTCTTCTCCCTGCTTCTCTTCCTGTCGCTCATCCCTTTCTGGCAAACAGCAGCTCTTGAATAATTGCAGCGAGGGAGAAATTTTCAATGCATACATGATGGGCTCTCTGAAGCATCTCTCTCTCTCTCTCTCTCTCTCTCTCTCTTTCTCTCTGAAAGTCTATCCCTTCTCCTTAATCCTACCTTGTCTAACTGAAGAGCCTAGTTTTAGACACACACACACACACATGTACACATGCTACACTCAATTTGGATGAGAGCAGCTGACTTCAAGAGGAAATGCATAGGGAGAGAAACTTATCTCTCCGTGGCACTACGTTACAGGATACACACACTCAGACGTCAACTGTTTGGTTGCACCTACACTCATTTATACGCTCACATTACCGCATGCACACAAATGCACACATATTCAGGCGCACGCTTGCCGCCATTCACATACATTCGCAGGTCAACTGCTGTTTGCAACGTGACCTTATTGGGAAGTGGCTCTCTGTATAACAAAACACTTGAGTTGTTGATCATTCAGTGCGCCCATACATCTGTTCATTACTACAGTGTGTGTGCACAAGTGTGTGTGTGTGTGTGTGTGGGGGTTTGTGTTTTTGTGCCAGTGTGTGTGTGTGTGTGTGTGTGCAAGATCATGCATAACGTGGAGTGTTTTAACACTGTCATGATTAGTGCAGTTATGTGTTGTCAAGTGGAAGGAATCACTTCCATTTCTAAACGGGCTGAAACATAATGATGTTTACACACACACACACACACACACGCACAACAACAATGCATCCCACAAAGGGATTTGTGAGAGGTAAAGTGTTACGCTCCCTTGACAAAAATACAGACAAACCTTAACACCACTATGTGGTTTTGTATGTGTGTGTGTGTGCAACCAGCTCACGTCTCAGTTTTACATCAGCTTCATGAGCACAAAGTTGACACACACACACACACACACTTGCACACACACGCCCACCCCCCTCTCTCCTTTTTTTTACCCCCCCCCCCCCCCCTCCCTCCAGCTGTGCAATCATAATTTAAAGGTGTTGTCTGTATAATTTCTGTGGATTATGTGATTAGGAAGCTATTGTGGCAGATTAATGTGTGAATGAGGTTAACCCGTGATGAAATGGCTTTTGTCAGCCTGTGCCCTCTGCAGCCTATTGTAATGCTCTGTCCTTGTCCTTTTGTGTGGGTGGACGACGGAGAGACAGGTGGAGGCCAAAGCCTTCTAATCTTTAAACCACCGTATTTATTTATGATCATATGTCTCCATTTATTTCGTTAATGTGTTGGGTGTTAGTCCGGTTTAACCCTCACCTCACTTAAACTCTCCTCATCCCTTTTCCTCCTTCCTCCCTTCCTTCCTTCCTTCCTCCTCCTCTTTTTCTACTCTCCACATTACCTCTACGGAGAGAGACTGGGCGACATGAACACAGCTCAGAGAGCGTTTGTTGGTTAGATGAGGCTCTGCTGAGACGAGGCATGGCTGTGGCAGGGCCTGGAGCCAGCTGTCACAAATATAACATTTAATAGTGTCTCTCTTTCCCTCTGTCTCTCTGGAGCTGGTCCGCTGTCGACTCAGGTTATTCCAGATAGGACTCTATCTTAGGATGATCTCACTGACAGCACCCACTTTAGACTAATCACTCCATTTAGACTGGAGTGGCCCTGAGGTGGGAGGGACAGAGAGAGGAAGAGAGAGAGAGAGAGAGAGAGATGACATAGATGAACAGTTACTACCCCGCAGGAGGAGAAGGAAATGAGGGAAGATCCGAGCGAGGGCCACAAATCGTTTGAGAGGGAGAGAAATGCCAGACTGATTCTGAAAGAGAGAAAAAGAGATGGCAAGTACATTCATTTTCGGAGTTGCCTGTGAAGCATAATAATTGTTAATTGAAATGAGTGTTTTGCTAACCTTGGGATGTTTGTGTGAATACGCTGTAGATGTCTCAGTCTATTTGTTTGAGCTTCTTTGTATGTGTTTGCACGCGTCTTTGCACATTTGCACGTTTGCACATTCACCTAGATTGCACCCGTCTTTCTCCCCGCTGCTGCTATCTGATGGTAGCTGCTTCCGTTGCTCACATCCCGGCTTTAACTATCCAATGGATCCGGTGTTGTGCTCATTATTGGCTGTTTCCTCAGTTGTAAAAGCAACCAAACCAATCTGACGTTTTTAGGTGGCATTAAGAACGGAGACATCACTGGCAGATGGACTCGTCGTAACCGATTTAGAAAATCCCAAAGGGAAAAATCGTACATAGTTTTGTTAATTTGCTTAGTTTAAAAAGCCCTTTTCTATTGCATTCATATTTGTACACAAATGTATGGTTTCACTACATGTCCGAAACATAATTTGGTGATTTAAGATGATCTTAAGATCTGTTTCCTTGGATTTTCTGGACGTTTGATTTTCCTGAGCTGCTTCTTTTCTTTTTCCTTTCAGCCACAGTGGACATGTCCAGGTCTTCTCTCACAGTGGTGGGGAAATCCATTTGTCTCAACCAACCCAACACTCAAAGTTTAGAACAGTAAAGCAATGCTTTCATGAACATGGGTTATATAGAATAATCTATAAAATGACAACTTCCTCTGGTAAAATGACACAGTTCGGTCCTAAAATAGCCTGTTTTGTCTGACCAACAGGCAATAGTCAACGGTGTAAACGGAGAAAACAAGCAAATCTAACTTTATCTAAAGTTCAGTCTCTTTTTTTCATTTACAAACATTTTAACAATGACAGGTTGATTTGTAATCACCTTGTCTCGGACTGACGGCAGCAGTTTGTGCACATGGGAAGTGTTTGTGTTCCACCGATTTAGGAGTGACGGTCTTCAAAGTCAACAAGACTTATGAAACAGCTACAAAATACTTGCACAGGCACTGAGTATTGAAAGAACACTGTGATCCCTGATGGCACGGTCTATTTACTGAAGCCCAGTGTGTGTTCCTGCATGTATGAAGTCTTTTTACTGTATGCCAGCTAATAATACAATATGTACAGCTAATGTACATATTGTATATGTCAATATGCCAGCTAATGTACAATAGCTCCCTCTCCTCCCATGTGTGCCTCCCGTCCTCTCTCTCCGTGGTAAGATAACCTCCACATGTCACTCCTCCTCCGCGTCTCCTCTCCCATTCTTCCATCTCTATTTCCATCCATTCATCCCTGGGTGTCCCTATTCATCCAGTGTGATGGAGTTGGTCCGAGTTTCCGTTGCCTTTCAATGTGGGCGAGCGCACACAAGCGGACATGAGCGCATACGCTCGGACTTTGTGTTCGCCACCCATTTACCTGACTCAATGCCTCTATTCTCTGGCTCCAAATTGACCGTTGGCTGGACAGACGGACGGATGACCCACGGTGGTCCCTCTCTCTTTCGCTTTCTCTTACTCGCATAAAACACACACACAGTCACACACAATACAGATATACCCGCAGGGCTTCTCCAAGAGCACAAATATCTCTTCAGAAAACATTTATTTTTTCCACTTTTTATAACTTCCTCAGTCCTACCTGCTCTCTCTCTCTCTCTCTCTCTCTCTCTCTCTCTCTCTCTCTCTCTC
>NW_022280033.1:4742885-4770451 GCF_004355925.1 Anarrhichthys ocellatus | reverse complement strand
TCTCTCTCTCTCTCTCTCTCTCTCTCTCTCTCTCTCTCTCTCTCTCTGTCTATGCACAGATTTCATTAAGTGGGTTTCATAGTTTCTTTGTAAGTACATTAGATGAGTGTGTTAACCTTCTGATGCATTATGTAAAAGTTTCAACTTAACTGGCCAAGTATGTTGTCACACACAAGGAATTTGACTTCTCGTTATGCACGGTATCACAAACAAATCTGTAGGAAGATACAAATAGAGACATACAGCTAAACAAAAGTGAGCAAAAAGAATCACATCGCTATTCTGTGCATGCAAGTATGAATGAAAATAGATTAGAGCTGCAACCTAAAATATTCAATTTACAATGACAAAAAGCAGCAAATCCTCACATTTAACAGGCTGGACCCAGGGAATGTTTGGCATGTTTGCTTGAAAAAAATTAAATCAGCAACAGATTATCCAAATAGTTATTATAATAGCTATTTTGACTAATTGATTACCAGAGTCATTGTTAGCGTTAAAGCTGAACAACAAACATAGAGTGTCTATACACCGTTTACTGATTACAGAGCGTTATATTTACACTGTATATAGATCTATGAGGTGAAACATGTATCTGTGATATAGCTATGAAAGGTGTGGCCTCAACATGGCATGCGTTGGCTGAGCTCTTGTATCATACATAACTGTGGCTTTGTCAACAGACAGCAGGCCAGATCTTTTCCATCTGAGGTTAATCCTACAGAGAGAGGAGGGATCCCAAACCTGAATATTACCGCAGCTCAAATCTCTCAGTCAGACGCCACTACTCACATCTCACACCTTCGCACGGAGGGGTTTGCATGTCAAGATAAGTGGAAAAGGTAAAGGAAGACAAACACACTCCTGTGCAGTACACTGAATGGCAAATGCACACACGCACGCACGGCACATAAACACCCACTCCTGCACACAGATAGACCCATACCGAGAAAAGACACACACGCATGAACACACGCAGACACACTGGCAGTGGAGCTCATCTGTGAGGTATCTGCCCTGCTCTCTCTCTGCAGTAGGCAGATAAGTGCCATAGTCAAACCAGCGAGGGAGAAACACTGTACTAGATAGGCCCTGGAGCTCCACTCCGTACTCCCTGCAGTGGCTCTGTGCATGTTTGTGTTCGCAGGGACTGAAGCACAAATGTGTTTTGAAATGTTCGGAAATCCTTCTTCCTGAATTTCAGTCAAATTTTAATCCCAATGTTAAATGAAACCTGCTTGCTAGAGTTGAGTGGGAGCTTATTTGTTCACCCTTACTGGATGTATTTACTGAGGAACAAAGTATTGAGGATTCAACTGATTACAGACAGTAACTCCCACGAGCAGTATACGAGATACGGATTGACACTTGAGACCCCCTGAAAGCAAAAGTCATTATTCATATTGAAAACATTTATTCACAAATATTAATAGTGAATGTGAGAGAGACACAGCCAGCCCTTCTTCACTTCTGTTTGTGGACCTAAAGTGACCCCCTTTGGACAAATTTGATACGAGAGAAAGAGAAGCCCAGCCAAGGTCCAAGTGTCAGGTTTGAGTGTGTGCACGTACACGCGTGTGTCGGGTTAGAGAAGGAGAGGTGAGTGTGTTGTGTGGATTCTGTTACAGGGCATAGTTGTTGCTTGGTTGCTGTGTTGAGTGGCCTTATTGTGGGGGACCCCCTGATTGCCACCAGGTACGATGTACAGCCAATGGGTGACGTTCCGATGACTACGTCCACTTCTTAGATGCAGTCTATGGGTGTGACCTGAACTCACCTTCTCAACCCTGGATCATTTTCTCTGGGATCCTATTTAACTCTTCGTACTATAGCACTAAAAGTGGTTCTGCCATGCTCCGAGCTCAAAAGTTTTTGTGGTCCCAGTCCTTTGTTTGCAGTAATCGGCCCTGCAGTTGTGCATCCTTCCACGTTGTGCCCTTCTCTGTCCATCTTATTCTGCCCGTTCTGCCCTACTTTTCATGACTATCCATATCTCCCCTCATTCTTTGTATAATCATGTGTTTACTGTCTGCACAAGGATTAAAAGGACGACCCCAGACTGCTAACAACCGATAATGAGGATGAACTCGGTAATAGCCAGATAACTGGTTTGCTGTTTCATAGTCTCATCTTTGTTCTGCCTCTCTTTAGCCTGTGATCTCTGTGTCGACTTAGTTGCATATTTTGACTCGGGATTGTTACCAAATTTGTTAGATTTAACAAACTTTACACTGAAGCACATCAAAGTGCACTGTTGTCATCTGACTAGAAACCAAACTGATCACTTCTCTGTTCTGACCCTGCTGAGAAAAATGCTACACTAAACCTAACGAGACTGCTGATTGAGTCCTAATCTGGCAGTGAACCTGTGAGTGATTATCTGTATTACTCATGAAAACAACACAAAGAGATGGATTCAAATGAGATAGATGGAGGGTGAGGATAAAGCTTTTTTTAGGAGCGGTGTGTGTGAACCTCTTTGATTGCTTCTCCGTGATTCTGTCTGCCTCTGTGCACTTGTGTGACCTGATGTGGTATCATACAATAGAGACCCGGTCTGAAGAGCTCCATTGATCTGGACACAGAAACTACTGCAAAGCCCTCTGGGTAAAAAAACAACAACAAAAAACATGAAAAAGTGGCAGTAGTTTATCACCTAGCAACATACAGTACCGTCATCCAGAGGTTTTTCTTTCTTTCTCCATCATTTTCTCTGCCTCCTCAGACACTTGAGTAGACTCCTTTTGACTGCCACTACTCCCTGTGTGTATGTGTGTGTGCGTGCGTCTCTGTCTGTGTGTGTGTGTGTGTGTGTGTGCGTCCCTGTGTGTGACCCTCAGGGGTCCTTGCGCATGTCCATCCCTGTGCTTTCTACCATGCAGGATAAAAGCCTTTCAGCTGTGACTGCTGCCAAATCAACCCGTGCCACACCAGCGCAACTCCACTCCAGCACCAGTTAACTATCACACTGCTGTCATTAGAAACTGTGTGTGTGTGTGTGTGTGTGTGTGTGTGTGTGTGTGAGTGAGAGTGAGAGAGAGAGTGTGATGTAGAGGATAAGGGAGAAAGGAATACCAGGCCCAACAATTTGGGTCACAGGATTCAAGTGGCTGAGCTCCAGTGATATGTTTCTGATCAGGTCCACTGGTGTAAACTCCCCCATCTCCCACTAAGGAAACACCGTGGATAGACCGCTGCATGTGAGCACCAGGTTCAGTGAAAGGGCCAAGTGTGGTGTATTATCGGCTGGCTGTATCCACTCAGTAGACCGCATCTTGCACACTAACAAGTCTGATATAGCTCATTCCCCTGTGGTGTGGACCTCTGTTGTCGGTCAAAAAATATCAAAAACACATCAGTGATATATTCGTCAGCTGTTTTTTAAGATTTACGCCTTCAGCAGGATCTAACGAGGCTTACAGAGTACCTGCCCAACATAATTAGGGTTAAGCAAGTCAAGGATGGGTTAATTAGGGTTTAAGTTTTAGCTTTACGTTTAATTGTCTTTAAGTTGTGTTCCATCCAGTTTAAAGGGTTAAGAGGGCACTTCCTTATGGTATAATCAAGGGGTTAAAATTATAGCTTCCACAAAGCTTCTGATTGGAAGGGTTAATGGGAGACTGCATTATCTACCTGTTACGTTAGTAACTTATGGTCAAACTAAAACAACTTATGGGGGGTTACGGGTGCACATCAACACTTGACCTCGTACAAACCGGCGCATAATCCAGATAGCTTGTTGACAATTGTATCAGAGGCCGTAAGTGGCTTTACACAACTAAGTTCCTTAACAGATCAGACGGCCCTCCTACATGTCCCACATGAGCCCTTTAGGATAAGACGGGTCTCACATAATTTGTATTTGGACGATAACTCCAATTTCTGGTAACTGAGACATAAGACACACACATCTCCTTGTCTCTTTAATCCAGATCCTAAACTTTCTGTCTCTTTAGTTTAAATTATGGATAGCTCTGCCCTCTGCTAAATTGACAGATGCAAAGATTTGGAAGCTACTATTGGGGAAGTCTCTGTCTCCTGATCGAGAGTACTCCCCAAGAGCCTCGACCGTAGCAAAAAATATTCTTGCAGAAAATCCCGCGCAGGGACGTGAGAGGTTAACAAAGTGGCAACGAGGTGTGGGGGATGAGAGTTGACACATGCATGGAGGAGAGAACGAGAGAGGACTGCTTCCTGACAGCAGAGGTGAGGGGTCAGATGTAATCAGCACCTCTGTAATTCTTCTCAGCAAGTCAATTCTCTGTTTGTTTGTTTTTAATATTCTCTCTCCTCCCAACCACTGTGTGTGTGTGTGTGTGTGTGTGTGTGTGTGTGTGTGTGTGTGTGTGTGTGTGTGTGTGTGTGTGTGTGTGTGTGTGTGTGTGTGCTGGAGTTGCTAGGGTGGGGGCCTGAGAAACAAGGAAATGAAAGGCTGTCTATCAGATGGCACGTGAGTGTGTGGTTAGCCTCCTTGCAGCTCACGTTTTGGGTCTTCGATTATTTTGTTTTTGGGGGGGGGGGGCGCAACATTGGAATAAATTTTTATCTTCGTGCATGAGTGTGCGTTACTGGGTTGGAGGGGTTAAGAAGATGCATTTGGTATAAAAAAAACTCAACATTTCAGTTTTTCTTTCTTTCTCTCCGGCCCGCTCTAACCTTTCCTGCTCTGTCAATCATTCTTGTTGCCATGGTGAGGGAGAGGATTGCATTAACATGGAAATAACACATTAGGTATGCTTGAGTTTGTATGTTTGCCATATGGCATATGTTATGTCTCATCCAGTGTGTCTGGTGATTATGAGTTACGAGTTAACCCCGTTCTCTCTCTTCGTGTGTGTGTGTGTGTGTGTGTGTGTGTGTGGAGGGGGGTCTCTCTCTCACACACACACACACACACACACACACACACACACAGCTGTCATTAAAGCACAGCTGACTCCATACCTGCCATATGACATATGACCCTTATGCTCACAAGCAGCCCGCAGTACACTAACCAGCTCGTTCTCCCAGCATGCACAGCTGGCTCACATGGATGCGTGTGTGCGTCTGGTTGTCTGTGTCTGCATGTTGAGCAGTCCGAGAGCGTTGTTGAGGAAACAACAGGGTTGATAATTGGACATGTCCGTCGAACGCGCAAACCAGCGCTGTCCCCTCCCCACCGCGGAGTCATCAACATGTAAATGAGAACAACGCCACTCTTCTCCTTTTCCACTTCCTCGGCCGTCCCCTCCATTCCATCACTCATCACTACGTCCACGCTGCAATCAGCATGTGTGGGGGAGCAGGACACGCCGTCTAGTTGGTCCTAGCGGGGACACTGGCTGAATATGTAGGCAGGGGGCTCTGCATGGTGATTAACATGTCTGGCAGGGGACAGCATGTGCTAAGACAGACAGGAAGGTGATGGACAACTTATCTGTTGGAGTTAGAAAAACAAGATCAATCCGGGACAGTTTTTACTGAGCTCAGAATTCAAAAAACAGAGAAGAATGATGATAAAAGGTAAACAAAAAACGGGAAAAATAACCTTGTTTTATAAAATAATTGTCCATGCACTTCTAAAAGGTTTTAAAAGAAACAAAAGAATTGCAGGACATCAAGGCTTCGCGTCCTGTGTCCAATTTCCTTTGATTTGTTACATCTAGGCCACAAAAACACTTTGGTAAATATAAATAAATGTATTGAAGAAGTAAACATATCTTGTGTATTTTAACAAGACAGCATTCGTTCCCTGACCCAAACTAAGTGCTTTGAGTTCCCAGAACATTACCATAAACAGGTAAGACAACCAGATAACAGAGGGATAAACAACGAAATGTGTTGTCGGTGAACATTTTGCACGTGTTCACTGTGAACAGATTTAGACTTTGTAGATGGGTGCATTACAACATTTCCTCATTATGTTTCTTTTAAAACGTCTTTGCTGTTGTAAATAAATAGCCCAGTATAAACGCATCGTTGTCTGCAGATATTACATCTTTTTAACACTGACAGAAAGTCGATGGGGTTTTTGTTACAGATCCATCATAAAATCAATCTTGACCTTTTCAGTAATTTGTTGGTATCGGTAAAGAAAAAAATGGGAAAACATACCGATACCAGTGTTTAATTAATAAGCTGCATGTTTCACTGTGTGGAAGTGACCGGTGTCATTCTCTTATGTGTAAGGAACCATCAGGCTCCACTTAAACATTGATTTATTTCCAGCTATTTGAGTCAGTATCGGTATTGCTTTGTCTCTAGTAAAAAAACAATAAACACACTTAATACAAATATACCATAATATGCCTCTTGCCCCCCCCCCCCCCCCCCCAGTCAAATGTCTGTTGTCTTTCATATTCAGTAAATCAAGTAGTTAGTCAAGCAGCATTTCAGTGAATCTAGAGCCAGTCATGTATCACCCTGCTCCTCTATAAAAGGCAGTATTAGCCTAAGTAGTGTTGACTAGTTGTGCTCGTCGCCGTGTTGCATTTACACAGAAAAGCTCCCATCAGTATCCATACAACAGCAGCGATTGTGGCGTCTGGGAGGCCACGAGAAAAGGTAATTTGAGCAAAAGAAAATTACACCTCGGGGGGGAAAAAAGGAAGATCGAGCTGTGAAATCGAGAAAGCAAGTAGAAAAGAAAAGAGAAAAATGCATGGCGATTTACGCAAAAGCCCAAATGACAGGGAATTGGCCACAGACACCTGACGGTGTTATTATATCACCATCAACAATGGCATGCTCCTCTGCCAGGGGGAAAGCTGGCGAGAGCCTAGAAATAAAGGAAAATAAAAAAAATAAAATGAGACAGATCTGCCCAACACAAACAAATACCTCCAAACAAGCGTGTTTTCTTTTCGCTCGTGCGGCGAGGCTATCAATTCAACCTCCCTATTTTTTCTTCTTTTTTTTTGAAAAGGCACCGTCGCTCGGCTCTCATTGTTGTTGTATTGTTTGTCAGCGTCCAGGCGGGGCCAGGCAGAGGTGGTGGTATCAAGAAGAAGAAGGGACAATTTGATGGATGTTTGTTGATATCTAGACCACTAGGGCTCTGATTGCCTAACATTAAACCAGCAATAACAGGCCAATCATCCCACTTACACCTCCACACGCCAAGCAGTCGAATTGGATCAAACTGTCTTTTTCTCTCGGTCACTTTCTCACTCATCCTCTCTCTCTCTCTCTCTCTCTCTCTCTCTCTCTCTCTCTCTCTCTCTCTCTCTCTCAGTCGATTCCTTGCTCTTTTCTCCTCTCTCCTGACATGCTTATTAGCTGATATTGATCCAGGCTGGTCAATTGTCAGCTCCTCTCATCCGCACCGTATTGACAGCATAATCAGTGAGAGAGGGAGAGAATGATAGGCAGATGAAATTTTCTGTCAGTGGGTAAATTATTGGCTGTTGGTTTGTTGACCCACGAATACCTCCTGGACACATTCAAACACACACACACACACACACACACACACACACACACACACACACACAATCAGTCTCATTCACAAAAGCTAGGTTCATTTTCAAGGTGCAGTTATACATAAGAAATATTTGTGGTAAAAACCTGTGTTCGTTGAACGGTTACGCTGTTAATGTTCGTTATAATTTTGAATTAACGCAGCATTCATAAATGTTGCTCCTGAAATTGAGAACACCTGTACTTTGCAATCAAACTGGCATTGAAAAAAGGAAAACTGTGAACTTCAACCAAGAGCGAAATCGGCATAAATCTGGTGTATTATAATTTAGAAAATGAATTCTCATTTGACAAGTGGAGTGTCGCGTCACATATGCCACTTGTGTTGTGACTGTGCCATCACCCCCTAGTGCCTTCCCTTGACTACCCTGCCTCGCTGCCCAGCTTCAGGGCTCCGTCTCTGGGGAGAGAAGCAGCTGGCATGGCCTCGCTCTCGCTGGAGGGCTGGCGCCCATCTCATCTTCTCCCCAACGCTGTGCAACACACACACACACACACTCACACTTGCAGGAAAAAACACACACTCGCACAGGGTTCCTTCTGCACATTAAGTTTTAATCAGGCACTTAGCTGGGCATCTGTTACGGCTCTGTCCGCGCGGCGCGTTAAGGACCTGTCGCCGCAGGTTACAAGCCCAACAGATCCGTTCACTGATAGACCCCTGGCCCACTTAGCGGCTGACGTCACAGCTGTATCTGCTTGGTCTGAGAAATCTGTCAAACTGCCTAGTTGACCCCTAAATGAGAGAATGTCACACAGCGGCGTTTTTGCTCTGGGACTACTCTGAGGGGAAAATGAAAAGATGGAGGCACGAGAGGCTGTCAAATACAGCAGAACACAAGTTGATTCCCATACTTTAAGGATGATTTTTGGATTTGTCTTAAACGTAGTGGTGTGTTTCCTGAAGAGAATGTGCTGTTAACAGTGGTCAAAGAAAACAGTAGCATACCGTATCCAATACTTTCGACAGTTATCAAAGTGTTTTTTGTTGCCTGTTGCTTGATTCCATGTGGTCACAGTTGTGTGGAACGGTCCAATAACAACTTTCTGTCTGCCGATAGTGTTGCTCTGTGTTAAGCATTGTTTGTTTAAGTATACACAAACACAAGTAGCTACATTTCTTTTTCTCTGCAGTGTTGTCTTGGGTTACTTTGCACAAGCTTAATTACTGTGTATCATTGGCACCATATATTCTTCTCTAATGGTAGTACACTATCTAGAACATCCTTGACTCTATAACCTATCGTATTCGTCTGTTAAGCTCCTGAACGTGCAGTTACCTGTAAATCTGCGGTAGCACTCCAAGCTAAATATTTGCGTGTTCGCCCACTGTAAACGCTCAAGGTTTTCCCTCATGTAACCATACAAAGGTACGGCACCAGTGGTTGAAACCCAAACAAGGATAAAAAAAGATCCCTCGCTGAACAAGATACAGTTTTCACTACTGTAAAAGAAAAGCACCAACATAGAACCTGACAGGCATCTCGGAAACGAGAAATCTCAAGTTCCTCCAGAAACACAGCTGTGGGTGAAACCTCAAAATGTTGAGTAAACTGTAAATAAAGACACCCAGGACCCATGAAATAATACACAAAACCAGTAGCCACGGTTATTTATCTGATCCAGCTCCAATCGAGAGTGACTGTAAAATGACACGTAAGTGGACACGCACCATTCAACAGAGGCAACTTTGTTAGTCTTTCCACTGTTCCAACTGTTGTGGGGGTTTTCTGTCGATGAGCTGCTTGGACATTTTTTCCCATGTTCTTTCTGCTTCGCCTTTTTCTCTCAGCTCCAAGCACGTGTTGAGTTCATCCAATTTGTGTAGGCTGAAACCGCCTTTTTCAGGGAACCCCCATTTTATCCATTCTTCCAATTAGTAGAAATAGCATAAAACCATCCGCTATACTAGACTCCCTGTCTCAGTGACGTGAATAACATATGACAATGATACAGGCCAATATCACAGTATGAATGGGCACTTCACAAGTAGTTGGAATCACAGTTTATAATGTATCTTCTATGGTGTCACACTCTGTTCTCTGGGCACCCTCTTTCTAAACTCTCCTGTAATTTGTGTGGAAAACCTATTATTGAAAAAGTCCCATTGACACTCGACTCAGTTTCCAAACATTTTAACATTCAGCTTCAACAATCAATGGGAAAAATCTGAACCTGGAGCTATGGTCGATATTGATTCTGCACAGAATATGTCAAAAACATGCTAAAAAAGCACCGACATAGAAACTACGCACCTCCACGTCATTCCACATGTTGCAGGATCATGCTCACAAGGCCAGATACCAAATCATTGTGTTGTGTGTTTGTGCATATACTCGTTCAAAGAACTTGCACCCGTGGAAGGTTAAAGTTTAGCAGCAGGTAGATGATAAATTATATTAATTATCTCAATAAGATGTACCACCATTCAATGCTACTTTAGGTTAGGTCGAAAACCTTGAATTATTATTCAGGGTTCGTCAGGGAAATAAAGGAGACTGACTAACCGTCTGACATCGCTGTCCCTACAGCCCTGTGCGAAATAAATGGATAGACGGAAACATAATCACGCAGAGAAGAAGTCCAGCGGTGACAGAAGACATCTCAGAAAGCAAAACAATGTGTTGATAAGTAACAAAGAGAAACCGAGAGGGATGGAGTAAGAGTGAGATGAAAAGAAAGAGAGGAGCACAGTTGAAGAGGTAGACATCGTTAGGCAGAGGGAGCTGGGTCACCTTGGCAGGTCCTCCATTGATCAGAGGAAACATCCTGCTCCTTCCCCAGACACCCGCAACACACACACACACACACACACACACTTTCTCTCCAACACACCTGAGACAACTGAGTAAGTTGGCAAGTACTATATTAGTTGTGCTGTGTGTGTGCACGCCACACACACATTTGACCCCACAATATCTCAAAAAGGGCTCTCTTGCTCACACGTTGTCTTTGCCTTTCTCTCCTCATGCACCCACACACACGCACACACATACACACCTTCCCCTGGGTTTTGAGGTGACAGTGACGTTGACAGTTTGAGCACGGGTTGGGTGTTTTTTTTCTTGCGACAAGTAAAATTAGCAGTCTGCCAGCAATTCTTTCTTTCTTTCCTTGTTTTTTTTTGACTGCCTGTCCACTCTCTCTCCCTCCCTCTCTCTCTCCCTCTCCGTGGCTGCTCTGTTCAGTGGCCCGCTACATCGCTTCTCTTCCCTGTCACCATACACACATACATGCACACTGTTTCTCTCCTCTGTCAGCCTCTCTGCGCCGCCTGACGACTTAATAGCTCCCAGTGAGTGGATTTGAGCACTCCGCCTTTGTGTGTTTACACGCACTTGTCACGCCCGCAATATTCATATGCTGATGAGAAATATTCATTTCTGGAGGAGAGGGGTGGAAGGTGTTGGTGGTGGCCCGAGGGTTGGGGGTGGAGGGGGGTGGGGAGACAGGCGAAGAACTCCGAGCCCTGACACCTACTCTGCTGTAATGCGTCGATGCCCTCCCTGTCTTTAATTCTGCCTTCACGTCCCTCAGCCCGGATCGTCCTCCCTGTCTCTCCTGCTTCATTTGTTTCGTCCTAGGCCAAATCATCCACACGTGGTTCAGGTTATATCTGCCATTTCCTCCATTCAGAGTTTCTTCTGGTTTCATATCAGTCTTCCACTTTGGCTGCAGCTTCAGGAGCACTTGCCGTTGAGATGCCTTGCTCAAGGGCACTTCACAAGTAGTTGGCATCACAGTTCAAATTGTCTTCGTCTGTGGTGTCACACTTGTGCCTTTCTTTCTGTTCAGAAAACTTTTTTTTGGAGTCTCCTCTAGACTAGACTATTAATTCCAGATTTGTCCATCTCAACAGCCGGTGAACCTGAAGCCTTGGTTGACACTGATCAGTTTATGTGAACGATTTAAAGATGGAGGTTCATTTAAATAAGGCAGCGCAGTATAAGTTGTTGGAATATAAAATGTTTCTCTGACAATATCCTGAGCATAGATCTGTTTCTGGTGTCACATCGATCTGCTGACTTGGAGTATATAATTGCTTAAAATCTAAATAAACTAATTTAAACACTGCCAAGCTTGTAGATTTCTTTAAATCAACACAAGACGGTTCCTACATTGATATTGGATCGGTGACGAGGGGCCGAGAGAAAGTTGGTCAAATGTTGATGTTCTATGTTTCTCCTCTTTTCTGCTCCTCCTCCTCCGTCCTCTATTGTTGAGCGAGCGGCCGGTCTCGGCCCGGGACTTATCTTGACACCGGAGCAGCAATCACAGGCCGGGAGATTGAGCGCTGTTTATTTTGTGTCAATATGTCCGCCGCGAACCAAGGGGCCGTAGGGAATGCAAACACACACACACACACAGATTCATTCACAGCCTGGCTCACTCAATCACCAACTACCCCAGTTTAAAATGAATGTATGATATCTCGCCTTTCACCATTCACATCTCTGTTTCTCTCTCTCAGCAGTATGACGCTAATCTCAATGTCGCTCTGTTTTGTCTGATACGGGGCAGCACCAATGCATTTTTATTCTCTATCTTATATTGCTTTTTTATTCAAGGCCATGTGTGTCTGTGTTTGTGTATGTGCACTTTTGCGTGGATGTGTTTGGGGAAAAAAAAAAAAAAAGTATTTTTGTGCTCTGCAAATTTAGACTGTGTGTGTGTGTGTGTGTGTAGACTCCCTGCCTAAAGAGTAAATCGTCTCACTAACGAAGCAGCTCCATCTGTAACCACTGGTGACCACCAAACCAATGACGGCCTCGTCTGCTCTGGCTGACAGCCGACATTGTTCCGGCCCCTGCTGGTAACTCGTGGCAACAAATTGGTCTTGTTGGGTGATGATGGGGTGACTGGTGTGTTACTGTGTGTGTGTGTGTGTGTGTATATGGGAGAGAGAAAGACAGAGAGAGGGGTGGGGGGCAGGCAAACAGAAATATTGTGGAGCTTATCCCTCCCACTCAATTACTGACCCTGACTCTCTCTGTGTGTGTGTGTGTGTGTGTGTGTGTGTGTGTGTGTGTGTGTGTGTGTGTGTGTGTGTGTGTGTGTGTGTGTGTGTTCTTCCTTCCCTCATACTCATCTTAAGGCTCTGACAGTTGGCTATTGACTGCCTGCCTCTGTCACTGATGACACTTATCAAACAGTGCAAGTCAGTCTAACTCTAAAACATCACCCTCCCAAAAAAAGAACATTTTATCTGTGTGTGTGTGTGTGTGTGTGTGAGAGATCATTAGCTCTTTAATATTAACCAGCTTTTTTCTCCTCGCAGTCTCAAACATTAACGTTACATTTGTTATTGAGTTAAATAGCATCCGTAAACTCCAAAATGTCCTCTCAGATCATGTTTAAAAACATCAACAGCATTCTGTAACACAATTATGGAGTAATTTCATAAAATGTCATAGTTCAGTTTATTTCTGTTTGTGTTTCTGTTAATGTTTGCGAGAACATTTCACGACTAGAGATGATATTAAATAGACATTCGATGTGCTGCTCTGATTGATTACAGTGAAGCGAGCTGATGGATCCTGAAGCATCTCACATTGTCATCAATTTAGTTATTAGATGATGCCGACAACAGTTCCTGACTCTTAAATATGTTGCCTTTGCTGTCTGATCTACTGTAGCACCTGTGCTTTTTTGCCATACAGGTTATTAATGTTCTATTTAATAAAAATGATCTAAATAATTTCCTCTGATGTGTTCCTAGTGGAGGCGGTGCATCAGGGAAACCCTCCATATATGATGTGAACACACGAACAGACCCCAACATGATGGAAATGAATGAGAAATGTTGAAGGAAATCTCATTGCATTTAGTAATGTATAAAGTCTCTCATATGTGGTCCGGTCTGTGCACCTCTTTCCAGAGGGGCCAAGTCAGTTACACACAAATACACACAAATGCACACACACACGCGTCATGGGAGCCATCTCAATAAGTTCCAATCTCCTTTATGAAATATTCATCACAACCTCCTGTGCCCAGTTACAGTGCCATGCTCTCTGTGTGATGCCTGGGTTTGGTGTCAGACTAGTGATACATGCACAATCTCACTCACACTAGGTGTTAAAGTATTCTTTTCTTGTTGTTGTCCCACCTCTTCTGCCCTTCTCCATTTCTCCATTTCACTCAGACAGACTTCCTCTCTCCTTTTCTTTTGCCTTCTGGCCTCCTGCACCAACATTTTCATTCTTTATTTCCTCCAATGAATTTGTCATGAAGTCTGTCTGTCATGCAAACAAACCCTCCTGTTGTTTAGATTATGGAAGACAGTAGTGTGTCGTATGTATGTATGTACGTACAAATTCAAGCGCATTCCTCTACAGTCAGTCAGTTGTCACAGAGACCAAGGCAACTCTCTGATATTCAAATATGTGTACATGGCAATTACAAGGCAACTTTATTTCCAGACCATCTAGAAAATGATCCGAGAACAGTCAAATCGTCCATGTGAGCTTAAAAGGGAGCTGAGAAAAGTTTGTGACTTGCTCCTTTGTGGTGGACAGCTTTGATTTCACTAGTCAGTGACTGTGACACAGTGCATCGTTACTCCTCTTTAATCTGTTCTTTTGGGAAAACTAGTAGTTGAAAATTAAACAATAAATTACTTTTGTCTTTCAAAAAAAGCTTAAAAGTGAAAATCAATTGATCCTTTATTGCTTTTGGGAATTGAATCGTGAACTGACCAAACGGACAATGGACCTGAACCTTAAAAGACCAGAAAAACAAAACCGTCAAAACTTAACATCCCAAGAGTTTAAATCATACATTATTCAATCATACAGGTCTTCTATGGTACACTCTACTTATTGTACCATAGAAGACCTCCTTCTCCACACTTAGTTCACTCCAGGTGATGGGATTCTGCAGATATTTCTAAATTTTTCTTAATTTTCCATATCCAGTATTCAAATTAAATTCCATTGATCGTGCATATGCATTGCGATTTTCCAGTTTGAATTCTCACATGTGAAATCCACCATCAATGGCTCCCCATCGCCCCGGTAAAGGCCCTCCCTGCATGGACGTTTGAAAAGAGACATGGGGGAAATGAGGAAATGACCCGTGCTTAGCCACACAACATGCTAGCTGTGCTCAGACAATCGGCATAGCATTAGGAGGACTGTTGAATAGAGCCATCATGGCTGCCGAGCCCCGGGGAGCCGGTGATCTGCCTATGGGCTTTATGGAAAGTGGAGGTCCTGCAGAGCCTCTGAGGGCCAGAATGGAGGCCCCTGTTAAAACTCCTCCGAGCTGCTCGGGACCAAGTATCTTTGTGTAATAATTCTGTCCTCCCCTGTTTGTTGTATGATAATATGCACCTGCTGTTTCCAAAGTCTAGAATTAACTGTCTATCAACCATCTCAACCAAATTAAACTTAAACTAACAAAAGACTAAAGTCAAATATGCATGAAAATGCTGCTAATAAAAGATGATTACTGGAGTTTACTGCTCCGTAACTGCACACAAGCTGAGTCCTTCTGCCCGATAAATGATCTACCTGTGTATTGTTCATAATGGTGTGTATATTTAGTTTTCTCACACTTTCTTCCATTCCTCAGTCTTGCTCTCTCCCTTCCTGTCTCAGGTGTTGTGGAAGGTATTATTTTGAAGACATCCGCCTCTATATACAGTGAGAGAAAGAGAGAGAAGCAGAGCTAGAGAGGGAGGCAGATAGGGCTAAGTGGCCTTTCGTTGCCCCCAGGGTGCGCTCCGTTGGCGTCCGTGGGCGCTCTTTGTCCAGAGCTTTCTCTGTGATTAGAGCGTTTGAGTTGACAATTCACTTAAGACCCTCTTTCTTTCTCTCTCTCTCCGTCTCCCTCCACCCTCTATCCTCTTGCTCAATCTCACTCACACACTCTCTCAGGGTATATTACCTGTTCTTGTAATGCAGTTAAGCTCAGCTAGAAGCATTTCCTCGTAATGCTACTTAATTCCCAGTGGGGAGGGAGAGAGAGGACACACACACACAGACACACAGAACTCACACAAGGAAAGATACCATTTACTGTATGCTGCTGCTTGGTTGCCCTTGCCATTGACCCAGTGTGATAATGGTTCTGATTGCAGAAGACCAGTGTCTCTGCCGGAGAGTCTCATGTAAAATCTGGGACATTTGGTGAAGGGATTAAACACCATGGGGCTTTGAGAAGTGGGAGATGGGCGGTGAGGGAGGCTCCACCTGGATTACTCCTCCTGTAACGCTGCGTCCAGGAAAGTCCGAATGTCCAACCTCCGACTGGGATAATGCAATGGAACACTACTTAATGTCAGTGTTTGCCACCAGCAGAATCAGCTGGGCTTTCAGGAACCCACCTGACTGACAGGTAGTCACGTGACCTTATCTTGTCTTCTATGATGCTAAACTAAATCTCTTTTAGTTTTGGACAGTAGGTTACCTTGGCCTTTGAGAAATGGTGATGGACGTTTCTTATTAGTATTCTTTGACATTTCATGGACCAATTGATCAATTTATTAGAGAACCTGATATGCAGATTATTTGATAATGAAAATAATCGTTGGAACAATAATAGTTGTTGCCCTTGAGTACACAGTTTTATTTACTAAAGTAAATTTATAATTCATTCCATGCTGTCTCTCTCTCCAATGCTCATGGATGCACCGATCCGTCTGTTTCAGTGTTTAATTAATGAGCTGCAGGCCTCACTGTGTGGAGGTGACTGGGATCATTACGTTTCTGTATGATAACATCGGGCTTCACTTAAACATTTATTTCCTAACTCCGTAAAACATAATGTAACGAATATATAGGTATAAATGAACTGAATTGTTATATATTATTTAATCAATAAACTGCACACCAGCAACAGGAAACCATCTTTAAAATGAAAAGGAATTACAATTCAAATGTAAACTCTTTTATTGCAGCAGTAAATTGGTCAAAATGTAAACAGGAATTAGGATCTCAGCATATAATCAATATAGTATTTAAACATAGCATTGAATTAACGAGATTGGCCCATCGTCAATGATATCCGATCCAGCATTTTTTGCGTTGGTATCTGCCTGATAAATGTTATCAGTGTATTTAAAATACTAATGATAGCTATTTAAAAATCACACTTTATCAATTAAACTGCATAAGGCAGAATAAACTGAACACAAACATAAAAAACAAAATAATAATAGAGAACTGATTTTGCAAATAATAAATTATTTTTTGCTGTCATTCTCTCTCTTTTTCACTCTTTCACCCTAATCAAGTGGCCAGTAGCCAGCCAGAGATAGAAAGAGACAGGAGAGATGAGCTGAGAGAATAAGTAGCAGTATAGAGGAGAACATGACAAAGTGACAGAGAAAGAAGGAAGGAAGGATAGGGAGAAGAAGGAGGAGGAGGAGGAGGAGGAGGGGGTGACATTGCTCATGGGTTAGTGCTCCAAAACGGAGTGCTAAAATCGTTTCAGCTCAGATAAAGCTCTGGCCACTGCCAGGCCGCCCCGGGATATCTGCTCCGCTCATCTGCCTCTCCAATGAAACGCCTGCACACAGGGAGCTTCCAGGCAGCCCGCCACACGCATGTGAACCCGCCCCGCACACACGGAAGCAAAAACACTCACAATCAGAAACACACACGGCCGCTTCTGTATCACACGTGCACGCACTCGCTGGCCTCTCTTGACGAGTTTGTCGCACTGCAGTTTATTTCGGTTGAGAGAGAGAGACAGAGCGACAGAGGGCCCCGGGGGTCTCCTTCCTCTTCTGAAACTCCCAAATTAACACCCTGCCACCACCACCACTCCTCCCAATCAGCGCTCCCTACACCCGTTAGCATCACCTATACTTGAGCCCACAAACTCACCCCCATCCTCCGCATTGACCTTCTCTCTATCCGGCTCTCACCTTCTCATAAACGGCTGTCCCCCTGCCCTCACCACCGATCTTTGCTCAGGAGTCCAGTATCTTCTTTTTTGAGTTTGAAAACATTTCGATTTACTCGCTATTTACTCGCTAGTCACACATGGTACTGTGCCTTGTCATTCTTGTCAAAACCAATGTTGCTTAATATTCTTGGCTGGTCTGGGACCAGCGAGGGGACAAACTAAGTCAAAGTCAACATGGCTATTTTGTTCTAAATCAGGCAGCCAAGGCCGTGCATCCAGTGGCTGAATTAATTGCAGATGTTTTTGAAGTTTAAATGCATTGAAGAATAATTCAAATAGTCTTTCTTTTTCACATATATAAAGCAATTTCATGTGTAATTCAATGCAACAGGATATGTGCATATCAGCTGCATGATTGCTTTCACAATACGACTTCACGAAAGTAGACTGAACGTAACAAAACGTCATAAAGGTTTCAGCAAACAAGCGAAGCAGCTGCTCAACTGAACATTCAAGCCACTAAATATGTCCGTAGGAAATTTAAATCAGCCAGCTTGATGTTGGTTGGAGCGTGAAACTAAGTGGCCAATCAGGGGCTGGAGTGACCCTGCAGGCAGCCAATCATTCAAGTGGATCAGCACATCGTACACTGTGACTGTGTTCCACAAGAGGCATACAACTTTCTGTAAAGCCACTGCAGCACCGTATCAGGCACATACATCTAATCTCTTATTGAGTTATAATGCAACAAGCTGACTTTCTTAAATAATTGTTGCTCAATTGTGATCACAGCAGCGGCCTTTGCTGCTGTAGCCACCCTGAACACTCTCCTCTTCCTCCAGTCACACAGAACCGTCGATCAGCCTTCATCCATCAATCCGTCATCAATACCACATCCAGACTGTTTCAAAGGGGTTGTGCTCAGGGTGAGGGTGAAGTGAATAAGAGTATGGTGGATTAATCCAGCCATATGCTAAACATTTTCTATTTCTAGCTTCTCCGGCGAGAGGATTTGCTGCTCTTTCTCGTGTTATGTTTTATTAAACTGGATATTTTTGAGTTTTTGTACTGTTGATCAAACATAACGAGCAATTTCAAGACAAAATAGTTTGGGACATTTTTCGCTATTTTTCTGACATTGAGTGGATTTGTCAAAGAAATATTTGCCAGATTAATTGACTAACAATATTAAGTTGCATCCTTAGATCAGACACACTTCCCCCTCCCATAAAAAGTCAGGTTAAAGTGCCCCTGAGCAAGGCACATAACCCAGGCATTGCTTGGCAGCTGCTGGACAACACACAGTGCTTGGATGTGTCGCTATAGGTCAATTGACACATTCCACCCTTCGACAGTGTGTCCCTCAGCAGCACTGTCTTTGTATCCAAAACAGATCCCCGCCCTACCCTGTGCTCCCTATAACCTCCCCTCTATATTATGTCGTCCCCCATCTCCCTCTCCTCTCGTCTCCTCTCAGCCCCTCTTCACCGAGATAGGGAATCTGGGTCTAATGTTTAAGGCATCAGTGCAGTTGTTGGGCAGACTCCTGGAGCCTCTCGTAGTGGATGTGATTTCTGTCTCCCCCTCTCTGTCACTCTCCCTGAATATATCCCCCCCCCCCCCCGTCACTTCCCTTCCTCTTTGAATTTTGATATCTCCTTGCTCACTGCTACACCGATGTGCCCACGGAAGTACAAACGCACACGAGGGCAGACATGTTTTCACCCAAAACAACCCCCCCCCCCCCATGCACAACCATCGTACTGACTCATGGTAGAGTGGGTGTAGAGGTTTTTTTGCTATCATTTCCACTCAGTCTTTTCTAACTATAATGAGAGTGTCAGAGGGTCACAGACACTTCTAGAACTGTTTTTCTAAATGTGTGTGACTGTTTAGTGTGACTGACTGATCTAAAGACAGTACAGCTAACTAACTGCTCAAACTATTTTCTCACATTTTATTGAAGAAAGATGAATCCAGTAAACGGTTCCAGCCCCGGTCGGCTTAAAAGTGGATTGTTACTGATACGGTGATACTTTTGCATCCCAAAGCACATCGTTGGAATCATTTCCCTTTTCCTCTGATCTGAGTTGTAGAAGTGTTTTAAGTAAGCATTTATCTGATCCTCATGGTTCAATAAGCAATACCAAGGGGTCAGCAGTTATAATGTGAATGCAGACAGTGAGTGTCTTTATTATTATATGTAAGTGTGTGTATCATAACACACTCTCACTGTTCTTGTTTCATTTGCAGATGGGAATTAAATTCAATGTAATTGACATTTAAATGACATTTACATAACAGGCTCCCAGACAAGTAAAAAGACAATAACGTAGGTGAGCAAATGAGAGATGAAGAAACTACAATTTAACATAGTTTGGTACGCATTGTATATGCGTATAATAAAGAAAACACAGCAGGGGAAGTCGGAGGTTTACTTAGAGAACAGCAGACCAACTGACACAGCCGGTACGCTGTTCCTGCCTTCCACCACCTCATTTATTTGGAGATGGGTCTTGTTTGATAAGTGCTTTTTTAAAGCGAAGCCAACCAAAGGTGCCAATTTTTGTTCAACCAACAGGTGCTTTTGATGTCAAATAGGGTGACACTTGTATTAAAATGGCTAGTCGGTTTAAATTTCCATCTTAAGTATCATTAAATCTCACACTCACAGGATGCTGACAGTAAAACAAGAGTGCAACAGTTTTCACACGTATTAAGCAGTTTGGATATTCATTCATTCATAGTATAAAAATAAAGGAAGTCAAATTGAAATCAATCAAATGATCAGCTGGTTACATCACTGCTCCTGGAGGATTCTGGGTTTTTTCAGAAGGAATACCACAGGTTGAAGGCAGGGAGGGGCTCAGCGGCAGCTGTCATGCTTTCTCATATTGTTTTATTCTTTTCCTCATGAGCCAAGAAACAAAAACCTCTCATCAGTCGTTTTAATGTCAACTGTCCTCTTCCTGTCCTCCCTGCACCCTTTTCTCATTCTCTGCCTTCACCACTCTCCACACCGACTCCTGCCCACTTTCACCGCCCCCGTCTCTCCTTTATTTCTCCAACTCTTTTCCTCCCTCCCCTTCAATCCCTGCTCTCCATCGCTCTCTCCTTCAATCACCCCCATTCCTCCCTCTTTCTCGTCCCCCTGTCCTAATTGTTTATATACATTAACATTCAAGAAAGTAGATAGCTTGGAGCAGGTGACACCCTGTAATTTGACATCCTTGCCTTTCTCCAAGGAAGGGGAGAGATGCAATCTGTGGCAATCTACATTGTGTGTGTGTGTGTGTGTGTGTAGCGTAATCTGGGGTTGTCACACGGCCCCATGCCACTCTCCGTATGCTAATCAATGAATGAAGCTCTGCAAAGCTCTCGTCTGCCAGCTAAACCCCACACCTCAGTGCTGATATGTCTATTAGCCACATGTCAAACTCCCTCTTTGTTGTTTCTGCCTCCTCCTGTCTCTCCCCACATCTCATTCCCTCCCCTCTCATTCGATCGTTCCTCCTCTCTGTAATTCTGCGCTGTCGTGTCTCTCTCACCCCCTTCTTCTATTTCTTTCCTCCATACTTTCTTTGACTCTCCTCCCGTAACCCTCACTTCTCTACTTTTGTTCCTTTGCTCACTCCGTACTGACAATGGTTGGGATTTCATCAAGCGTTCACTTTTAATTCTGTTCATTGTCAATGAGAGGTGCAGGGCATGATGGTGATAGAAGCCGGTTCATGTAAAACATTGATATTATGTAAACAAGGATACCAGTCACAGCTTCAGAACCCATTTTTGTCTCCGTTCTAATTCATATTTGGGGAAAAAGTGGACAATGAAAATGATAATATGTGTGCATTTGTGTTGTAGTAATACTTTTTCTATTATTATTTCTGTTATTATCAGTGCTACTGTGGCTATTGCTCCTCTCATTATGTTGTTCATGACAACTATTGCCCCTCTGTCCATCCTGGGAGAGGAGTCCCTCCTCTGCTGCTCTCCCTGAGGTGTCTTCCTTCTCCGGTGCGAGGGTCCAAGGACAGAGGATGTTGTCTGTTGTACAGATTGTCAAGCTCTGTGAGGTTTGTGATATTAGGCAATACAAATACAATTGAATATAGGGCCCTAGAGGACCTCACTCATTGTTGTGGTTTATAAGATAAGACTGAGGGGAGTTCTTGGTCTAATTGATACATGACATTATATAAAGGAACCTGCACACTCAATAGGTAATGCATGCTTGGTAGCTTTTAATATACCATCAAATGAATATATACACCTAGATTACTAAAAAACACAAAGCATTGGCTGTATATGTGATTCTATTTATACATAATCAAATTAGATCATTTCAGACAAACTGCTTGCTCTGCATATATCATCGCTCTGCTTTTATAATATCACTGCTACTGCAGAGCTGTCCCTCTGCGAGATTCAGGGAAGGAGTCAGTCATGTAGACGGACACGCTGACAGATAGGTGGAGGGGAGATAAAATGAGACATAGCCTTGCGTTTGTCTTAATGCTTTTGCAAGCTTTAAGACAGGATGACAGAGAGACAGACAGAAGGGCGTGGAACCAGGCAGACAGTTATAGGGGCAGTTAGACAGGCAGTCAGCCCTGGCATTTTGCAGCAGATAAGTAAGCTATCAGAGGAGGGGGATAAATAGCAGAGTAAAGATTGGTCCCGGCCCCCTCAGAGAGGAGCGGGGGGCCACAATGCAGGCGTGGTGGGCAGATAGCCCCCTGCTCTCATTATACTCTGCCTAATCCAAAACGATGTTTACTCAGAGAGAGAGAGAGAGAGAGAAGGGCCACGCTTATCGAAGCCCTGCACAGTCCTCCAAGCGTGTGTGCGAGTGCGTGTTTGTGTGAGTGTGTGAGTATGTGTTAAAATGAGTCTATTCCAATGGAAAAAGGGATCAGGAGTGTCTCCAAGGCAGACTCTGTTGGCTAGAATGTCGATGCTTATCACACATCGCCTGGCTCTTCTGGTGAAAGGCGAAGAGGCTATCTAAACGGCCTATTCACAGCACGTGCATTTACCGTACCAGCGAGGCAGAATGATCATTTCATAATTGCTGTTATTATTAACGCACTGCTATTAATAGTTCAAGCTTTTATAAAAGCTGACCTGATTGGATTCATCGGGGGGGTGGCATTCCTCAAAGGCCACAAAGCGTTTCACTTTTGAAATACTAGGAAATGAAATAGGTGATATTTGTTCTTTATCCCTTTTGACTTGTGCTTGATCACCTGACTGCAGTACGCACCTGCTTAATATACTGCACGGCTTATCTCTATAAAACATGCTGTTTTATCTTTGTGGCATTTAGATTATCGGATACAACTCCTCAATTACAAGAAATAGAACATTTTTGAAGTATATCGTATTTACAAGAAAAATAATGTACGAGGTAATGTTCAAATGTACTTCTAAAGAGCATAACGCAGTTGCTAGTTTTGGTGTGCCCATCGTCTTCTTCCCAAAACATTTCTTGTTGTAGATTTGTGTTGTTTTGCATGATAACGTATTTCAAAATGTTTGTTCCAAAATGCACAGCAGTTTGGAACACAGACTTCAAAATACAGTCTAATCGGTGAAAGTGTTGCCTTTTACAAAGTACCATATTTTCAGTATCATAGTGTTTTGTCACAGAGATCTCACTGTTTATTGTCAGTTTAAAACCCCTCAACTACTAGTGGTAACACCTCACTATGCAAGCACACATGCTCCCAAATGCACAAACTCTTGTACCGCTGCACACAATCTTCTTCAATCCCTGTCTTTCTCTTTGACCCTCAATCACATGCACACCTCGGCTCCGTGGTCTTGTGAACTGTGTGTACCCTGTCTCAGCCGGCCGGGGTAATCCCGGGCCTCCACTAAAGTAGCCGTGTGAGAGGACAGATTGTCAGTTGATCATGGCCAGCCAAGAGCCTTATCCCATATTGGATCGGCCATGGAGGAGGCTTAGGAATTATCTGAGGCCTCGCTTAATGTGGAGACAGATCACCGGCAGAGAGCCACGGAGCCTGAAGACACGCTGGGCCGGAGGGGAGAGAAAGACACAGTGTGTGTGTGTGTGTGTGTGTGTGTGTGAACGAAACCAACAGACAGGTGTGTGTATCAGTATGTAATAGTGATAGAGACTTGTGTGTGTGTGTGTGTGTGTGTGTGTGTGTGTGTGTGTGTGTGTGTGTGTGTGTGTGCGTGTGCGTGCGCGTGCCCAAAGCCACATCATGGCCCACTTAACTCTTGACACATCTCTCTCCCCTTCCATAGTCTATTTTTTTGCCATCCTTTCCCGTCCTCCTCCCCTCTCTCCCTCCTATTACTCCTCTCTTTCCCATTCCTCCTCTTCCTCCTCTTCCTCCTTGTTACTTCTCCCCCTGCCTCATTGCCACTCTTCCTCCGCTGCATCTTCATCCCTCTGACCCCCTTTTCTTTCTTCTCCTGCCATCAATTCCTTAGCCCATCTCATGAACCCCATCTTTTGATTTTTTTTTTTCACACTGCTCTGCTTTCCTTCCTCCCTTTATCTCCAACTCCCCTCCCTATTCCTCACTGCACCTTCCTCCTCACTCAACATCTGCACTCCTTTAGGTTTGTGTTCCTCTTCACTCTGATCATCGCCTTCTCCGTTCTCGTCTTCCTGCTTCCCCTCTGACTCCTGTACTCATCCTATCCTTTCTTTCGATAGCGCTATGCAGCAGCATTCTGTCCTCAGAGACATGACGGAGGCCGATGAAAGAAAGGCGAAAAACAATCCAAAGATATAAGAAACGGAGCGAAATCGCTTGCTTTGTGAAGGAAAACTGCTGACCAACACCTCATATCTCAGAGCCCTCCAGTGTCACTGTAAACACAGCATCTGGCATCAGTACTATGTTATTAAATTGTAAAGCGAACACAATTGCCATCGGCTGGTCTCGTATGTAAACTGACCTTTGTGATGACTGTCAGACTTTAGAATATTTTAATATTTGGACATGAATAGTGTTTTAACATTGTAGACATTGAAACAGTGTGAAACACTTAATCAGTGTTGATTTCAGCACAAACTCACATAAGCAGATCCTTTTATCTTTTAAATGAAAGTGTTCCGGCTGTGTATAATTCATTCTTGGCACCAAAGACTGAGTAGCAGCCTTGTCTCGAGTACTATTAGCTGGGTTATTTTAGGCTTCCTAAATAGCAACAGGATCCCCCTTCAGATATTAGAAATAGCCCTTTAGCTAATTCCATCCTTGCTGTCTGATCCCGGGTCATTCAAAGGCCATGGAACCCTCAGGAAGAGCAGGAGCACGCTGATGACCGGGTTACCTTTTCGTAGCCTGCAGCCGCGGCGGCCCAAACCTGGATAAGCAGCAGAAAGCGGAGGGGTTGATGGATAATTCCATCCCTGTGCATGAGATTACGGAGAGCTACTGAGACCAGATTAGCGCTGCCATAAATCGTGGAGTTCGAAGGTTCATCCCCGGGTTACGAGGAAGCACAGGGTTTAGGACCATACGAGGCGAGACAAGGGGTAGCTGCAACCAAGGAATCTGATTGGTTCAGCTGGCCTCCTACCCCCAGCACTGTTTACATTGTTTGAGTTTATAAAACATACCAGAAATGAGGTGGATCAATGAAAACATGGACAGCATGCGACTACATGAAATACTCTCCCCTTGTGTTCAGCTGTTTGTTTTCAACTCTGCATCACATATTATACCCTACCATAGGAAAAAAGATGCATGTTTGAAAACAGTGACATGTTTAGCAAGTTCGGCAGATACAAAAGTAAAGATTTAAAATTAAATCTGAGTATTGAAAAATCAAGTCAGTAAAGTAGAAACTGCACAGAAGGCCTTACTACTTTTGAATATTCCACATGGGCAGAAAACTGCTTTCACTTTCCCTTTTAAGTAGTAAAACCTTCAATGCACAATACTTTTCAAGTAATATGTCCTTAACATGAAATTGGTGTGTCTTATTGGACTCAATAATAGTAATAATATTATTAATAATAATAATTATGCTACCACAGCGGGCAACCACATAGAATGACTTATCCCTCCAATTTCAGTTAGCTTATATTTGCAGGTTGGCTGTGCAGAGACTGCAGTGGGCTTGAAGTTAGCACGAGTGATTGCGGTTGAAAATAAAATCCTCAATGCAGTCATATATTTTTGAGTAGTGTGTCGTATGACACAGCAGCATAAATAAGCCGTTATAAAGAAAAAAAAAAGGTTTACAAATGAATAATTGGCAAATCTCCTCGCATATAAAATGAACACGTGCAACAAAGGTGCAAATCCACCATACATGGTGTACAGGTACTTTTTAAAACACTCGTTTTTAAGTTATTCCTAAAAGGAGCAGGAGCAACCCAGCAGCTATGTTTCGAGCACAAAGCACCAATAAGCTTCACATATGGTTTTCGGGGTAACACCATTGACAAGGTTTAGTGCCTGGAACAGATAACTATATTAAGCTGATACACACACACACACACACACACACACACACCTACACTGCTTCCTTTCCTCATCTAGTAATTGAAGGTGAGAAATAATTTCATTATCCTCAGGAACAGTAATCTGCTCTCTACTCCTGATCCCTTCATTTCCTACAGTGCACCTCGACCTGGGAGGCACACACACACACACACACACACACACACACACACACACACAGTTGCTATCACCCTGGGCTATTAATGCTATTGGAGTTGGGGATTAACAATCAGATTCACATATGCTTTACAAAGCTTTATTACTTAGAGCTGTCTGTCTTGCTCTGTCTCACACACTTGCTTGTGTTCACACACGCACTCACGCACATGCACACACACGGGCACATAACTTTGTATTAAAGAAAGTTAATCTGAAACACGCCCTCAGCAGGTATGAAAACATGGCGAGAAATCTCCAGTTTAGAACTTTACGCAATTGGTACTGGACTGATGTTTTAGCACAGAGCTATCTTGTGTTATTTCTCCTGATATCATGATCACAGATGCCCTTCAGGGTTCTTGGTTTAACAGATGTTGAATCGTTTTAGGCTTGCGTAGACACCCTGAAAGGAAACAGTCTGAAAGAATGGTAGAGTGCGGCTTTGTCCGAAATATCTCACTGAAACCTTCCCCTTCAACTCCACAACCAAATTCGATGCCACTCATGACTTGAGCATGTTACGAGGAGTCAACAGCAGAATGAAAACCAAATGAAGCTGCAGATGAGAGCGCGGGGGCCATCTATTATTCATTCTTCTGCCTGTGTTGTTGAGTGGCAGATCACAACCAGTTTAATGTTGCATTACCACCCTCTACTGTTCATCTGCCCAAGATGTTTTGGGTGGCCCTTGATGTCAAGTGTCATGGTGACACACATCTGTGGACGTAGTGGGGAGGGGCTAAACTGTCATTTTACAGGGCAAAGGTGTGTCGTGGGACACAATTATATTTCATGTGAACATGCAATCACAAGGGGAGGGGTCAGAGCTAAGGCGTAAGCTTAAGACACACAACACCCCACACATTGCACTTATTCTGGAGGATTAACAGCGAATAAAAATGCTCCGGTGTATATATAATACAATGGCTATTTAAGGCTTCTTCTTGTCACCAAATCCTTTGACTAACACCAAAATCAATAGGCCACACCGGTGACATTTGTCTTTATTACTGCAGCACTGCACTCGTTATTTTTGATCAATCAATATCGATTAGACCTTTCTGCTGCTGTAAATACTCACTTTTGAACCAAATGTTTATTAATCTACAGCTGAAATAGTAATATAATAAGATAATATTTACTCCTATTCAAGTAATGTCCAAAAACCTTGGTTGAAAAGGTTGAGAGACAATCTAATGCATCATTGGGTTCGAAAAATAGGGTTTACAGTTGTATCCATTAAACACGTACTAATGGAGAATACAATATCTATAATTACAAAGAATACAAATCCAGAAATATCAGATAAAAGAAAACATGTAGATGCACAACAACAAACAGCGCATCTTGGGATAGTTTCCAGCATTACACTACAGGCAGTAAACCATTGCTGTACTGAACGTTGTGCCAGTTGACAGTGTAAAGTTTTGCATGTGGCTGAAGGGAAATAACAGATGAAATTTAAAATGTCACCTTATTTAAGCCTTACATGTCTTGACACTCTCGAGACACACAGTATAGCTATTCTGGCTCTCATTGTATTTCTGTTTGTGTGTGTGTGTGTGTGTGTGTGTGTGTGTGTGTGTGTGTGTG
>NW_022280033.1:4742680-4742875 GCF_004355925.1 Anarrhichthys ocellatus | reverse complement strand
GTGTGTGCTTGCTGTCAGCCCAAGACATAGAAAGCGTGTTTTTTTTTTTTTTTTCTAATGGGGAAAAGGAATATTTGGACATTTTATCAATAGGCATTATTAAATCCTGCTTGCTTGAGCTAATCTTGGCGGACCGGAGCGAGGGGAAAGAGAGCGAGCGAGAGAGGAGGGTGAGAGAGATAGACACAGAGAGGG
>NW_022280033.1:4701420-4742280 GCF_004355925.1 Anarrhichthys ocellatus | reverse complement strand
TAGCCACTTGCACTTACAGTCACCCATGGGCATATGCACACACACACTCCTTAACAAAAATTGACAGCCTGACACACTTTGTGATATAAAAAAGGCATCTGCAAAGAAAAGAGAATGTGAAATGATGAGGTTATACTAAAGCACACACCTCTCTATCTCTATCTCCCTCACACAGTGGAGCACAAAGCTTTCTATCCATTCCCCGTCTCGCTCCCTCTCCCTCTCTTTTTCTTCGCCTCTCACAGTCTGCACCACAAAGTTATATGAAGGGCATCAGGCAGGCCCGGCGAGCCGAGTGCAGAGTGACAGCGGCGAACGGAGTGATGGCTCGGCCCGATAAACACCCAGCGTCAAATGAAAAGGCTCTGCGCTTGCCATCATCCCCTGTCACAATGCAATTACTGAACAGAGTGATAGCAAGATAGCAGCCCCCACCGCTAGCCACAATGATAAAAGTATTGACTGATTTGATTGAATGATTAAAATAATGCAGACATAAAAATGGGGTGAAGATAGAGAGGGAAATGGCAGGGAGGAGAGGGAGCAATAGAGAGAGAGGGAGTGCGGCGGGCTGGGCTGCCAAGAGTGAAGCTTTGTAGATATGGTTATGTCATTATTGTGTGTGTGCATGCGTTCAGATGTTTGCTTCATCTAAGGGTGCTTTTGGTTTTGTTCTTTTGTTCTGTGTTGTGTCATTTCTCTTTCCTGTCTCTCTGTCTCTCAGGTTGCCATTTGTGCTGACGTGAGGGAAGTTCTGCTATCAGATGGGAACGAGAAGTCCATTCAGAGTATCCTTTCATCGTCTTCTCTCCATCTCTCTTTCTCTGCCTCATTCCTCCAGCTCACACTTATTTATTTGCATTCATATGGATTTATTTATGTGAGAACTTTTGTCTTTTTTTTTTGTTATTGGGGTTTCAGTTAGAAAATGTGTTGTTTGTCTGTGCATAAAAATCACATATGAATTTACATATCGAGACATGCGATTTTAGCACATTTATATTTGTTAATTTATACGATATAGATTATAAAAGTTAAAACGTCAATTTTGTGTGAACGTAAAGGACAACAATCTCACATCTAATATAACATGTGTAACAGGATTTAACATGTGATACATTGACTGAAACGCACGGGTGGTTCATTACATTTAATGTGTGAAATTCAAAAATCACAGATTCGGACACGTGGCGGATTTCACATGTGAAAACATTTCTTTTTGAGTCTGTAAAATCCACTACATCCTCCGGTTTAAACAAAAACTAAACATGCTGCCCTGCTGTGTAGTGTCCATGTAGTGTCTGTGTAGTGTCTGTATTGTGTCCGTGTAGTGTCTGTGTAGTGTCTGTATTGTGTCTGTATTGTGTCTGTGTAGTGTCCGTGTAGTGTCCGTATTGTGTCTGTATTGTGTCCGTATTGTGTCCGTATAGTGTCTGTGTAGTGTCTGTATTGTGTCCGTGTTGTGTCCGTGTAGTGTCTGTATTGTGTTTCAGCCTTGAAATCAGAGATTGGGTTGGAGTGAAGGAAAAATAGCCATCCACCTCTTTTTTCTTTAGGCAGAAGCAGCAGATGGGGCACCCACAGTGACAAATACCAGCACTAGCGCTCAATATGGCATCTACCAATCCTAGCTGCCCACAATGCCATGTTAAGAGCACAGTAATTGCCATCCTGTCAGATTTTGTTTGAGACTTCATCTAATGCTAAGGCTAGGGTTAGGGCTTGATGAGTGTTTTAAAATCAGGAACAATCAAGGTTTGTTTGAAATGTTTTGTGTGGTTAAGGTTTAGGCCTATAATTAAGTTTTTAGGACAAATCTTTAGGTGAGATTTTTTTTTTGTTGCCAACATTTGTTCTTTGAATGGGTTATTGATCAACTCTGGCAGCTTGCAAACCATCTTGCTCTTCTTTTCTACCCATTTCACACCTCTCCCTGTCTGATCCCCTTTTTAGCCTCTTGTTTTTCCTCTCTTTTCATCCCATCTTCTTTCATCATTCTTGTCCTTTTTCTCCCATCCGCCCAGATCTTGCTTAATTCACTCGATAACTTAACGGACAAGAGAAGAAAAAAATCATCATAAACTAGCTACAGAGGTTTCATAGAAACAGGAAATATAAATTTCTTCCAGTGACCGACATGGCACTTCCATATTTAGCTGTGCTGACAATATCTCTGTCTCATCTGGCTACAATGCTCCTTTACTGATCGCAATAAGACCCAAACAATAACATTATGGAGCCTGTAAAACACACACACTCACACACACTTGGCCACACAAACAATACACCATTGACCGACTGCTTTGTTTCACAGAACAAATGCATAGAGAGAATTGTAAGTGAAATCATAGCGAGTATAGATCGGACACACACAGAAAGAGAGAGAGGGAGGGTTGAGAAAGACAACAATAATTTATTCTGGGCTTGGCCAAATTGTCCCATACTGCAGACACTCTTTGGCATTTCCTCCCTCTGAGGAAGCTGTTGGTCTTAGCCTTGTGCTAATGGCCACTGTTTGTCTCCCATGCCCTGATTGTGTTACCAGTGTTACAATAGAAAGAGATAGTGGGTTGTGATATGGCTCAGTTTTACACAGTGACATAGATGAGAAGATAAACGGGAGGGGAAGTTGTGAATAGATGACATTTTGATATATGCAGTGAATAGATTTTCCCCTTCCTTAGAAGTTGTTGACCTCATTTCTATTGCAGAAACACACACACACACACACACACACACACACACACACACACACACACACGCACACACAGACACACCATAGAGAGGAGACACTCTGCTGACCTTCAATACTTGTGTTGAAAATCAATTGAAATGTTCCATTAAGAATGATTGATGCATGTCTACTTCAAGTGATGGGAGCAAATATTCCTCCACTTTAATGTTCAATAGTACTCAAATCACTCTCTTTCACTTTTTCCTCTTTATTTCTTCTTGTGTGTGCGTGCATGCGCTGACCTCTCCCCCAGTGGTGTGCTGGTGATGAGATTACTGTAAGCTGCCCTGCTCTTCGCCCTGTCATCCCTATGCATAATACACTGATGCACAGGTGTCCAGCGTGGGTGTGTGTGTGTATGTGTGTGTGTTGTGTGCTTATGCTTGTGTAAGTGCGCCTGTGTATAAATTTGCGCTAACCTACATATTATAGTGTGTCTGGGAGGCCTCTTTGGTTTTGGATCAGCTCTCCAGCTATCAATCCATCTATCAATTTATCACGCATTCCTGCTCTCTCACTCTCTGTCTCTGTCGATTGGATTTGTCTCAGCTCTTTGCAGGCTTTAAAGACAAGGAAATCCTAATTGAATTGCTTTGCAACTCCACAAGCCAGTGTATTACCAGACAACTTGACATCAATCGCCCTGCCTTTGTGTGCGAGAGGGACAGTGTAAATGTGTGTGTCTGTGGTTAAAAGCTTTCCCATTGATCCAGCGAGAGGCTGCTGTGATCTCCTTCTGCAGGCTGGCTCTCTATCCCAGAAGATCATCTCTGCTCACTCATGCTGTCTATATGTGGTTGTCTACCATATGTGTTTTTAACTAAAAAGAGTCTTGATTTCCCTTTTGCGCTGTATGAAAACTAGAGCACATGGCATCTGTGGTTCTTCTGCTCAATCGAGAGTTACGCCACTTACTTACCACACAATTTGCCAGCTAGCAGTGGTGTACTGGCCATCTGGCAACCTGGATACATCATGGCAGGTGGACCGTCAAAAAATCCATACATTTTTTTACCAGCTGTCCGGCCCTGTCTGCCTCCTTACCGGCCCTCTCTGTTTGCCTGTCATTCGAGGGGAAGGATGAGTGCATGCTTCATGCGTGTTCCAGTTAAACTTGTGGTTGTGTTGCGGGCTCTGCCGTAGCCCACTCTGTCGCTACTCTTGTGGCAGTTAAAAAGGTGGACAACGCAACAGTGAGATGGACAACGTGTTTCCAACATGTAAATGTACACATGTACTCAACCCTCACCCACGATTAGGCATGGTTTCAGAGATGCTTTTATTTTTGAATTAAGTCCACTTGAGGCCCATTTGCAAGGATTCAGTCATTTCTAACGATGATTTTTATCTCCTGTAAACATCTTTGGCCATTTGTACTGTATGCAAATAGAGATAACATTTATTTCACATTGTACAAGATCTCCAAGCATCACGATACAGTTGAGGATGTAATGTGTGTGTCTTTGATGAATCCTTGACCGTGGTGCGTCAGATGTTCGAGGGCTGGCCGAAAGAAACAGGCAAGCTGGAAAGTTTGGGTCAACACAGGTATCTGCCAGGTGAGACTATTTTCTTGGCTCTTTGTCTTTCTTAAAATGTTTTAGTTTTCAATGTTGGATCATCAACCTAACATATCATGTCCACTACAGTATTTGACCTAACTAGTGGCTGACATTTTCACATCAAATAACTGTAAGTGATGTTTTGAACCAACACATCTTTTATACCATTGTATTATACGAATCTCTTGTATGAAAACAATACAATTAGATTATTATCTGTCTTTAATTTTGAACAGCAAAAGATCAAGCTTATCCTGTAATATCCATTCTTCATATAGGATGTGTCTGTGTGCGAGTATGTGTGTGTGTGTGTGTGTTTGTGTACATATATGTGCATCCGAGCAAAATGATTCCCTCTGATAGAGATCGAGAGACCATTAAGAGGGCTTTCCACTACCTGCACCCACACACGCATAATGTTCAAGGACGGGCTAAAACGTATCTAATTGTTGTTGCGGCCTCAAAAAAGGTATTTCATCATTGACTGACTCTTTTGCTCCCCTACCTCTTCCCTCGTTCTCTCTCTCTTCGTTTCTCCCCCCTGCGCGTATTTACATGAGTGGACAATGGAGTGAAAAAGTAAAGGTATAATTAGGCTACATTACTTTGATTGTTTTCTTTTCAGATTATGCCTGCTGTCATTGCTGCACCGCAAGAGAGGGCAAAGGGCACGATGCGATTGGACTAGGGGAGGGAGAGGGAGGGGCATGTCGCATGATGGTGTAAGCACATGCATGCGTATGTGTGTGCGCGTATAGGGACCACCTGCCGTGAATTGAGATTGTGTTTCTAGCGGGGCCTAATGTTTTGTTTACTGGGTGTTAATAATGCCTAATTAATAATCCCCCACTCTGCCTAACAGTCTGAGAGAGAAGGAAAATGGTGTGGAAAAGAGATGGACGCTGGCAATGGTACGCAGCGTTAGCGCCACCCTTACAGTATCTGGAACAATCAAGCTGCTGGTAATCTACTACAAAAAGTAAACTTCAATGCTGTTTAGCACTGAACAGAAATGACCAAGTAACTGAGAAGGAAATTAATGAAATACAAACAACCATCTGGCCATTGAGACTGGTGGACACAAACAAACCTGGCAACCCAGAGAAAACAGACTGTCCGTTCTGCCATCATCACGCGTAGAAACAGAGCGCCACTTCCTGCACAAAAAGGCTAGAATTTGACTCCCTCCCCACCAAAACAACAAACTACAATGTGATATTTTACTGCGCAAAAAACTGACGTTGCCATCGAAGTAACCAAACATGTCAGAGCTTGATGGAAAAGAAAGCATGCGCTCCTTCAAAACAAAAAGTTCTTTATTGGTTCTTACTATTCCCATTTCACGATAGCACATCTTATATATTAATATACATATTTTTTTCTTCATCATTTTGTGTTTTTTAGTGTATATAGGGTTGTATATGTTGTTTAGTAATGTGCAAAGCATTTGTTGTCTTTTTGTATTCTTAATCATTATATTTATATCGTAAATCTGCTTCGCCAATGAGATTAGAAAAAGGAGGCGAGAGGACAGGACAGTGGGGATGTTGAATAGCAACATATATATTCTTCTCTGTGTGTCTGTGTGTGTGTGTGTGTGTGTGTGTGTGTGTGTTCACATGGTATAAATGTCAAGTGTCATGTCAGAAGCTCCTTCTCTTTACCTCACAGATGACATGTCGTCCCTCCCTGACACTTTCTCCAAGTCTCTACTGAAGCAGAAGAACAGTGGGTGTAAGGGAACTCAAAGTGTTGAAAAGAGGGAGAAGAGGCGGTCAAAGACAAACTGCTGTTTGCTCGACGTGCAGTTTCATGAAAACTGGCTTTCTTCAGTCTGCAAACACTAAACTTTGGTTTCTGTTTTATGTGTGTGCTTACAGGGTGGTGAGGTGGGACTCGGAGTCAGACATTTCGGCACTAGAGGGTCACTTTGACATTGTCATGTGTGCAGACTGGTAGGTTCACACACACACACACACACACTTACACAGATTTATCTCAGTGTGCATTAATGGCATTAATTTTCACTTTTGTGTGACAGTTCTTGCATGGCCCCCCACCAGCGCCTGGACCTTCCCCTGCCGTGTCCTCACACACACACACTCATACATACATGCTCAGATGCCCGTCTGCCTCCATTTTACACCAAATTACCTCGTTTTCATGCTTGGTGTCCCAGCAAATGGATGACTTAGGCAAATTGCAAATAATTGCGCCTTGACAAGGAAGGAGACACAGTAAGATAAAGAAAGAGTTGAGGGCGGATGGAGGGAGGAGTAGAAATGGAGATGGAAATGGAGAGATAGAGCAACATAAACATAACAATTAGCCTATCGTTCATTGAAATGTAGATCTTGTGGCCAATTGAGAATAACATCTTTTTATCACTCAATTGTGCTGTGTGAGGTAAACTGCATCATGGTTGTAGTGTACCCTGCACAGTGACATCCTTGGAAAAAACATGAAGAATAGAACGAATGATGATGTGAAAGCAATTGAGAGTTTGCATGGCTCTGTGATTCCCTACTTTTCTTTGTGGCAAATCAATCAAAGCTTTGTTCAAAGCGGATTGTGATACCTTGACTTGTTTACACACACAGAGACACACACACATGCACACTGATCGGCAATGGTAAATGAAAGGGTAAGTACACCCTGCTCATTGCATTTACTGCATCCTGGGTCGGTACACACCTGCAGTATCTAATAGAGAGAGAAAAAAGACGAATCAAACATGCTCTCTTATGTACTCTTTATCATGGAGACACGAGCATATCAACATTTGAAAAAAATATATTGACAGGAATGTAGGATTTCTACATTCCTGGATATAGGATTTAAAAAAATGTAAATTATTAGCATTTAAAGAAAAACTGAAGTTGTGCCAACCAACCAGGCTAGTCCCGTGCTCCAATACAAGTGAGTTATGATAGCTAAAATCTTTAGCTGTGATTCAGTGCATCTCGGGGTCCTGCTGGGGGTACTTCAATGCTCGTGTGGGCAGTGATGTAGAAACTTTTAGGAGGGTGACACATGCAGCAGACCTTAAAATCAGCAGACAAATAGGTAGGCCAGAGGGTGTGCAGGCATGGGAGGAGATCACGCAGATCATAAAGAGGGACTATGTGTGAGCGTTTTAGCAGAAGAGGAGAACTGCTGACCTTTCCTGATATTGTCGGACACTGAAAGCAACACTTTGAGGAACCTTACCCTACCTGGTGGAGCTCACTGAGGCAGTTCAAAAAGTGGTGAGGTACCAGGGATAGATGAGCTGCTTATAGCATTTACATCCGTTTACCACCATGCCTGCACACTGACATACACATATGCACACACACACACACACACACACACACACACAATGAGTAGATGGACATGCTGTTGGTTGAAGTGAAAGTACTTCACTATTTTCCAGCTTCACAAACACTGAAGAAATGTAGCTTGTGTACAGTGTGTGTGTATCTATCTGTACAAGTGTGTGCATGTGTGCTAAGTGCAGCATTAGCAAACGCCGTTATCATTATTGTAATGTCACGGTCATTACAGGTAATAGTCAGGTACAGCACCCAGAGAGAGAAAGAGAGCCGGCAGCTAATAGAGGATACTTTACAGCGGACTAGTGTGTATGCACATGTGTGTGCGATAGACAGAAGCAGGCAGTGTGAGAACGGAGTAAATTGCATGTGAATTTTTGATATTGCAGGTTCTTCTCAGCAGATGCATGCTTTAGTCACGGGTCTGTCTGTGCAGTGGGTGTTCTGCAAGATGTTTTTTTCTCTGTGGTGCCATCCTTTCTGCGCGTGTATGTGAGTGAGTGACAGTGTGATAATTGCAGTGGCGATGGTTGAAGAGTGATGGCTGACCGATTACTGGGCGCATCGTGGCGATGATCACCTGCGAAAAGGTCAACAACGCAGCTTCCACTCCGATTAATTATAGCTCCCACCTGTAGCAGCGGAACTACCGCTGAGAAGCGAGGGGGGCAGAAGAGAAGAGGGGGGCAAGGAAAGGAGAAGAGTTTGGTGGAACATTGTGTATCAGAGGTCCATTACGTGCTAACTTCTTTGAATATCCTTGAAGAGTATTATTCAAAAGAAGAACTGTTAAGTCTTGAGTGGTACAGAAAGTCACCCACTTTCTGTAAATATTACATTTTACTGTTGAAATATATTTCTCATTCTTCCTGCTCTCTTGCTTTACCTTTGCAAGTAGAGATTAAAACACATGAACCTACAAAAGGAGTCGTGGAATACGCAGCAGAGCTGTGAAGGTTGCTTGAAAGAAGATTGTGAAAAGACGAGAGAATGAGAGGCTAAAAGAGAAATCAAACAAATTCAAAAACAGTAAAGTTTGTTGTTATTTCACTTTGAAGTTTGACCTTCTCTGTGCACAGTTTGACACCAGAGGGCTGTTGTCATATTCATCTGCTGAAGGAGACAAGCTTCCATCTTAGTTGTACACTTTTACGTAGATTTTGTGACATTACATCTACTTTAGAGCCAATCGTGATCCAGAATTCTTTAATTTGTGTTCTGGGAACTTGAAAGCTCCAGTGCACGTACCCTGAGAATGGACATTTAGGGGAATTCTTGTGTCCAGCAGTGAAACCTTTGAAACAAACAATATTGGCATATTCCTTGACTAGAATGTTAAATGAGAGTAGAAGGGGTTGAGTTTTAAGAGTTTTTAACTAGTAAATTGAGGAGTCAAAATGTAAGTGATTTACAGAGAGAAAGACAAACAGTAGTGTGTGTGTGTGTGTGTGTGTGTGTGTGTGTGTGTGAGAGAGATTCAGGCAGAGAGGGATTCCTGCAGTGGGCATGTGTGTGGCAGAGGATCCTTGGCTGGGATGTTGGCATGTCTGCTTTCTCCAAAAGCTGTCCATGTGTGGGCTCTGAGATAAAGCTCTGTTTATGTGTGTGTTAGTTTGTGCACGTGTGCATTTGATCTATTTTTTGCACTGTATCTGTGTCATTTGCATAAATCCACACGTGCACTTTTGATGGACACCTTTTGTTGTGGTTCCCTTAAGAGCTGACTGTCAGTTAACTGGATGGAAGATTACTGGTACTCTACATACAAACGCATCACTGCTGAAATCTCCATGTGATGACGTAGCACAATAGCTTATGTGGTGACGATGAGACAATAAATAAAGCGGGTACTGCTCGGGGCTTGCAGGTCATGTTCAAGAAACATTGTTTATGTTTAATTTACTGTACAAAAACATCCTCACCCTCTTTTGGGCTTTCGCCATTCATTACTTTCATCTGCATTATTGATCAGAATATGTCAATTCTGCAAGATCTTAAGTCAAGGCTAATGCTTCATTAGATTCTGTAAGTCAATATCACATTGCTGATACAAGTTAAGTCAATATTGTACTGTCAAACAAATTATTGCATTAAGTAATTAAAGTTATTGTAATTTTGGTTCATACATGATTTATTGCATTTCTTCTTTTTTCTGTTTTGCAAATCTGAACAAAAAACAAGAGGTGTCCAAAGTTATTCTTCGAGGCACACTAAGTCTCTTAGCCAAGAAAAGTGTAAGTCGCTTTCCAAGATTGACTTCCAGCTCCACACAAACATCCTTTTGTAGCTTAATAGGATGAAAGAGGGAAACCAGCGTTGTGCTGCATGATAGTTTTGGTATTAACTGAGTTTTTAAGAGGATATAGGTTAACACACCGCATTGTTTGTTTGTGTTGTTTTGTTTCTTTTTGTTTACACGGTCACAAGGTTTCTTCGCCTATCTTAAGTTATTCTTGTTTTCCCTCATGACATTACATGTAGTAAGAGTTTCCCGGATGGACTGGGATTAAATAATATAACATTAAAAAAATAAACTTCAACAAAATTCACAGAAAACTGAAATCATACTGAAAGGGCTATTACTTACAGACTAATAGCGGCAAGGTTGTCGTTTAAAATGTTGACATTTAGGAGGAAGTTTGATATAAAAATTCAGAGCTGATTTTGACAAAGTACCGTCTTGCATGTTTTAGTTTGGATCATTTTGGATATAAAAAAGACACCTAAGTCCTAAAATGAACTAATATATGATATAAGTATGCGAGTGTCGCAAAACCTCAAATAAATTGTTAGGTAATACATTTGAAAATCCTAGTAATGCATACAAATAAAAAAACTTGCATATTAACCCTTCATTTCCACTTGGAAAAAGATAATGCTGAATAGATGATGTCATGTGTTTCCATGGGCTCAGCCTTGCAGCCTTGACGACATCCTGCATGTTCACATACGTGTGTAAGCAGACTAATATAGCAGCAACGTACTCACACACACACACACACATGCCCGTTTTGTTACCTTTGACCTCCAGTCAATTTTGACTGGAGTTCGCAGGGCTGTTCTGGGTCGGGGGGTCAGCGTGAGACAATAGGTCTCTGACAGTCGGGGGGGCATCAGAGACGACTTTAAAGTGGTACTCCACTCAATTTGAGATTATTACACTGGCATTATTTAACTGTGACTCTCAGCCTACAGTGTAATAGACTAAGAGACATTCCTCTGAGTGGCAAAGTCCCACCAGAATATCACTTTTCATTACATTGTACTATGTGTTTAAAGTGAGAGAAGCAACTGGGGTCCGGAGGTGCATTCAGCTGTGTTATCACTGGAATTAGTCTGGCAATAAAAGATGTTTTGAGAAGTGTCAGTCACCGCAACCAAAAGAGGTCCTTGAGCATGCACCCGTATCTGGGCACCCAAAATACTATGCAGTTTGCTGCAGCACAATGCGAGATTATCCTTGGACAGACACAGAGTTTCACGCTCACTCACCCACTGACGCCATGGGCTTTCACATGATTCTCCAGGCAGAGATAATAATTAACGAACAGCGATATAAGATGGGCAGATACACTATATGATCAGTACTGCCAGCTTTATAGCAGTGGTGGTGTTCTTTCCCTTTAAATCTTAAATCATTGTTCAGATTCCGCTCTTCATTGTCTTGCCTTCTGGATGGGTGCATTTTACAAATTCTTAGGGTATTCGTACCATGTTGTTTGTATTCCATAACATTTATTTCCCCAGTTTTTGTGGAAATTACGAATTGTTGGCCCTGTAATAATAATCTTAAACTTTGTCTTTTTTTCTGAATGACTGGCAGTACATGAGTTACATTAATGAGTATTTGTTGTTATGATTACCTTATGCAACATACAGTATGTGGCTTGATTTGTCACAATGTTGTAGTGTCAGTAGCTGTAGAACTTTTCATCAGCAATGACTCTGGCTCTTTTTTTGTTTGCCCTTTTAATGACATGATGTCCTTCCCCTGCCCTCAGTGTGTGTGTGTGTGTGTGTGTGTGTGTGTGTGTGTGTGTGTGTGTGTGTGTGTGTGTGTGTATTTCAGCTGTTGGCTCCACCCAACGTAGCTCACTTCCTATTTTCCACTCGCCTTTCCCGTGAACTCATATCGGTGGCAAAATAAACCAAACACAAACCTCTCACCTTTCAAGTCAAATAAACTTTTGCACCTCTGTCTAACCTTAGAAGAATAACAAACTTCCCACAGACGGACACACATCCTGGTTTCGGTGAGAGCTTGTGATGGTAAATCCTTTCTTTTGTGTAGATGTAGGCAGAGATGCAGAGAGCGGGTTCTCTGACGTGCACCTCTCATTCCTCTCTGGGATCAGAGGATTTTTCACGAGGACAGGTCAGAGGCTGTGATTGGAAAGTTACGACCAGATTGTCACTCCGCTGGCCAGTTGGACGGATGTGCCGGATTATGTCAAATCCGCACTGTATTGTTCCATTTTAGTCAAATTACTCCACTCTCATCTGTGATAATAGGTACACACAAACACACACACAAACACACACCGCTCTACTTACTTGCATAATGGATTGAAATGTGTCTTTGTGGAAATAGAGACAGGTGTTACTTTGTTTAGAATGATTGGAGTTGATGTGGGCCTGTGTGTGTGTGTGTGTGTGTGTGTGTGTGTGTGTGTGTGTGTGTGTGTGTTGTATTATCTCCATCCCATCTAAAACTCCCCATTATGTAAAATCAACTTGTTTTCAAAAAGTTGATTATGTACGGATAAAGAAGTAAACACTTTTGTCACTTAATTAGTGTTACACTGTTTATATCAGGGTTTGAACAAGTTACAAGGAGCTGATTGTCATGACCTCCCCAACACATGAGTGACCATGTAAACATTTGTTTGTCAGTATATAACTCACATTTCTCTTTTGCCCACTGATATTCTCAGAAATGTTCGTAGGCCTAAAATTGGTCTTTGGTGCTAATCATTTTGTTTGTGAAGTTGCATATGTTGTGACAACATGCAAGCACAAATGCTCTAATTCCCATTTACACAGTCTTTCCCACAGACACGTGCATGTTACAGTACGCTTATGTTTAATGTACAATAGAGCCAGTTAATTATTCCTGATTTATTTTTCCTTTGTTTGTTGTTTTTGTACTTATATCTTCTTATTAACTTCAGAGTGCACACTCCAGGTATTAATTCCTCAAATTCAAGGTGCTTTTGCGCTACTTTGAAGTGCCCCATAATCGTGTGTATGTCTGCGCGCACACACACGTTTGTGTTTAGTGTTGCCGATGGTATCTGTGCACGTTGGATTTTCTGATGTTCTGCATTCCTCTCAATGCCTCGACACAGTCTGAGGTGAATACACATGGAAACTCAAACGTAAACAAAAAGGAAGAGCATCTTACTCATGCAAATTGTTTTCCCCCTTCTTCCTGTTGGTGGATTTATTTGTGAACAAAAGAAAATAAATAGCCTGCTGCTTTAGCTGGAGCTGCTATCATAGAAATGCATTCTAACCTGCCTCTCCCTCTCCCTCCCAGTTTGTTTCTCGACCAGTACAGAGCCAGCCTGGTTGATGCTATAAGGAGATTACTGCGACCCAACGTAAGTGTGTGTGTATATGTGTGTTTGCCTCTGTGTGGCTAATATCTGCTTATCACCTTCCTCTAAGCCACCACCCCACTCCTCTTAATCATAATTAGGCCTTGCCCAAAACCCTGTACACATTAATAGTCTGACAGGATTAATATCATGTAATGCTTCAATGCTTAATATGAGCAACTTGAATGCATCGCTCTGATCTCCGTCTCTCTCGCTCCGGCTTTCCCTTAATCATAAATCTGAGGCAACTTCTCCCTTTTGGCCTCACGATAAGACCCCACGCTGTGACAGCCAAAGCAAATGGGGGAAAAGAAAGCAAAAGGCTGGAAGAGATCGGGTTGAGGTTTCTATTCATCTGAGGGAGGAGGGGTGCGTTTTAAGTACAGAGGCCAGAATATCTGTTTATGAAAAAGAGGTGAATACAGGACTGGAGGGAAGGAGATATGAAGAAGAAGAAGGAGGAGGAGGAGAGGACACAGGAAGGGGTGAGGGAGGGGAGAGACTGATGGGAAAGATGGGAGGAAAGGAGGAGGGAGAGGAATGGGAAAGGTGAGAATATGGACAGTGAGGAGAGATGAGGCTGAGAGAAATGGAGGAGGATACATGTCTCTTCATTTAGAATCTCAACATTGATTCTCTTGTTGTTTGTTAACATGCTGGTTATAATGTGGTTTGCAGAACAGCACCAAGTCATTGAAGTGTCAGTTCACCCAAATTACAAACTACAATCAAAATTGAACAGCAACCAGTTATTTCCTAAACACTGTCTCGAATCAATTCACAGACCTGTTTTCATTAGAACCTCTTTCTGCAGAAAACTCAGCGACAGATGATAAAACCCGGGCACATAAAAGTGAAACTGTCCACTTGGTTTTAGTGTTTAGAAAAAAAAGGTTAACTGACTTTAAAAGCCAGTATTTATTACATTTTCTACAAGCAGCAGAGGGAACTCGAAAGACAAAAGGATTATATGATTAATATTACGTTCAGGTTGTTGCCAGCAGTGACACGCGTTTCCTCAGCTGACATTTCACACAGTGACACCCGCAGTAAAACCTACAACGCGAATATGTGTCTCGGTTGCAGTTGAATGCAGGAGCCGCTGTTTGGAGTGACAGACGTGACATCTGGCCATTGTTGTACATCTGTGTTAAGTCTCTCTTCATGTCTCTCTCTCTTTAATCCAGTGGAGATAATTTAGGGGCTAATATGATTTGAGTGTCGGCCATCAGACTGCCGCTGCCACAACCAGCTTTGCCAAATATTTAATAATTTGCTAAGCTGATTAAGCAATTAACAAAGCAATTAATTCTTCTATCTAATGGCACTAATTTGTTGTTTCTGACAAAGGTGGTCGATCCGGTGGGCTGGATCCCCTTAATCAGCTGATTAGCGCTAGGAGGAGTTGTTTGTTTGCTTTTGCTATGTGTTTGGGGGGGGGGGTTATACAGATGAAAAATCATCGTGATCCTGCTTGCTGTACGCGTGTGTTTGCATGACCATGCCTCTTTGGTTCATTTATTAAAAACAATAATAACATGAGCAACATGAAAAACAACTGAAAGCTGAAGGATTTCAAAGAAACTTTGAACCTGTTGGTAATCCTCTTAGTGTTTGCGGGACGTCTGTGATGAATGTGCACATATACTGTCCCTCTGTCGTTCTCACGCACACACAGACACAAACACTTGTACACGTCGCATGAGAAGACAAGTCAGACGACACATGTGTGTTCACAGGTTGGTTGGGTTAGTAGAGCTTTGTTTTTTTTTTGGTTTATCATCTAATATTTACCCAGTAAAAAACAAAGGAAAGAGAGGCATACAGGCAACTAACTGTGTGTGTTTGTAAAGCTAAACAACACTCTAAAAGTACTCAGCCTCCTCTCATTTCCTATCCAGGGCATGGCGTTGGTGTTTGCTCCACTGCGAGGTGAAACTCTGAGACTGTTTTGTCAACTGGCCCAGCAGGCCGGACTCTGTGCCTCTCAACACCAGCAGTATGATGCTCAGGTCTGGGATGTTCACTTAAAGGTAAGAAGCTAGCACAAGAACAGAAAGACACTCGGACAGTCAGCTTGACTCCAAAGCACTCTGCATCCCGTACAAAAAAAAGCTGTTTTGTTTAAAGAGACATAATCAAAACTGATGCTATCAAAGTCTGCAGGCAAGGTGCTCATAGAATGAGTCATATAAATATTTGTGACTATAACCACAGTATGATAAAACAACAGCAGCGTGCATGATCTGTGCAACTGTTTTGCTGTATTGACCATCAGCCAAACAACAGTTTCTGTGAGAACTTCAGCCTGGCACCAGAGTATCTTCTTGCCTCATGTTTTAACAAAAGGCAGCAGTTGTAAGAAAATGTTTGGTGTAAATTGAAGGATGGTTTCCAAGTCCGCAAAATAATTCCAGGGAACAAGGAACAACATGGAATTCACAGTCCTCATTCTGTGCTGAAATGTAATTATTCATGGTGGTTAATTTGACACAGATGAACCCTCTTATTGGCTTCTGCTTTACATAACTCACCTGTGTCAATCATTAACCCTTAAAGTTAGGCATAATTGAAGGTGTGGCCGCTTAGGGTGACAGGTAGGTGCCGTCATAGGTGTAGAGACACTTTGTGAGACACACCGGAGCTAAAACAAGCGGCCTTAACTTGGCACAGAGAGGAAGACGGAGAGGGAAAGGCAAGGAGAGAGAAGGACAGTGACAAAGAGAAGTGACAGAAAGCACACAAGTAGGCAGTGTTTAAAGAAGTGGAGTCCAGCTGTTAACTCCATTACATACACAGCTACAGAAGAACAGGACAGCAAGGAGTGGACTAAATTGGTGCACACACGCTCACCTACACTGGTGGGACAATTGGACAGACTGACCATTAAAGTGGCTTGAGCCTCAGCATCGAAGAATCTCACTCCTCTCCTTCTCTCTCTTGACTATTAGCCCTCCACTAGATTTAACATCACAATCCCTCACACATTTTATATATAAGGGACTCTGGAACCTTTCAAACATGTTTCGGGTGAGCACACATTTACAGGTTTAAAGCTGAGGTCAAGTCACAATCGACACCACCCTGCATGACATTTTGCATTGTCTGTCACCAGTTTGTGCAAATCCTGTCTCTTAAAAAGTTAAGATGTTAATATACAACTAATTTAAATTAGCAAACACATTTAGTTGGAAACATAATGCCAACCAGGTTACATTTGTTTTAACATAACAACGAAACTGTTTATTGTAAATATACTACAGCGTATGCCAATTGTTTTCTCTGCAATATCCCCTCATAGAAAATAAACAAATAACATTTTGTTGGTTATTTTTAGGCCAGCATTCAGTTTAGGTCGGGGAAAGAAAGTGGTTTTAGTTAAATATTTAAAAAAAAATCAACCATGACTTGAAACACGAGATTCAATTACGCATTCAGTAATTAACCAAAGCCACCATCGTTCCCTACATCTAAATCAGTCTTTTAGTAGCAAAAACCTAAGACCAGGTGGGACGCAGGACATTTCCAGGAATTTTTGCCAGTAAATGTAATAAATTAAGTATTATATGAATATGTTTTGTTGCTGATTTGTATTTTTTTATTTAAAAATAACCCTGATTAATTGAGGACAAGTTAAAAGTTAAAATTTTCTGTTTCGTTTAGAGAGACTCTCTCTAAACAGAAAAACACAAATGATTTTGAGCAAACATAAATGGATGAACACTTGTAAAGTACATTCAATTTAAGAGAAATGGCTTCAGATGTTATTTGTTATAGTTGGTGGTTTTGGCCTCAGGTGAAGTGGGAACAGCAACATATGTTGTATCAGTAAAAGCACACAAGATTCTTGGAAATAAATAAAAACTGACTTTGAAAGGAGGAAGAAAAGGAGAAGAGAGAGAAAAAATAAGGTAAGAGGGACGGAAAGAAAGAAGTGGCTCCGGTAGGATTAAAGTGGATGCTGCCATTGCCGTAAATTTAAAAGAAACACAACTTTCTTTGAAAAAGCTGCGGAGAGAATTGATTGAGCCTCAAGGCCACAGAATACAGCCATCGAATAATTCTAATGATTCAGCACCTCAACCGCTTGGGAAAATTGCCACTCAGACCTGTTTTAGTGATGAGAGTTAACAACACAATGTGAACAGTAAAATTCAGACTAAAATTGTTGTGGGATATAAAAATCAAACAAAACTATGAAAATGATGCTGGTCTTTCTTTCTATTCTTTGACATGCAAGGGGAATGTCACACCATTAGACTCGCACGTGAAATGCACACTTCCATCTGCTTGATGCAAACAGTACACACACACACATACACACACACACACACACACACACAGTGGGGTCAGGTGCTGCGTGTGGATATGAGGACAAGTTGAAGTGCCCCCCTCACATCTGAAGGTGATTAAGTCTCCTCTGCTTATCTTCTGATGAACACTCTGAACAAGCCCTATGTGGCTTTCTGTGTGTGTGCTTGTATGTGCCTGACTGACCATTCCACACACACACACACACACACACACACACACACACAGCCACAGCCACACAGCTAAGAAACAAGCTATATCACAATCCCACACAGACCAGACATCACTCAGACAGCATATTGGCTAGACATTACACACAAACACACACCGCATGATGATATCACAGTGAAACATACACTACCAATGTGTGCGCGCGCACACACACACACACACACACATACAGCCGAATTAGCAGCTGCTACTCATTTGCACTACAGATTAGCTTTCTTCAGCTATATTTACTTTCAGTTGGTGGACCAGAACACAAGACAAATGCATATCAGAACCGGCAGTGGAACACACACTATGGATTTTCTTTCACTGTGGCTTAAAAAAATCAAAGACGTCTCCACCAAGAGCAGGTGTAGTCATTTTGAGGAGAAAGATGGAACTGAAAAGTCTACATGTTACTTTTTTAATACTGACAATTTTATCTGTGAAAATATATCGAATTCATAAGAAAACACTGGCTTAATATTACACTAAATTAACTTTTAGTCATTGTCACTGCGTTTAATTCGATAGTGTTGGAATAAAAGTTATACATTATGTAGTAAAGTTTTCCATTGATGTGCTCATTTGATCAGTCTAATTTGTTATGTTTATGAGAAAATTATCAAAAATGAGATGAACGTGCACATCTTTTATTTTTAAGTCCAATTGTAGTTAAAAATTGAACAGATCGGTAGGCCACCGCGCAGTGTAATTCAAATATTTGTGTAGCTGATATGGTTGAAATTATTATCAAGATATCAATACCGACAGTTTTCTGTGGTCAGTTTATCATTATATGGCAAATGTATACACAAAATAATGTAAAGTAATCAAATTAATGTTTAAGAATTCAACTGTGTTCTACTGTTAGAGTACATGTTGTGCTTTAACAAGGTGATAATTAAGCAAGCTTCACTCCAATCAAAATCCAAACGAATCTAAATATTCACACCGTCGCGCAACAATCTCCTGTAACTGGTTGAGTTTCTAAATGAGTCCGAGTTTACTTCCTTTCATGCTTCCACTGCTACTCACAAGCTCCTCCATCTGGCACAGACGCCGTTAAACAAACGTGGCTGCAGTAGCTGTGCATATCCCTGCATTCCTCGTTCCTGTGCTAGATTTGACACAAGTCAGATTTGATTTTGTTTGGAATATGCTGCCTATCTTAATGTTTGCTTTGTACGGGTTTGTGTGAGCTGGGAGTGTTTTTAGCATTTCTTTTTACAAACCATCTCCAGACCCCCAGCTCGCTACTCTCCAAACATACACACACTTTCACCCTCTGACACAAACACACTCGAGGGACTACAAACAGCAGGCAGGCAGGCCCGATGTGCAGCGGTAGTGTGTGTGTGTGTGTGTGTGTGTGTGTGTGTAAGGCGTGTGCTGGGACGGGCAGACAGGGCTAGCGCGTTATCCTCTTATCCCCACTGTTGTGGAATAGAGAGGCAAGCAGCTGGAGGGACTGCAAGCAGCCTGATAATGCCAGCGCTATTTTCTAACCCGCCATCTTAATCTTGTTACTCAAATGGTTGTGAAGAGAGAGTCATGAATTTTAATTTCTCTCAAACACACACACACACATTAGAGTGTGTGTGCACATGTGTACATCCCCCGTCTCTCTCGCATGCATAAATAGTATCCCCACTGTGTCCGTGCACTCACACTCATTTCCCTGCCTCTTTCGTTCTGTTTCCCTCTTTCATTCTTTTCCTCTCTTCCCCCTCAGCTGCATGGCCACCCCCTTCCTCCCTCCCCCCTATATCTTCCTTCACCCTTCTCCACTCTCCCTCCCTCTGCTCCCCTCTATCTTCCCATTTCCTACATCACGACCCACTTCTCTATTTATTCAAGCCTGTCCTTCTATCCCTTCTTCTACTCGTCTCTCCATCCACCCAATCCCTCATTCTCTGTTTCCTATAATCCTGCCGAGAGAGACCCCAGACATCCGGTTCATCCATCCCTCCCTTGTCTCAAAGCCCCCCTCCTCTCTCTGTTTCCACCTTGTTCACTTTCTCTCCGGTCTATACAAGCAGGGCAAGAATAAACGGAAAAAACGAAGTGGGCAGAGAAATAGAGAGCACGAGAGAGGGAGACAGAAGCTGGGGCGAAAGTGGCAATACAATAAATGACTTGCACCTTGGAAAGGGAAAAAAAAAAAAAAGAAGAGAAAAGATTGTTGGGTTGGTGGGGTGGGGGGTCGCGTTGAGAGCCGATTTAGCCAGCCACCCATGAAGCTGATTAGGCAGCCTGCGATCAGGAGGAACAGCTTTGCTTGTTAAACTTTTCACCTCTGCAAGCTCTTAGCCCTCACCGTGTTAAGGCCCCCTCCCTCCCGCTCTAACCCTCCATCTATCGCTTCCTTGCTCCTTCCGCCTGGTAGAATTTGAATGTGAATGCTGGCTGTGGTCCCCATAGCGGGCTTAGCACAGGGGGGCAGGCAGCTGCCCCTCCACGCCCAACCACCCCTGGGCCGTCTGCTCTCCCTCTCCCTGCCTCCCTCGATCTCTCTTTCTCTCTCTGGGGGTCAGAGGTTCAACCACCGGCCGGTGCCTGGAGGGATGGCCGTAGGAAGATAACGCACATGAAGGGTACTGGGGGGGGGGGGCAGGGACCGAGGGAGAGAGGGGTAAGGCAGAGCAGTTTGGTCATATTCAGCAGAAAAGGGGAGCAATTTGAAAAAGGCGGAATGGGAAGAGACGGTGTAGAGGTGAAGATCTCTCACTGTGAGGACAGGGTGGGGAAAAGAGTGATGAGACATGTGAGTGAGGTAGTAACTTAAATCACACAAGCCTAGTGTTGTGACATTGTGGATTATTTTCATAAGAAGTGTTCAGGACCACCACTTTCTCTAATGTTACACCTTTATACTTCCATCATATACAGGTGTATGTGTATGGATAATAGATACATAATTAAGTAATGTTAACAAGTGATCCACCTGGAATGTGTTGCGGGCAAAAGTTGAGCGAGCCTTAACTTTTTTTGTGGGATGAGGAAATTGTTTTCAGTTTTGTGTGTTACTGTTATTTATCTATTTCTTTTTGTATTCATTATTTCAATACAATTTATCATTTAAATGTTTTAGATACCCTTTAAATCACTTCGGTCAACACCTGTTCTTTTCAAATGTGCTCTGTAAATGAGACTTGACTTAACTTTTTTGATGCCGTTGTCTGCGTTGGCGCCCCTGCTGTGTGAATGCAGTAGTCTCATTGAAATGAATAGGGGATTGCGTTTAGTCATGCAGTGCTAATGTCAGCCTGAACGCTTCCTAACAACCACCCAAAGTCCATAGCCCTGCTCCCCTCTTGAACTTCTCCATCACTACATGCTACCTGCACAGACACACACTACACTGCAGATCACAGGCATTTATAACTGTTTGTAGCTGTCTTTTAAACGTATTATGTGTGTCTTAATAAAGCTGAATAAAGCGAGAGACCTCCAGGGATTTGAGTTTCACTGAGGTCTATCTGAGCTAAAACAAACTATACAGTCTCTTTCATTGAGGAGTAGAAGTGCAGAAGAGTATTAGCGGATCTGCATATTTTGATGAAGAAATGCAATAAAACAAGAGCCCCTGCAACTTGATTTTCATATTTTTTTGGGGAAAAGAGCACAAAGTCAGTATTTGAGTTAATGTAAGTAGGTTTGAGTTGGTTGGACTGTCACTTGCATATTACTTACATGCTGCTGACGGGAATGAATTCGGGGTCAGTTTGAGTTTCTGTTTCCATTTCACACAGTTCTGCCCTATCCTGGTCTCACCACACGCGTACACACAGACAATCACACACTCTCACATGAGCAGACCCACTAAACTCACTTTCATAAGTCTCTGATCATTTGGCCAGACGCTGGGCGAGCTAATTAGCAGGTTCATGCCCACACTGCAAAGTCTGCTTAAAAGGGCACACGGGGATCCCACAAAGCTCTGTGTGTGTGTGTGTGTGTGTGTGTGTGTGTGTGTGTGTGTGTGTGTGTGTGTGTGTGTGTGTGTGTGTGTGTGTGTGCAGGAGTTTGCACACTTGAGCTGGAACAATTAGTTAATTAATGCAGTGGTAATATTTCATTTCAATGGTTAGAGTCATTTATTTTCTGTCATTAGTTTCCGCTTATGTTTTTTTTTCAGCTGATGTGCGGCACATCCTTTTCAATATTGTCCGCTTCTGAGCTTGTTATTTCTAATGATCTTGACCTGACCTGTCAGGTTGCAAGTATGATTTTCTTGACAGGGTTTTCAAATGAAATATTCACAGAAGAGAACAAGAAAATTAGATTATAATAAAAGTAATACATTTGTAGCTTTGGGGGCATTTTTGCCTTAATTTCCATAGCATGACAGCGTAAAGATGGCAGGCGTTGAGGGGTTACAGTGTAACACGCAACTAAGGACTCAAACCGCCGATGTTGTGATACATGGTCAGCGTCTTCAATCCACAGGCAACCAGGACACCCTGAAACATTAAGTATTAATGAAATTAGAGAAAAATATTTTATCAAACCGAAATTTTGGATACATATTTTCTGTAGATTTTATCGGCCTAGTTAATGCTTTTCATGTTGTGTGTTTCTCAGATGCTGACAGAGGGAAAAGACGCCTACGATGAGAACATCCACTATCCTCTCCTCATCACCTTGACCAAAGGACCTCAACCTGTCAGCCACACTCAGTAAACCCAAACAAGCTCTGCACATTACCACTCCATATATTTTTTGATATTTGAGCTGGAACGATGCTACAGAGTCATGTCACCAATGTGAACCACAAGAGATCAGAGTAAGGAGGAAGAAACTGAAAGAGCAGTACCAGTTAACAGGGATTCGTTGGTCCCAATATCAAGTGTTAAGTCACAGGGAGCAACACAAATTGTGGTCACATTTGAGGCATTTTTCACATAGGTACAGTGGCCACTGGGAGGATCTATTATCAGATGATGCATGGCGTTGAAAAATATTTGAGCGTGCATGTTTTGCAGTTTGAAGTGTTGAAGAAAAAAAGCTCATGTCCAAAGCAGTGGGGATATGTTGACTGTGGCTAAGGGGGAAGAAAAAGGAGCGGCGGATACATTCCAGCCTAGTTAGTTTTAACCATCTGCCATTTGCCAAATAACTACTGTCCGTCTCCACAACAGTCAATCAGTCAGTCAGCCCTTAAATCAGTTTGCCTCATCCCTGCATTTAATCAGCCATCCAGGAAAGTACCAATCCAACAACCACATTGCCAAACAGTCATATGGCCGGCCAGTCAAGTAACCTGTCTATTCAATTATCTATTATGGTAATTAATTAGCCAGTAATCCAGTCACCATTCCAGCCAACAAGCCAGTCAGTTGTTTAGTCAGTTACATGGACATTTCTCTATCTTGCCCTCTTTAACCTGTCAGTATTAACCTGTGCTACTGTGTTTCTGGCCCCAGCATGGAGGCCAGCTCTAATTCATTAACCATCACAGACTGTGGAGCAGCTCACGGTTTCCTTTGTGTTTCCTTTATTCCTCTTTGTTTCCTTCTACCCCCGCTTTAATTTTCATCTAATACAACTCATTCATCCCAGTCATAGGTCAGCATTAAGCACGTCTTTTGTGCATTTCTTACAATAGTACATTAACATATTAAGGCACGTTCAGACTAAGGAGCAATTGTTGCTGCCCTGGAGCTACAGTTAGCATAGTACGCTGCAACATCGCCACGGATTCAAGTAGTCCACACTATGTCACTTTTTAAATCAACTCCTGCTTTAGTGGGAGTTAGTTAAATTGTTTTAAAGTGCCACTGATGAAAGTCCGAAATGATTGTGTCACATACATATCAAGCCCCATTGTGTCTGCTGTAATGACTCTGATATCAAACATATTCGGACACAGAAGTAGGTCTGGCTAACTGAATCTAACATCACAATCTATGGCAGCTGCTAAACGCTCTTAATCTGAACCCACCTTCAGGAAGTGTGAGTGCGTCTGAAGAGAGTCAGTGAGAGAGAGAGAGAATACATGCACATAAGTCGTAATGACTCCTACTAACATTTATTGACTACTGACCCCAATACTGTGGAACAGATTAAAAGATGTATGGTTTGCTGTACAGAGCAGGATTTCTTTGCACCTTTTTCTTTTCCTTGTTTTGTGTAATACAGACATATCAATGGTCTCTTACCCCTACTGTCCACTTAGTGCAGACAATCTGCTGCCAGTCTAGCTGGTGTGCCAATGTCCACTGGCTCTGTGACTCCATTGTCAACGTTCATGCTTTACAGGTCTATGAAGGGCTACATTCACTTTTGAATGTATGCAAAGCCAATATTAATATTTAATGGTGCGTTCATTTGTTATTGATTCAGTCTTTAAGTATATACAGCCAAACTGTATCGTCTTGTTTGTTTATGTCGCTTCTCCGATTGATTCTTTGAAGCAGGAGAAGTAAAGCTGCGGTTTTATTTCTGCTGATATACACGATTCAGAAGGTACGGATCTGTGCATAAATGAGCTGCAGGTTTGTTTTCAGTATGCATGTAAAACACAGAAAGTGTCTGCAAAACGACATTTGAAATCATTTGAAAAACAGTAACACGACACATCCGGTGGGCATGGTTAGAATATGATTTCATGTTGATAGACTACGTGCAAGCATAGTTGTTGAAAGTTGCACATGCTCCTCATAGCTTCAAGTGCAAAAACCTTTCACACATTTCAGACCAATTGCTTCTCCATTTTCTGTTGGCATTTTTTTCTATCGGCACAATCAATGGTTCTACTCAGGTCTTTTTCCATGCATTCAGCTGTTTTCTGTTTCTTGTGGTATTAAAGAAAGGCCAAGTGTCAGTGGGCCACTCAAGCCTAAAGTTGTACCTATCACTAGTAAAGTGTTTCCACATTTCACTGTGATCCATTGTTTTATACAGCAGCCAAGAAGCTATGCAGTATCTCCCATTGGCTGTTGTTTTGCATCCCTCTTGTTGAAAAAACAATCCACCTTCACCAACGAGAGGTGTTCCCAGTGTGTAACTACTCAGAAAAGTAAATGAAGCTAGTTTTATCAGTGGTCTCAATGCTTTGAGGACTTAAATTGCATTGCAAAAACATCCCCATTGCAAATGTTTAGAAGTGTGTTTAATTACATTTTTATCTGTAATGCCGTTTGCTGTATGCCTTTGATATCTGCGGGCTAACACATGAATACCATCCCAACTGTGAATGTGTACAGTGACCTCATCACTGTCTAGTGCGACGTCACCACCACTAGCAGTGATGTCATTTTGCAACACTGCGGCATTGAGCGCCCCTGTTTACCACTGTTATCAGCGCTATTGCTGCTCCTTGCAGCATCACTGCCTCTATTTGTGGCAAAATCTTTCACCTGGTGCACCGCCGATCTGCTGCGATGTCACGTTTTTTTAGACAGTGATGTCGTCACTTGTGGTCTCGCTATTAGTGCTGTGTGCTAGGACACTTCTCACTGTGACATCAGACAGTCAAGGAACCACTGATGTGTTTTCCAGAGGAGGTTATGCGCTGCAGCTGAGAATTACCTTGGGCAAATATGCAGGAATGCTCTATTCCAACAGATTTATGTCACTGTATCGTGGGATGTCTCAGCTAGGCTATTATTTGGATTATCAAACAGAATTCTTAGAATTGTTGGTCCTTTGAAGGCCATGTCCACACTAATCCAGATCAATTTAAAGTTACTTCTATCCACACTGATCCTTTTTTTCAGGCCACCAAAAACAGAATTACAAGAAAATTCCCCAGTGTGAATAAAGTTGAAGCTGCTATTGTTGTATTTCACTTTGTAGCACTTTCAAAAATATGAATGTACAATTATTGTGTGGTTTATATTCTTTTTTGGGTTTGACACAAGAAACACAGACTGTATTTACTTCCATGAAATATTACAATTCATCCACCTTAGTGTGGACATGGCCTCATAGAGTGAGTTTTTCTGTTCAGTATATCAAATCCTCTCTGCTTCACTGTAATTAATGGGTCATGAATGTTATACTTTGCTGTGGTGGGCAATTTTTTGTGAATGAATAAAAATAAATACTTTTTCTTCAAGAAATTTGGGGCTCTGGACTTTTTCTTTCTTTTTAAATTGTCCATTTGAAAATGGACAATTTAACAGATCAGCTATAACATACAATATTATTTGATTTATACAAATTATTTTACTATTACGAATAAATATTTAATAATTTCAGTATCACAATTACAGAAATGATGTATTCTCTGTCACCTTGCAGATGTCTACAGGTCTTCTGTAATGATTCATATAATAAATGCTTATCATGTGGAGCTGTTTGACAAAGCTAATTGTGTAAAACGTGTGTTTCATTATTAACAATCCAGTGTTAAATGTTCACAGATGTAATAAAGTTTCCTCTGGGGCCCAGATCGGCTGTGGCCTGTGTTTCAAACACAATGGCCTCCTGCAGGCTAAGCTGATGCCAGACAAGGTAACACACACTCACACGCACACACACACACACACACACACACACATATATCAAGCCCAGTCAACAGTGTACCCCTCCACAGGAAGAAAAGAGAGAGGGATAAAGGAGGGAGGGAAGGCAGTACACAGCAGCTAATCCTGCAGACTCACTCTTCTGTTTATCAGTCAGAAGGAGGGAGGGAGAGTTGGCAAAAGGGAGGGACCAGCGAGGCCTCCTGATCTGTCTTTTAATATTTTAAAGAGGTCTGTTCTCTCCTCCCCAACACTGCTGGAGAGACAGTGAGAAGAGATAGAAAAAGCTGCAAACAGAGAAAGAAGAGAAAGAGAGGCTGAAAAAGACAAGAGGGCAGAGGAGGAGGAGGAGAGAAAAGAAATTGGACAAGACACACTGACTGGCTGGAAGGAAAGGCGAAGTGAGACCGCTGGAAATGAGGCGAAAGTAGATCGAAACAGCGGGGAAAAAAAAGCTTCATCCGTGAAAGAAAAGAGAAGCTGACTGAGATTGACTGGCGGAGTGAGTGATCGAACAGAGAAAAAGAGAGAGACAGAGTGCTCCAGGCTCGACACAAGGGCCCCATTAACTTGACCACTTGCCCTTTGCACACAAAGGCAAGGCCAGCCCACTGCCCCTCCCACCCAATTATCCACGATTAGGCTCAGTGCACTGTGTCAAGATGGAGAGGAGAGGGGGAGAAAGGCGAGTACAGGGAGGAGGAAGAAGGGGACAGAGGGAGTAAGGGAAAAGAGAGTAAAGACTGGAAGGCTGATGAAAGTCGACAAAATTGTTGTTAACATGGAAGTGGTTTGAACATTTGATTTAGCATCCTCCATGCAAATCAGTGTTCAGTGAGTGATTTATTTGGCAGAAAAAACTCAACGTAGTCTCCCCTGCAAACTTCCACTACGGTTTACTTATCTGTAAATGCTTGTTTCCTTTTTGCAGTTTGATTCCATAATCAAAAAAAACACAAAATTCCATGTTTGCTATGAAAGTTGCTTGCTCTTTCACTAATGTCTCCTTAAATGTACAATAATTCTCTTTTAGGCCAACAGAATAAGTTGTAAACACAACAATGACAGTGTTATAAGGCTGATATTTAAGAATAACAGTTAATTAGTTAGTTAGGGGACAGTAGCAGGTTTAGTATTCATTTTAAATTGCGTTTCTTAACTTGTGACCAACGTAAGTCCAATATTCACTCTCCTTTTAGCTCTGTTTTTGGACTCTGACAACTCCTGAGGGAAATATCTGGCTGTTTTGCAGATAAATGCTCCACTTTGTTCACCAGCGAGTCGCTATCTTTGTCTGTCTCCTGTTTGTTGCTGGGCAGGTAGCGTACAGTGGGTTTATGAGAGCTTTGTTGCTGAAAACAGGTGCGTTAGTGAACCAAAACGGTAAAGTTGTGGCCCCTAAAACCAGAAAAATGAGCTTAAAGACAAATGAAAGCTTAACACAGCTGAGGGGGACTTGTCACCATGAGCGACCCCTTTCACATTACATATAGTTATTTGATCCATTGTTAATATGAAAATACAGCCATAAGATGAAGTACATTACGCTTCCCATGGTGACTGTTCATTCATTATATGTGTAAAAATGTGTGGGTAGAAAAAGAGTGAAACGTTAATTCATCTTAATTCAAACAAGGCAGCTGGCAACCAACACGGTGACCCCCTTACTCCATACACCTACACAAACACACACACACACACACACCACCCACAATAACACAACATCCTCCGTCCACATCTTACCTGCACACGGCACAGATCAGCGATGCCCAACACGCACACACACACGCAGACACACACGGGCCGATGCATTCAAACAGCCCTGGCATACAAACACACACTTTGACAAATACACAAATCGTCTTCACAACACTCATGGGCTCAGCTGCAGTCCGGCCATATTGTGTCATGTTGTGCTTTGTTGATACTCTGCCGCCAGCTATCTGGCATCCCCAGGGCCGTGGGCTGGTTTCCACCGCAACATGGCACACACACACACACACACACACACACACACACACACACACACCGTATACCAACACAGTCTCTGCCTTCCCTTTGACTGGCATCTATTTGAATGACTGATATTTTTGGTGCCTCAATTCCTGCAGCTCTCCAAAAATTCTTTAACACGTCTTAATTTTTGTTTTTGACGTACAAGGTCAAATAAAGAGGTATTTCATTTGATCTGGGCCAAATGGATTTTTCAGCCTTTGTATTTTATTTCATTTATTTTCATTTCAGTACGCAACGCAATTTTCACTCCGTTGCTTTGTAATTTTGTTATGTAAAATAGTTCAGACTACACTAGGTGGCTGCCTCGTATGGCCATGACCTGCAATTTGACCAAGAAGAACATGTTTATGCTTTTTGAATTTAAGGCTGAAGCAAAGGTAGGAAAGCTTCTTCTTTTGACGGTATTAAAAAGCTCTTAAATTATTATTCATTACATTTCCCAAAAACTGTGCGGATAGCACATTCAGGTATACATTTGCTCTCACATTCAATGAGATACAGACAGTGTGTGCCAGATGGGGTCAGGTGATCAGCTTCACCTCTGACTGGTTGACCTGCACACTTACAGCCACAGATGGAAATGACCCATGTTCCAGTGTATATACTGTACGTGCGAGTGCAGCTCACAGCCCAACATGTTTACAAGTCCCCTGCTCTATTTTGTAACCCCTCCCTGTCACCACTTCGTCCATCACCCAAAATCTCTCAAAACCTTTCAAGCCTCTTCCTTTCTCTTCTCCTCCTCAAGGCAATTTGAGGAGGGCTTTTTAAATGATCCGCTCATTATCGGTAGTGGAGTCACTTGGGTTTTTCAGCTCTGTGTGCTTTCCTTCCTGCTCCCCCCCCCCCCCCTCCTCTTTATCTCCCTCTGTTTTTTAAGGGGCTTTTTCAGCTTGCCCCCACCGACCCGCAGCCCCACCTCCTCCCACTCCTCCCTCCAGAATGGCTTTTTGGTCCGTTTGTTTGTGCTCATGAAGTGGAATGCAGCAAAGTCCCTGAGAGCAATTTTTCCTTTTTTATTTTTACTTAGAAAGCAATCGAGTATGAGTTGACATGGCAGAGTGGGAGCTACCCCCACCTCTCTCACACACACACACACACACACCTGATGCTGGCCTTGACGACAATAATGTTTTCCATTACAGGAGAAGGAATTGAGAAATATGTGGAGGTGGAATTTAGTGGTATTAATGTAATCACCTGGAGCTGAGTGGAATGGGATACTGTCCATACAATGTGGGAAACTTTGGGGTTTTATCGTGTTTATCATTCTGTATCTTTTTTTTTTTAAAACACTTTTTTCATTTCTAGACACGTTTGACAGACATACATATACAAACTCAAATGTGTATTGACTCCCATCTGTTCTTTTGGAGGCTTTGCTGGCTGCTTGTAGTTATCCCCATTTACCTGTCCAACCCCCCCTCGTCTAATACCCATTAAACCTCTCCATCTGGATATGCTGGAGGCTATGTTCACTTACTGACTTATTACCTGACTGACTGGAGCATGCTGAGGTCAGTCTGGAGGGTGGAAATATATGGTATACATACACACACATGCACATTCACACAGTACAGTGATGCTTACACATGAGCTTATAGCAACGGGCTGCTAATTAAGGGGGCTGTGCTGTTGACGAAAGCACTCAACTCCTCGCTGATTTGGTCAGGCTAGGTGGAAGCGGGAGACACACACACAGAGAGAAAGAAGGAAACAGACTGCGAGACATATAGAATGACACGTGGTTGAGAGTCCTTCCTATCAATGTTGGCAGTCTCTTTTAATAGCAAGAGGGCCAACATTAGCCGCGCTGAATTAACACCTGCCTCACCCCGTTCAAGCAGCTCCTTTCTGTGCTATTGTCTGCCTGTGACTTTGTCAGTCAGTTAATCAGTGAGGCCATCTACCAGTCTGTGAATCAGCTGGTTTGTTAACGAGCCACCAAGTCTTTACATTTAATGAGTAAGACAGCCATTTAGCTAAATCAGCAACCAATCAAGCAGCCAGCTGTATTGTTCAAACATGGATTTCTTTATATGTGATTATGTATTTTTATAGATGCATATTTGATCTAAAATAATGTTAACTACGCTCTTGGTTAATATTCAACTAATATTTTCAATGAGAAAAATAAAATGCATTCAAGGTTATTTGCAAATGAAAATAGAAATGTATTTAATGCAGAATCAGCCCGCTTGATTATTTATGTTTGACCTAGCCCTGACCTAACTTACCTTTAAGCTGCCTTTAACTCCATAAGCAAAGAGCAGATACTCAGCAGCTTAACCTGTATCTACTCAGGTTAAACTGCAGTGGCTGGTCCCTCTGGCTCGATAGGCAGTCTCGTCTTAATAGCCCGCTCCATAGTCCTGCTGTCATCCCTACTTATCTAGTTCCACTAGTCTTACAGATAGTTACGAGTTACATAAGAAAACTTTTCACACCATTCTCTGACCTTGTGCACCTTTAAAGCATCGTTGAATCCTGTCCTCACCCAAGTTAAGAGCAAATACTATAAGAACAGCACAATCTGGCTTTGTATCAACATTACATCAGCTCAGGTTAAACTTGATATAAACTTCATTTACTTCCATTACTGTATAACTGGTTCCGGGATAATCCAATAGCCTAATTAGTAACCCCTGATTCATGAGAAACTTAATTATATCCCTTGACCTGTCACCAGCCTCTTTACCTGCACCCACACACTCAACATGACCTCCGTACCTCCATATACTGTAGGTTATATTCACCTTTGTCTATAGTATCACCAGTTTGCTAACCAACTACAGTCACTTAACATCATGTCACCACAGCACGCTGCTCGTGACATTTTACATTTAAACGTCCATACATGTGAGTATACCTGCAATTTGTGTGGTAATAAAACAGCACATTGGTCCTTTAACAACTTTAAAGTTAACATTTGTTTATTGGCATCATAATTGGAGAGCATTTTAGGATTTACTCTAGTACAACACACAGTACATGGAGCCATTTACTTGTTAGATACTTTTGAATGAATGACACCAGCTTCAAACACGGTACATCTTTACCACATTACCTGTCTGTCTACCTCCTCACCTGGTTGTGATTCAATCGTTCCATGTGTGTTTACTCCTCCTCCTCTCTCCTGCCCCCCCCTTCTCGTTGGCCTATGTGTCTGTGGTCGCCAGGGTAACAGCACTAACCTGCCGACCCATGTTCCCGTGGGCCAGGGGGCCATTAGGGGCCAGTCAACAACCCTCTCTTCCTGCCACAAGTGGTGCTGGTGGGATGGAGAGGGCCCTCGTGTCTGCTTTGAAGGTCAACGAGGCCGCAGCCCGGCCCTCTGCCAGTAACTCTTAGGCCCCCCCAGACCAGCACAGCAAAACACAGCTTTGAAACCAAGGTCCAATTCAACCACACGCAAATATAACCATTGTTACAAGTCCCGGGTTTAAGTGCATATCCTGGATTTGAATTACTGCTACACTTTTGCCCCATCCAGTGATGAAATCAGTTAGGTATTTCAAAAAAACGTCCTATTTTTTAGCATCGGTAAGTGTAGTCTGACAAGCATACTTTTGAAAGGCTCAGGTTTTTTTGTGATCACTTACTTCACGAGTGGAAAAATAAACTCTGGCAGTGATTGCATTGCTAATAGAGAATATCTTCTGAAAGATCTCACTAGAACCTCACCACAGACCAGTGCTGGCCTAGTATCACAAGTTGAATATGTTTATGAGCTGTAAGCTGGACAACAAAAGTGATTTCCCTTCTCAAAGTGTTTAATTTACTATCATTTTTAAAGCCTTAAACGGGACAAACTAACCACTATTCAAATAGAAAGAGAGAACATTTAGAGCTCTCTCTCCCATGAATCATATTGCGACCCTTCAGATTTATCTAGAAACATATTTTAAGGCCTATAGGATCCCTGTAATAGACTGTAGGCATTTCAAAGTGCAGTTTTGTCTATTTGCTGTAAAGTACAATGTTCTTGAAGGGTTTGAAAACAGAAATACCATCAAACCTGAAATTCGATTAATCAAAAGTCATCAAAAAACAGAATTTCATTTTAAAAGTATTGAACATAGCACATGTTTTCTCACAGTCTTCTTCTATGTCAGCTTACAGGGTGGCATGCACCTGTTCCAAACAATTTTCTGGCTTTTCTGTTTGGGGGAGGTAAATACTCCAGTAGCCACTTGTCTGCCTCCTTAAGGGGAAATGTACATAGATTTTTTTTCACACTAATCCTTGTGCGACAAAAAGGCATTTTGCTTCAATACGGCGGTTGGGTCAGGGTTTCAACAGATACACTCATCCTTACAAACACACACACATTTCCCGTCCATATGTGCACAAGGACGTCGGCGCAATTAACCTTTAGCTGATTCAGTCCTGGTACTCTGTTTGATTGAATAGAGCTGAAGTGTTCCCTAAGCCATAACCACAACCTCGTGTGAGTGATTGAGGGAATGTGTGTCTGTGTGTGTGTGTGTGTGTGTGTGTGTGTGTGTCTGAAATGCTGAATGTTGAGCTTTAAGTAATGAGAAGAGGGAAGGTGGCCTATTTCCTAGTTTTCTTATAAATTCCCTTGTGTCTAGTCTCGAGTTTGTGTGTATCTGTGTGTGTTTGCCTCTGACTCGCCATAAGTGCAGCCACTTCTCCAGCCAATGACTTTAGACTCTGAGCTTCAGAGTTATGGCCTGTGTTTATCCTGCAGAAGGAGAATCCTCTGCTCCAGCTTGAGTCTAGCCTTTGGCCCTGGCAGACTGTCATCTGTCAAGAGTCTACTAGCCTTGAGCTCTCTTTTTCTTATTGGCTCCAATGGATTGAGCTAAGTATGTGCTGACATTATTGGAATCCCCCCAGAATATTGGCATGATTCAGAAGAGCCAGCTTATTGTTAACCCTGCATGTGTATATATTTAGTTGTTTTTTTTTAGTTTCTCATCATCTTTGCTCCATTTACTCATCTGTATCGTATCACATCTGTGCTTACCTGCGCATCTCCTCGCTGAATGCTAAACCCGGTCTCACCTGGATCTCAGCCACGCAGGACAAGTGAGCCCTTAGTCTGTAGTTTGTGCCCTGATTCAAACGAGCTGTGGAGGCAAAAGCTGAGCACTTAAAGCCAAGTCCACATAAACAACGTTCAAAGTCGTGAGACTGCTGTACTGTTCACACGATGCCACTTGCTGTCTTGTAATCATGAGTCTTGAAGACATTGATGTTTTTCACACTCCATCACTGACTGGCGACAAGTGGTCACACACTACAAGTCCCTTCATCTGGAATCCCAGATGAGGTTTCCAAACTAAGTTGTGTTGCGTAAAACACACGCGAGAAAGTCGTGTCGTGTGAAATAATAATTACTTGTTACAGTTGCCTTGAAAGGAAAGAACCGGGCCTAATCTTTCCCACTTCTGTCTGTGCTGGAGTTTTACTTATTAATCAATTTGGTGTGAGTATGAGCTATCGATTTATTGATAGAATACATAACCACATCCCATGCATGTTGGGGCAATGTATGGTCTGAACCTCGGTGTTCCTTTTGTCTAATGACAGCATTTCAATGATTACTTTTATTACCAACTAATCGGACAATTCTTTTTTTTCTGTGAGTAATTGGTCTATAAAAGTAGTAAATAATCACAATTTTATTATGACCAAGGTGAATATTTCACATCAGTCCAAAACCCAAGATATTCTATTTTCAATTATATATAACTTTATTATATATACTTTATTAATCATTTTCAAAGTTACCAATTAGTTTTCTTTAGTTAATAGTTATCTAATCATTTTTGATTGGTTATGGTATAGTTGTCACATCTCATCATTTGGGACAGGAAAATAGCAAAAAGGTAGTTTTTACTGAACCTCTTAGTTTTAGTGCAATAACAAAACAATAACTCAAGAACGAGCTCCCTTCACCGCTTACTTGTTGTCTGGATTTAGCAGCATACTGATAAATACACAATTATGGGGGAAGATAGAAGAATCAACGATATGTCTGCTTGGACAGACAAAACCTCAAAGATTATAATGTACTGATGCTTCAAAAAGGTTAGTGAAATATAATTGTAAGAATCTGTTCAAACTATGTGAAACAACACTTGTCTGTTAAAATACTATTTCCATCTTAAATCAGTAGTAATTGTTAGAATATAGTATGCTGAGATATTTAGTACAGGTCTAAGAAACTGATTTGAGTTTTGATGGCTGAGCTTTTGTAATTTGCTGTAAACCTTCACTAACTGAAGGCATTTGCATTTTATAACAACAAAATGAGAGGACGTGTTGCACTGATTAACTCACTGATGTCCCTAATCCATTACTCATTGTTCCGTTTCTCTGTCTTTGAGTACTTGTGTGCATATATGTGTTCTATTGTAGTTTTGTGTTTACTGTGTGTGCGCATGTGTCTAAGCATGTATGTTTGTGTGGGTGCAGGTGACTGTATGCTACTGTATCGTGCTGTTTCCCCTGCAGTGTACTCATGCTACAACATGGCTGTGCTAGCTTAGAGTCATGCAGCGTGCTGTTGTGCGCTACTAACTCACACAGCTCTATTAATTAGCTGTTTGATGCTGTTAATTGGGCTCCCACTGCTGCACTAATTGATAACGCCATTGCCATTGACAACACGGAACACAAACACAGAGAAGTCTCTCGCCGACAACCTATTCAAGCACCAGAGAATGAGAGTGTGTCGGGTGAAAAGCGTGAGGAAGTGAAGGATGAGAGTCAGCAGCAAAAGGCCTGGGGAGGAGAGAAAAGAGAGACAAAGAGAGGGGGGGTAAAGAAGGGCTAGATGTTACATTTTTTTCATCTTTTACAATACAATTTCTAAACTATATTCTACATATTGATTGCAGTTTTGGTATTCACGACTTGTGGCTAACTTTCACAAACAACAGTTCGGGTTTAGGTTTCCATTGGATGAAAATGTAAATGCAATCTCATGTGTCAACACCTGGTAATAGCAATATCATCTTTCTATTGCTCTGTGATCTGCATAGCTCCGCAACCCTCCCCTTTCTAATGGCACTGTTCAGCTATTCATTGAACTGTCTGTTATCATATATAGCATGTGTTTTAACCTGTCACTGTCTCGGACCATGAGATGCCAACGCTGAGCATTGGAAGCCAAAACAATATTATATGAGCAGTCACATTATGAAATTCGTTTTGAGAGAGGAAATGTTTACTGTATATCTGAATTCCACCAATTAGTATTTCACATGGGTGCCAAAAGTTGTATAAATGTCACTTTTTTGTGAGTAAAACTTTTACAATTGTGTAGAAGCTTTACTTTTACAGAAGGGGGCCAAACAGTCAACAACAGAATGTCTTTGATTTACACTTTTTCAATTATATCTGAAAGACTTAAATTTGTTAATAATAATAATGATTTGTTCACTAACGTTAACACAGGATCACAGGATGGGTATGTATCACCTTGTTCAGGCTCTATTTCAGTCTGGATTTATTGTTGTTTTTATTTTAGCCACATTAGCAGGCGGTTCTAGGGAATATTGATTGCCCACCACAAATATTGACCAATATTAAATGGATTTCCATGGAATTTTTTCACAGACATTTAAGATCCCCAGAGGATGAATCCTAATGACTGGTGATTCACTGACCTTTTATCTAGTGCCACCAGATGTCAAAGTTATCATATATCTAGAGAAATATCTACAAGATGAACGGGCACATCATTTAGCACAGACATTTGTGGTTCACAGACAATGAATCTCTCGGACTCTGGTCTCCTGACTTCTTAGTGGCACCACCAGCAGCTTGACATTTTTGTTCTGGAGTAAAATATCTTTACAACTATTGGATGGATTGCCATGACATCTGGTACAAACACTCATGTTCCCCCACAGGATGAATTGAAATACAGTACATCTGCTGATCACATTCATCATGTGACATCATCAACATTTGATGATGTCACATGATGAACCCGTGAACCTTACCTGCTAAACATCAGCATGTCAACATTGTAATCGTCAGCATGTTGCAACAATAACTGTAGCATTTAACTACGTACAGTCTCACAGAGCTGCTAGCATGGTTGCACACTCGTAATCTTGTTTCTCTATTGTGCTTATCAATTCTTTTTTCTTTTCCTATGAAGGGGAAACTAGAAGTGTGTGTGAGCTTACATGTGCATGTATCCACATGCATGCATCTACCGGTGAGTACAGCACTTCTTTAATGGTGGTGTTGTGGCAAATTACAGACCAGACCATTACTACCACACGCACACACACACACAGCTCTTTGGACATCTGGACACACACCTGTTACCCACCTTATGGTAGCCTATGCAGCCCCCCAACTGTGCACAGTCACACACACATACACACACACACGCACACAGTCTTTCGCTGAGGCTTTTTCATCCATTTTCTAAAGAAAAGTACTCTCACTCTTAAGCTGGTATATGGCTTTCCTACTCTCTTTCCATCAGAGGTAATTACTGCTGAGACTACAGCGCTAGCTCCAACATTCTCACACGGTTTTATCATCAAGAGCTGGCTTGTTCATGTCAAGTATGCATTGTACACACCGGAAAACAAGTTACATGATACTTCAGTCAATAACGGCATGTAGATGGGAATTCTTTTAATTTTTGTTATTACATATATGCACAATTGATATTCTATTTTTGTCTTCCTTATGTAATTGGAATGTTACAGAAGACTGAAATACAAGCGATGTGTTGCTCATTTTAAAGCTGATTTAATTTTCCAAATACTCTAATCATAAGAGTGCATTTATGACAATGTTCATTCGTTAATACTATCGTAATGCCAAGAACAGAAACATAGAAAACTAGAAAGAATTTTAACATTTGAAAAACGTCACATGGAAAACAGTTCAAAAACCTCAAGTTCAACACCCGAATCAACCCTCCTCTAGACGCCAAACAATAACTCTTCTGTTAAACTCCCATTGCTCCTGAGAGACTCATAAACCAGCCGTGACCTGACAAAATGGCGTCCGACAACATGAAAGACAACTTCCTGTATTTGGCCCTAGTGCCCAATAGTGGCCTGCTCCCATACATCAAACAGAGCTCAATTGAAAATGTCCCTGTGGAGACAATAACAACCTCAGTGGCTTTGATTTAGCCGGAGACCCCACTGTACAAACACCGCACGCGAGGCTGTACACCGAGGCATCCACACCTACCAACACCGGATGGACCCTTTTATTATGTTCAGTGTCGGACTTCAGACACTGCCTGAACTTCCTGCCAGCAGACAAAATATGTTTCCTATGTCACCAGGCCACTGTGTTTGTGTACGCAAGTCATTGTATTATTAGTACCCCTCTTTAGCTGTTAGCTTTATATATATATATACATACATATACAGTATATAAGTATGTCTATCTACAGTGCTGTCAATTAACTTGTCTTATTACATGCAAAAAGTTTGACTGACTGCAATGATTCCAGCAAACACGTGGAAGCACTCTGTTTTCATTTACAGGACTAAATAATCTGATGATTGACTTTTTGTTGCATATTTCTATAACAACTCGTGTCACATCAAATCTGAATAATCCATTTCTAAAAAGCCGCGAAAGAAAACATAACTGCCCCGCAAAGGTTTCAAATTCAGATTTACTTGTTCGAATGCACGGCCTGTGTTTTGCAGTTTATTCTGTGTTTTCCTTCCAAACAATCCGAGCAGAACAGAATCTTCGACAGGGAACAGATTTGCATATCTGCCATGCCTCCCGACAGGCTGAAAAGTGCTATCCTGACAGGCCTAATGAACTAGCGGTTTAAGTGGTCAAATTATACACTCATCCCTTTTTATCTTCTGATATCCCATCTTTGTACAGGTGATGGAAAGGCAACTTTCCCCATTCACACCCCTTTAGAAAAACCAACCTCTCCTAATCCCTATTCCCCTCTCTCTCTCTCTCTTTCTCCCTCACTATCTTTCTCTCCATCCCTCTCCCCTCTTTTCCATGACATTGGTGGAAAGTGCAAGTATTCTTAGAATAGAGGAGAGGGAGAGAGAGGCAGAAGGGAAAAGGCAGTGCTCTGAGGCCCTTTGTGGAAAGAAATCATGTCGAAAAATGGAGCCGGGGCGAGAGAGAGAGAGAGACAGAGAGAGAGAGCTAGGGAGTGGGAAAGAGAGAGAAAGAGAGAGAGAGGCTGTCACAGACCTCAATGGCAGCATTATGTAAATGGCTGACATCCCCTGATGTAAAGCTGAATAGAGAGACATTAATGTCTTGTGTATATTTAAAAAGCCTGGCCCAACTCCTCAGGATTGCGAGCGGCAGATCCCGTAATCATGTTGACGAAGTAATGGCAGAGAATTAGTTGTCCATTAAAACTGTATTATGCACCACACTGGCACATGAAATTACTCTCAAATAGTGGAATGGCTGAGGGGGAGTGACGAGGGAGAGCAAAAGAGAGATGGAGGGGAGTGGGAGGAGGACGTTGATGGATCGTTTATGTGTGTGTGCGCGCATGCTCGGGGGTGTGTGCATGTGTGCCTCTGTGTACAAATTCCCCTGCTCTGACTAGGGGAGGCAGGTGATTGACATCTTTAGACTTTGAGAAATCAAAGCACTGTGAGTGTGTGTGGATGGGCGCACAGCAGGACCTAAAAGATTCTAATGAGGTTATAGAGGGCTGGGTGTCACACACATACACACTCACACATGCATGCACATGCACACTCTCTGCTCCACACACAAGTATAGATATGTGACAAGTTAAAAGTATGAGAGAAGAGCTTGGAATGGGATAATAAGATGGAGGAGGGGCTGAACATGTCTTCCATATTAGTGAATAGATGGAGGCTCATTCTTTACCCCCTTGGCTTTTGTTGCTCTCTTGCACCACATGAACCACAATTGACATTAATGTAGCACTTGATATGAAGGAGAACTATTTCTGTGGTACAAAAAGTGTCTTGAGGCAAAGCTCAAAGGAAGAATGTTGCTGTACAGGTGGTGTCAGTTATCTCGTCTCAGTCATCTTTGAGCGGCAGTCTTTAGAGGCTGCTGGCATATTTGTCAGATTGTCCCTTTGTGAGGCCTCATGTGTGGTATTTGTAGACCGCAGCGTGTGAAACTCTTGAAGCTGGTGATCCTTGAAAAACTGCTTCTAAACCAAATTCCCGTACATTTGTTGCACTTGTCAAATAACACGAATATCACTTTTCTGTCAGCTCCTTCCCTGCAGCCACATTCAAAGAGCACATGTCACAGGCACAGAGGTTTGAGTTTTTTAGGTGGCAGCCAAATACAGTGAAGTTAAAATAAACATCTAAGTGATGGTTTGCAGTCCCGCCTCCCTCCCTCCCTCCTTCCTTCTTTCTTTTTTTCCTCCATTCTTCTCTCGTGTCTGAGGCGATAGAAATGTAATTCAGATGTCAAAACGCCCCATCTCGCTCTCTCCCTCTCGCCCTCTCCCCCATCTCTCTGTGTTTCTCTGTCCTTTTCTCGTCCGTCGTTCCTATTGTTCTCGCGGCTGCTCCTTTATCGAGCGAGACATCGCCGAGAGGGGGAAGAAAAGAAAAAGATGACATGCTTTCTCAGCCCATTGCGGCGTGTCCCCGGCTAGAGTGGCTTGTCATTGGAGCGATAGAAGAGTGACAGCTTCCACAGTAGAGGGAACACCCCTGCGCCATAATGGGACTGACTGGGCTGCCACAGACCTGTCTGTCTGGCTGTCAGTCAAACCTATCCATCAGCTCTCTGTGACACGAACCTGTCTGTCTGCACTGTACGGTGGTCTGGCCTTTTGGGTCTCTTGCTCTCAACCCATAAGAAACTCTAAGGGGCCCAATACAGTCTGTACCTTTCTCTGTTTGTGGATCTGTCTTAATATTTACTTGACTGTAAATAATGCAGTCTGTCTGTAATTTGCTGGTCATTGCACCGGTCTACAGTAGATATACTATTTCTGCCTCTCGAGCTGCGCTACCAAGTATCTCCATCACGTCACACCTTCCCATCCCTCATCCCTGGTATGTCTCATACCATCTAGCAGCCAAATCTGCTGTCAAATAACACCTCTGACGGCCAGTTGGTTGCTATGACATTTCAGTATGTATATCACCATTCCCACTGCACAATAAGATTTACATACTCTCTTGTTGTTCTCAAGAACAATGCATGTTCATATCCGGGTAGATGGAGTTGTTTGGAAGTGCCTGAATGCTTTTGGATTCGCAAATGGTAATATAGAGGGTACCTTCAGCAATCATGCCAGACACACTGATTTAATTGCATCAGGATTCAAGGCCAAATATAGAGTTGCTCTGATTTGTTTAAAACATTGGCCTTTTTTGATCATTTAAGGGCCTTTATTGACTTGTAAGATTGGTTGAAATGGAAAATGGCATGAAAGAGAGGAATGGTGGCGTATGACAAACACAAGGAACTGTATTTGTGAAGTGTATAGCCTGCCAGGCCACCAGAACACATCAGCTGGAATTAACTTAACTGAAACTCGATAGACAAGAAATAGCATCACATTAGAAAACGTTAGATTTTCCAATGATGAATAGCCCTGGTATTAAGATACAAATAATTAATTATCTTTATTAGTTATCTTAACAAGTTATAGTTTAGTGTGTCATCAAAAAGTAA
>NW_022280033.1:4691420-4696420 GCF_004355925.1 Anarrhichthys ocellatus | reverse complement strand
GGATGAGAGCGTCTCCTCAGTACAATACGACAGGTGTGGAGCGGAAGGTGCTGCAGGGGTGGAGGAGGGGACAGAGTAGAGGTGGGCCGGACAGATGCATTTACTGACCACAGACCTTAACTTTGGGCAAACACGTAGCTGACCTGCAACTTGACAGGTATTACTAATATTTAAACCCTTTGTTCTAGAACTTAACTTGCTTTTCATTACAAACTCATCCTTGAAGTTAACGTCATGTTTTAGAATTATTTTGATGACAATTAACTAATTATTATTATTATTATATACGTTTTTTAGCATGACCCATAGTGACCGTGAATGATCTAGGATGTAAATAATGTTTTGTCTCATGTTGTATCGTCTGAACTCCTTTCACAGACGAGCTGTAATCACAAGGAAACAGTTTCTGCCCTTTCCCATAATATATTATTCATTTCAGCTTCATACTCATAGCCTATCAATCATCATGGGCTGGATCTATAACCAGATTACTTATAGCTACCCTATATATAACAAGGGAAATACACACATAACCACAAGACTATAGGTATTACTCTGAAATGATCACTAATGGTATTGCAGGAGATTTATCCCATCTCAGTTCCTATGATATCACTAGATTGGATTAATGGAGCCCTGAGCGTGATGCTTGAATTAAACTTCACTTCCTCCGTGCTAGGTGGAGATAAACACATACCAGCAACAACTCTACCCATCTGTCACTCAGCTGCAGGAGTTTTAAACCAAGTCCACACTGATGTCTCATTCACCTGGAAAGCATCAGCAGTCTAAAGCCATAAAGAAACAACCTTTGACTTCAATTTGTCTTACTTCAACATTCTTTAGAATATGTTAACTTCTGTTTATATAGGAGACATAATCGAATGAGTCTGTATATGGACTATAGCCAACTGGCATCTTTAGGTGGATGAACTTTATGTTTCATTTAATTCTCTTTTTATTAACATTTACTCATCCAGCATTGAACTCCTTTACCTTCACATGCTGCACAATTACTGTCTTCGAAGATCAGCTCCAATAGTGGGCTAACTTCATTACTCAACAGACTTTAATCAGTGATGGAGGGGTCTGTGTTTATTCTACTCTATTTTTAAAAATATATTTTCCGAGTCAGTTTTAGGATTCAAAGGAGTCTTGACACCACTTCTCTAGCCTGCAGGCATCCACTGCTGACTGGAGCGGAAAGGTTAATGCTGGTTGGCACTTTACTGTCATTTCAGTATTCTTTATGTCCCCTGTCCATTGTCAAATGTCGGAATATAAAAAAGAGAGGGCTGATAATAAAACAAGGTTTATTTACATATGCGTACTAAATGGATTGACATGTTGTGGTTCAGAAAAAAATGTGTACATTTAAGTAAAGTATTGATGCAGCTGATGGGACATAAGAAACTTAAGATTTAACAAAACCTGCCCAATGCAAAACTCAGCAGCTCCTTCATGTATATTATGATATTATATTTTTATATGAAGATGTATGGATCTTTTGCATTTTTATGAGAGTATTTTTCTTGATTCTGTGCTGAGTAGCAGCTTTGTAAAAGAGGAGAGAGGAGAAAGTATTTGAATAGTTTATATATAAAAGTAGAAGAGTCAAATTATTTGCTTCCTCTTTTCATAGTTTATAAATGAAATTTGAATTTAAGAAAAAAGGTAAATATAAATAAATAAGAAGGCTGTATTACTGACTTATATATGGATATGCATCTGTCAATATTTATTTAAAGATGTACTAATTTATAATAATCGTAATAATGTCCCCAATAATAATAATAACATTTTTATTTTTTATTAATATTTGGTATCAGGTATAGGAATTCAAAAATTAACACGATCAAGCTATTCAAATGTATTTCCCTTTTTGTGTGTCATCTATTTTCGCTTGCAGTTAAATATGAAGAAATGAGTTGCAGCACCAGAATAAAAGCGATTAAAGGAGAGAGGATTATTTTGAATGAGGTCAGTGTTGATGTGAATTAAAACAGCGTCTCCACTGGAGGCCTAGTCACTCAACCAGACAGTGCCGAGGAGGCTTATATTGGGAGAGGCGTTAAAATCTGTTTTCTCATATCTTTCTCTCTCTCTCTCTCCCGCCCACTCTCTTCCTCTACCTCTCTCTCTTTCCCTCTCTCTTTGCACCAGCTCTTCTCCATCTCTCCCCTCGACTGAGAAAGCCGAGTCCTGAAAGACAAGCCGCATCATCATGCCATTAAATATTTAAGCAAAACACTGAAACTATATGAAAGATTAAGGGTGCATAAAAATAATTAAGGATTATCGCAATGAAAAATGCATGCTCGCTGTAACCTAGGAGTTCATGATATGAACAATACAATATTAATGGTCTGGAGTGGAGGACTGTGCAGGCAATTTTGTAGCCTCATTAAAAGGAATGTGTATGTGTCTGGCCCAGGCAAGGCTGCGAGCTACAGATACCAGATCATCTTCCACTGTTTACAGGTCGACAAAACAAACAAAAGTGAAACCATATCGTGTAATAAGGATGTGTGTGCGCGCGTGTGTGTGTGTGTTGAACTGGGGATACCTTACCTTTTATACGAAACCACCCAGTAGGCTATTTGTAAAATGACTGTTTCACATGACATCATTGTCACTGTGCCAGAGTCAGACACTGAAGGTCATTTTCAATGCAGGTCGAATAGCGAGGATATATTCAGGGACACATAAATTAGAAAGCGCCAATACCTTAAATCACATTACCATGAACAGACTCCATTTCTTTCACTGAATTATAAAAGCGTGAACAGCCTCATATATCTTTTATGTGCGTGGTCCATTTTTTTTTTGAGGAGAAGTGCGCTCATTTTTCGCGGGACATTGATATTTTAACAGTGTTTTAATTATTGGACAAGAGAAGCTGAAGGGCCGGCGCAATGATGAGGTTTCCCCACATCGTTGGTTTTCAACAATGTCAGCTCTTTGACACATTTTCAGGTCATTCCGCGATGAATGAAATACAAATGAAACCCATCGCCTATTGGTATCAATAATTGCCGGCGCAGCGTATAAAGCCGGGACCGGAGAATTTAGGAGATTTGACCTCTCCTGAAGCGGAGGATTAGGGGCCAAACATTATAATGGGAAAGTCATTGTGTCGGCGGATTAAGCAACTATCTTTAGGTACCAGAACAGACCTTAATGATGTGTACATTTAAAACGCATCAGATAGATGTCAAAAAAAAAAGAAAATACTTTGGGTCCTTATGGAAAATATGCATTACGCGCGTACAGCTGGCACGCGCTGCAAAATAGCAATTACTGTCGATTATTGTATCTTAAATACCTACTTTTCATATAAGATGATTTCTTCCAGAGCATTTTGCCATATTTCTATTTAATGAAATAAATGAATTATTTTTTTATGACAAACCTATATTCAGAACCTATATATCTGATTAATTTAACTTTCAATAAAACAAAAATGATTTTAAAAAGAAGGGACGCATCAAGATTGGTGTTTTCACACTAACACACACGCACACACACGTACGTACATGCACGCGCGGTGAAGTGCTGCTGTCAGTGCCTTCTCAGTGAGATGCTCCCTCCATTAGTGCGGGTGACCGCACACTGCGGCTCTGAGCCCCCCCCCGCTCGAGCTGCAGATTAGACGCAGATTCTGCCGCTATTATGAATTCAAATACATCCTCCCGTGATTGAAGGGAACCATTACAATAAGTCACGGGCTGCTGCTGATAATGGCACAAGGTAAGCACAGCCTTCAGCCGCCGTGACAGGATATTGAACGGATGTGAAAAGTTAACAAAATTATCAAATAGCCAAGACCGTGCTTCCTCGGATGTCATTGGGCGGAGAAATGAAATAATAATACAAGAATAAAATATGCGAGCTCCTATAAGAAAGCCACAGCATCGGAGTCTAAATCACAGCATGACTTTGATTTGAACCACAACTGCTGCTTTATAGCAGACGCAGTCTCAATATGTTAAATAACGCAGGATTCATGCAGCTTGGCATGTGGTGGTAATATGCTACGTGTTAGAGCTTGTCAAAAAGGAAATGAATAGGGAACCGTGAAAAGGTCTCGTGTTACAAGCTAATTTCCAGTCCTTTCATATTTAAGTCCATAACCACTTTGTCAGTGTGTTCTTATTTTTAACCAAATGTTGAAATTAAACGGGTGGCCTTGCAGTGGTGGCCTATTCTCTCCGCAGCAGACACAGAGGGGCAGCAGCAGCTCCCTAATCATCTCAACAGACTCCCTGGCTTGTAGGCTTTTGTTCCTCAGTGGCGTAATTTTGCCCAGGAACTGTCAGAGCTAGGCTATTGCATGGTCTTAGACGGGGGGAAACCCTGGTGAACAATAACAACAACAACAATAGAATCAAACGGGATGGGAGGAAACCAGGGAAGCTTCCTCTTCTGCTTCAGTTAACAGAGGAGGAGGTAAAATTCAGACCGGCTCGAGGTCAGGCCTACTGTGTAGAGAGGGACACATGTCTTGATTTTAACTGTGGGGAAATATGATGTAGCCTCCGCCATTTGCAGGTGAATATGTTTTAACAAGGTAACGCTGTCCGTCTGTATTTTTTATTTTTTTTTAAAAATTTTTTACAATTTACCCACACGAGAACAGTAAAAGGTAAAGTCATGTGAATTAGGATGCTCTGTGTTGTCGCATGCAGCAGACATTTATGCTAATGTCTGTGTGTGTGTGCGCGCGGGCCTCATGGAGTCGTTCTGCGGGGAGAAATGATAGTCGCATTAACCCTTCAACTCTTATTTCACGGCTGCCTCGTTAAGAAGCTTGTGGATTTAATTACCGTCGGCGGAGGCTGGGAAGGTACAAGGCCCCGTGTCGCCGTGTAATTGGAAGCATTTCTCTCTACACCCAACTTAACATTTTCCACCCATCTCTAATTGTGAGTACAATTCACACTCATTAATAAGGCGAATTATGTCATTTTCAAAACAGGACTTGGGTGTGTATGATTGGG
>NW_022280033.1:4683597-4691320 GCF_004355925.1 Anarrhichthys ocellatus | reverse complement strand
TGAGCAATACACTGATAATTCCTGCGGATTTGGAGCCACATTTAGTACAAATACATAGCCCATGTTGCTGCATATAAGCAAAGCTATAATTAAAACCACATACATTTTAGAAGGCTCCTTTTGTGCGTACATGTCGGTGAAACTCCAAGTGGCCATATACTGTGAAGTCAATTTCAAAATAGCTATCTTGTAAAATTTGTTGTGGGACATGCACACGAATAAACCCACACACACACACACACACACACACACACACACACACACACACACACACACACACTAGCTAAACTTAATCTGTCCAATCAAAGCCTGGATATGGATATCAGGACTTGATGAACTCAAAGATAATAATTGGTTTTGGAAGTTATTATAAAAGAGAGGATTGGAGTAATTTAAGGAGTGTTTTGAGTGAAAGCTGCAAAAAGGGCATGACTGCTAAAAATATTTGACCTTTCCACAAAAGGCCTGGGAATATAAATTAGTTTGACTATTGTAATAGGCTGGATGTCTTCACTGTGGCTACTGTACAGCTGTCGTCTTCATTAATTAACTCCACCCCTTTCTCTCCTTATCAGTTCTCTTTCTATCCACTTCCCCGTTTTCTCTCCTCCCTGCCCTCCATGCATGCCAGGTACTGGAGCTACGTGGCTTTTTCAGTTTGCTCACACGGTCATATCTTCTCCCTCTCTTCTTTTAATCACCATTCAATAACCCCCGATGTGTGTTCGGCGACATTTAATGGGCCACACTTCATTTGCTCTTTTAAAATTGGCTTGCGTTGATGGCAAACAACAACGACAGGCCTCGGCTGGAATAGATAAATCACACACAGTGACAGTCGTGGCAAGGCGAGGGCTGAACGCTGCTGCAAATGAAGTCCTCAGCTACAAGACTCCATTAAAACGTCGCAATGTGATACCAATCTGCAACTTTATTACTGCCCCCACACACACACACACACACACACACACCAGCACTGCCGCCACTGTAGCCGCCGCAGCACTCCATTCGGCATTATCAGAAAACACAGTCATTAAAAAGCATTTGACCTTTTTGTAGCGAGTATCGAGAAATTACCTTTCCTGTTTGGTTCGCACCCCCACCCTCCCCCCTCCTTCCCACCTTGTTTGGCGAATAAATCACTTCATGGCAAATTGTAATGCAACTCCTCCTTTGCTCTGAGTGGCGTTAGGTTCTCTGTGCCTCGACAGCGCCTGAGGAGATACCGCCGTAATTAAATGTTACATCTGCCAATTGTTTCACAGGGACAATGAGGAGGGAGGCGACGGCTGGAGAGCAGAGGAAGAGAGGACGGGGGACGAAAGCGGTGGAGGAGACAAGTGGAGGTGAGACAATGCTCCAGGGTGGACTGTTTGAAGAGAAGATTGCAGAGGCCAGCCAAGGAAAAGGGAGGAAGAAAAGGGAGTAGACAGGTAATAGGAGGAGAGGAGACTGGAGCAAAGACCGACAGATAGAAAAAGCTCTTGGCCTCACATTGAACATCTCAGTGTCATCGTCCTAGTCTGTATTGATCTGATGTGTGTGTGTGTGTGTGTGTGTGTGTATGTGTATGTATCCTTGTTCGAGTGTGTGTGAACGAGACAGACAGATGAAGTGTTAGAAGTGTAACAGCGTATCTTAACACTTTGAAATCCTCTGCTCAGACAGCAGCTATCTCACATATCTTGGCCTCGCTGCCTTTCACTGACACCTGGAACCAATCGCCTCGCTTAGTGGAAAACCAAAGTGCCTGCGGCTTGCGTGTGTGTGCGTGATTATGAATATTTATTGTCTTATGATGCATCTCATCGTACACCTCAGCATCCACTGACACACACATGCACACACACGCACACACTTATTTAGGCTGTATACCCACACCCAACACACATGCATACACATCCAATGACACAGACACACTCAAACGCAGAACACACACAAACGCAGAACACACACACACAGCTCCTCCCCATGTCCACAGAGCGAGCCTTTGTTTACCCCCGGTGAAATGAAAACTGCAACGGGAGTTGCTCTAGTTGTTACATATCACCCTGTGAGCAATTAGCAAACTGCACAGGGGGTAGAGGAAAAACATACACCGTCCCACATGACACCATCTGTCTGATGTCTGATGTCTGTAAAGTGAAAGTGGTTGGATCTCTGTGTGTATTTTACCTTCATTTAAAAAAAATAATAAGATCATTTGTGGCCTATCTTTAAGTCAGAAACAGTGAAGTGCGGTAGATGAGAAGTAGATGGATTGCAAAGACCACATTTAACTCATGATCTGCATTCGAGGGGTCAGTTTGCCACGTTATAAAAAGACACCTTTGGTGGCATCAGTCCATGCAGTTTGTCTGTGAGATTTCTGACTCCACCACAAGACAATGGATGTGAATGGAACTGAATCTCTTTGTGGGACTATTTTTATTTATTTATTAGAAAACGCCTCCAGTGAAATTGTTTTACAGTGAGTGCTGTGGATTAAACAGATTCTGAGAATAGATGATGACATTTTTAAATGTATATCTTAAATATAATCAAATTAATTTCCTTTGTATTTTACTGTACTTGAGGTGAAATGATCAAACATTGGGGGGATAAAACCAAAACTATCTCCATAGATGATTTTTTTGTTGTTCTTTAGGACAATGTTGTAATGTTTGATTTCAGGTTTACACCCAGATAGTTTTACATTTTTAATTTTAAAAAGATTTGCATTTCTTTCAGTCGGGTCATTTTGTGACTGCTACATTTCACCAGTGATCAATAACTCCAGTAAATACTTACAATACATACAGTAATAAGTACCACATTGTGCTGTTCCCCCAGGCTGCTGTAACATTAACCTAAGCCGCGCAGCCATAGCAAATCAACAAGGGGATGAGGAATGGATAAATGGGTAGAACAGTATGGGGGGGGGGGTTTATGTGGAATAAACCCTGCTGTATGTGCTGGAGGGTAAAGATGCATTTCTATAACAGCGATAAATTGGATTTAACGGCAAATCATAGACAACAATGGTTGAGGACGCTAAGGGCTGTTGTCTGTCCCACCCAACGGCGAGGATCTACGAAGACCTCCGTGTGTGTTTGTGTGCCTTGGAGTCTTGTCTCAAATAAGGTATGAAATCGTTCTGACCATAAGCACCTTCCCTTTCCAGCCGTGACCTGTTATCCATTTAGCTGAGGAGAGTCAGGGGAGTCCTTGTTACTGCCCGCAGGCGGATGCCAGCACAGACTCAACCCCGAACAAGCCCCGCCAGGCAGACTTTGAGCTGCGGGGAGCATCTACCTGTTACACCTGCTTCTCAGGCCCACAGGTGCCACAAAGACAAAGAGATACTGGCTCCTGATGATCCAAATGAATTAGCTGGTTGGGATCATGTCATTGTGTGGCTCCAAACAAGCATCATTTCCCCTTTAAAATAGTTTAAAGTTTATTAGTTTTGGTAAATTCCTTTCCATGAAAAATACCAAAATATAGGAATTAACCACAAATGACCTTTATGATTCTATGACTCTTTATCTGTGATCCATGTTTTAATAGTTAACAAAAAATTTCCCTCATCTTGTAAAGTTTGAAGCATTTAACAAAAAAACCAACAACACAAATTGTAACAAAAGGAGTCCTAACACTCAGTTTTAACAGGACGGACCTCATTTAAAAAGCAAAGAACACAGAGGATGATGACACTCACACACTCACACAAATACGCACACCTCCCACTGACGGTGATAACAAACAGTGATTAGCATGTGAAAAACAACACAGACGGGGTGTAAGCAAGCAGATGCCTGTTCCCCTATTAGCCATGTTGATTAGCTTACTGTCTTGATATCTTTGTTTTGGTGGATGTGTGTCTCCCTCACTCTTTTTTTTCTCTCTCTCTCTCTCTCCCTCCCTCCCTCCCTCAACGACACACCCAAGGCCACCCGGTAAAACCCAAACTTATCCTAAAGCCAATTCCTGCCTCTTTTACCCAGAAAACAAATACACAATCAAACAACACTAAGCCAATTCCCTCCCTTGCTGAAGCTTATTCGCAGACACACTCACACATCCACACACCTCCTCTAATTTCCTGGGGCTGCGGTACTGGCAGGGAGTGTGTTGTAGCGCCAACAGAGAGCTGTGTTTGGGGTAATTGCTCTTGCTGCGTTAGTATGGAAATCTGCAAATGTGTGACAGGGCCAGATAGCTTCCTCCAATGTTGTTCTGATCCTGCCTCTAGGCCTGCAGCCAAACTATTTTATCTCTTAATGCATTAGAGTGATCTTCCAATTAGCCCATGCTCATAATACTCCCCCATTCCTGGTGGCTGCCTGCTCTGGGCTGCAGAGACACAGGGAGGGAAGTGCCAGCGTATGTTAGCGTGCGTGCAAGTGTGTGTGTGTGTGTGTGTGTGTCCACGTACATGTGTCTGTTCTGTGGCTTGATGGGATGGTGGAGGAGGTGGAGGTGGGCGGGGTTGGCGACCAGGAAAAGTGAAGTGGAGAGGATGCAGCGTATACGTGTGTGTGTGTGTGTGTGTGTGTGCGTGCATGCAGGCGTACAAGAGGGGCGGGTGGGTAGTGGGTGGTGGTGTGGCGATAGTTCTGCTTGAGAGGTGAAATGAGGTGCTTATTGTGCGCGGTGTGGGGGTTGCGCCGTTAGTCCGGGGCTCCTGTTGTAAAGTTTGCTGATAAGGGGAACCCGGCCCTTGAGCATCCATTCTCCTCGGTGTATTAGCGCTCCCTTATCAGGGGCCCAGATAAAAACCGGCATGCCATTTGCCTTAGCTGGAATTAAGCCCTCCTCCTCTGCCTCTTCCTCTTCCACCCTCCCCTCCCCTTTCCTTGTCTGCCTTGGCTAACCGGGCTGGCTGCGATTAACCTCGACACTGTCCAATATCCTCGGCAGACTCCCACCCGCAGATTAGCTTCTATTAGTTATGACCAACTAAATTAACCACCGCCGCTTCCCTGAGAAAGAGAGATGGAGGGAGTGGGAGTTGGAGGGAGATAGGTGGATGGAGGGAGATGGAAAAGAGGTTCATTTAGAAAGAGAGGGACAAACATGGGGAGGAAAGAGGGTGAGAAGTGAGGGAGGGAGAAGGAGAGAGGGATAGAAAGAGAGGCCAAGTGCTCAGAGCGGTGTCTGTGTGTACACTCTGAAGTGGCTCATTCTGTATCGCACACTCTGGGACATACGTATTGCAAGCCACACACACACACACACACACACACACACACACACACACTCTCTGGTTGCGCTGATATCATAACTTAGATGATATACACTCATGGCACACCAACATTGGCATTGCCCGGAAATATTTTGATATCAGAAAGAACTGGAGGGTTTGACAAATACATAATTATTTAATCATATTTGCAAAAGCAAATGTTTCCCTTTAATGTTACTGTAGACTCTCACACACGCTGGCCAAAACATTGCTTATTACCAGTTATTTTGCGTATACTATGCAATTTTACTTATTTACTTAATGTCATTTCACTTGACTCCATCTCAAATGATAGAAAATCTAACCATTGTCTCAGTAGACTGAGCCAATCATCACGATAACTTTGCCTTTGAGTAAAGCACTCTGCTTTTCAGCAGTGTCAGTGTGGCTGAATAGACCGTCAAGTGAAAATGAACACAATTTTCTAACACTGCTAACTGTCACAAACACTCTGCGGCTGACAGCGTCTCTGTGGTTAATGAGCCACGGGGTTTATAGCAGGAAACATTCTCACATTAATGGCATTTCTGGGTTTGATTTTTTTTTAATTGCATTCAGCACCTTGTTGGAAAACATCAGGGGAATTCAAACAATCGACTCATTGAACGAAAACAACACTCACACACAAATGCACATGGAATTATATTGTATTATTAAAAAAAAAATTGAAATGCAAGTTTTAATTATTAAAATAATAAAAAACTATTTTTTTTCATATAAATTAACTGGATGAACACAGAACAATTATTTTCAATAAAGAATGACGTGTGCATTTACATTATAAAAGTCTATATTTCGATTATTTTTGATTTAGGTGTTTTTTCACATTAATGTTTTTTTTTTTAATAATGATTACTTTAAGTATCCATATATATTAAATATATAAAATTCTGTAATATATTAAAGACAACCTAAATTAGTTGTGTTCGTGATCCGGTCTGATATCTTTTCTTTCTGTTGTCGGACCAGCCTGCCTGCTCTTGACAGAGGGTCACAAGAAACAATGTGACTGGCACAATACAGAGGGCCTTGCCTTGTTGTGTGTGTTTGTGTTGACTTTGGAGATAGACATGGTGGCTGGGGGCCCTGGAGCGCACACACACTGCCTTTTTTGTTTGCATGAGTTGACCCCTCACAGACACACATCCCAAAGACACACATTCACAGTGTCACACCACACCCCTGCGCTAACAGTATTAAGCCATCACATCTGGGCTGTATTGACAGGAGATGCGACGGGGCAGAACACAACCTGCACGCGGCTGCTGCAGCCTCAGCGATTGTCTCGCCTCTTCCTGCATTTGTTTCCTCTGTCTTCTTTCCACGCACTGCCTTTTCTCTCACCATGTGCAGATATGACACTGGTATTCATACGGCCCTGAAAAGACACACCGTGCGGGCACAGACAACCTCACCCATCCAAAAATCAATACTCAGCAGGTTTATTCATTCAAAGAGCTAACTGCAGTATTAATTAGAGATCTCTTTTAGAATCGACCCACTGATTGGTCACAGTTGAACTCTTGATGTAAAAAACAGTCATTTGGCTTTTTGGGCTTTTTCAGAGGTAAGATTGACTACACACAGAATAATGGTCAAAAATATATTTTTATATTTAAGAGATTGACCCAAAGATGTGTTTTCTATGTGAAAAATAGCAGGTAAGTTAGATTCAGAAACTATACCATAAATATGTGTTATACCAAATAAGCAAACATTTTCTTGTATTAATAAACTGTATTAAATAATCAGAGACGATCAAATAAAAAAGCACAAGAAAACACAAGAAAAGTGAAAAGACATTTAAAAACCCAAATTGTTGCTGAATTCTAAAGCAATAATTCATTTTTATTTTTTTGTAAAAGAAAATCGAAGGACAATTTCTTTATTACCGTCCCTATATTGCCACTGTAAAATACTTGTGTCACTTTGAAATGAAGCCCACCAACAATACAACCTAAGCTGCAGTGAAGACGTGTATTAAACAAACATGTCACTGTTGTATTACAGGAGAACCGGGACAACATGTGAGAGTGCTGTACACATGCTCTCTCCTTGTATTTGATGTTGGTGGTACAGTGGTGTGTCTGCTTCACAAGATTACTCGGTGACAGTATGCCTTCCCAAACCAGTCCTCTCTATTCCTTTTGTACCATGCTGTCACTCAGAAGCCTCGAGTATTGGATAACGCCATTGAAAACGGCCGCTGTAATTCTAATGGGGAACCAGTGGGCTTCAAAGGACAAGAGAACATGGCACGGTTGTTGCCCTCCACCTAGTAAAACGACGACAGGAGAGTAAAGCCGGTAGCCCCCACTCCCTCTCCCACTGCCACCCTTGTCCACAATGGAGAAACCTGTTTATCTCTTCGTACAATTAAGAGTGTGAAATTCAAACATGCCGAATTAACTAAGAAACCCTGCTTTTGTTACAAAGGAAACAAAGCCCCAGGAGAGAAGAGAGAGAGAGAGAGAGAGAGAGAGAGAGAGAGAGAGA
>NW_022280033.1:4678929-4683497 GCF_004355925.1 Anarrhichthys ocellatus | reverse complement strand
AAGGACAGAAAAAAAAGGATTTTTCAGTCATGAGAGAGAAAGACAGCGTGGCTCACTGATATCCAGAATAATCACATTTCCCTCAAATAAATCAGACTGGTTGGCATGTGGTGCAAACACACACACACATACTGTAATGCATCTACAGACACAAACACGTGTGCAGGTTTAAAACCAGGAGAGTGCGACATTTTCTAAGACCTTTGCATGCTGACTTTTTATTTTCACCCTTGTGTTCAAATATACACACACATGCAGCACCCTGCAGCTATATGAAAACGTGCCAGCCCCACCCTGTGTGCTTGTTCATTCACCTACTGTTTTTGGCCCGCTAGCAGGCCCCTGGCATCTTGAGCCAGCCAGACCACCCTGACCGCCCTCCTCTCACCATCCCGCTATCTTCTCCTTTCCCCGGGCCAGTCAGGCTCAATGTGGCTTTACTTACTGCCATAACGACACCTCACATTGCCCCACTTCCACCTTAAGAGAATGAGTAATCAACAAACCGGGAGCCATTTGCCGGCTGTCAGTCAAAACCATGCACTCTGCTACGCTATCAGTACTCTGCCCGTCACCAAGCCCTCCTTGCCTTCCTTGCCTTCCTTCCTCTCCTCTAATACCAATTTAAATCGTTCAACGTGCCTTTCCTCCCGCTGCCATTATTCAAAAAGATCATAATAGTTTTCCCTGTGCCCAAAGCACAAAAATCAATTATTTCCCCACAAAGACTTGAAAGTACTTAGCGCGGGCCTGCGAGGGGAAAAGCTGTGGGTTATATCAAATTGAAACTGCACTCATTACACAGGCACACAATTAGTTACCTCTGGTCTGCCTGCCGCTCTTTAATTTCCGAAACGGCATATCTGTATTATAACAGAAACAAGCATGCAAATGCTATTGTTGGGGATTTAGAGAAATCAATAGGACGGCTGGCGAGAGGCGTTTGGTGGCGCTGTCACTCAAAATCTGCTGCCGGCGACTGATAAAGGTCTGAATTCAAATTAGCGCCAAAGCCGGCCAGTGACATCAGAAGTGACATCCGAAATAAAAGGGACGGCTTCATGATATATGTAATTATTCTCCTCGCATTTTGCGCTACATTTTTTTCTTCACTCTCCCTCCTCTTTCCTCCCCTCCCTCATTCTCTCTTTTTCCTCATTGTGTGTACTTGTGTAACTGTGTTTTGCATAAAGGGATTAGGAGTGCCTTAATGAGAAACTGTAATTGTTTTTTCAGCCTCGCTCTATGGATATGTTCAAATGTGTGCGTGAGTCTGTGGATATTTGTGCAAGAGAGACAGACTGGAAATATGTCTTGAATGAATGTGCCTTGTTTAATGCAAAAATGAATACAGTATTGAAATAATATGTTTTTTTTTGTCCCTCTTCCATATCAGAGGACTATTGGTGTGAAAGCTAGGAAGGTCTGGGAGAAAACTGTGTTATGAAATACATTTCACCACAATAATGAGCCAAGAGCTGATACTGAACAATGAAAACATAACCAGCCTCGGCTTCAGTTTTTCCTCAGATACCCAATTATTGAAATCTTTTCATTTTCAATGTTACCAAACTTTTCTGTTTTGCAGAAATCCTGATAAGGTATAATAGCTACCGACAAAACTTGAGCGAATACACGAGTACACTGTAGCAATGTGTTTAACGCTGGATATTACACACTGGGAACCATTTATCCGTGTTTTGTTTTTTCCCCATTAGTCAATGTTGATAAGGTGAAATGCTGAACTGAAGTCTCTTTAAAGTACAAACTGCGTTTCAAATGTTGTAAAAAGTGTAATCGGTGGTGGAAATGTTTTTCACAAATTCCATTTAAAGTATTTATCTGTTAAATAACATCTTAAAGCATGGCCTAAATATAAATGTAGGTGTATATTAATTAAATATGGATTTATTTGGCCCAGGGTTAATTAAGAGAAAAACATAGATGTTGGCACTTTCTGTGTGCCTTCCAGGAGTAAAGTATTTTGTAAAAAATAGGGTTGTATTGTACATTTTAGTGATCATATTTTTTAACAACTTGTCTTATTTATGCCTTCTTCTGTTCGTGATTTCTGACATTTCCCAGAATACCTTTTAACAAGCCACTCAGAGAACAGCGTTGCAAGTTTTTAACTTGAGGGAAGTTGAGAGTGGACAGGCAGTGCTGCTTTAATGATATGTGTTGCACAAGGGCATCGTCTTTACTTTTTAACTTTAAGAGACGTCCACTGTGAACTCTTTGAGGCACTACAATTATACTGCTTAACAATAGGAGCGTGGTGCTTTTAATGGGTTACTATTCATGTCAATTATACACTGTGTACTACATGTAATCCTTTGGGACTTTACATGACATCCTGACATGAGAAATGGTCATGTTAGCTGTAATTATAATTCAACAGTGGTCATCAGTAGAATAATCACTGTGTTACTGATGGTTGATGAAGTAGAAGGCAGAGTGGATTTTCTCTCTTCAAATAAATCAGATGTTGACATTAAGACAACAGATTAGAATTTGAGACATATCAATAAGTCCTAAAAAATAAAATAAAAATAATTTACAACTTTTTAAGGACCTGCACACATCCTGCAAACAAATAACCCCCTCCTTATTTACTGTACATTACACATCATTTACCCATTTGAGTGTCTGAATTCTGACCGTGAAACATATTCACAATGTAATGACGGAATTAAAAAGTAGTTTCCATGGCATGTACACTATTTCCTGTTAACAATCCGACAATGCAATGCTTCTCATTTTGTAGAAGTGAAAATAACCACTGTATGACACCACACCTGTCAGTCAGTGATGTTGAAGATTAATAAGTGTTCAAAATCTCATTTTTACTGCTCTTTATAGAATACACTTTTGAGTGTTTGTCGTTTAGGTATAGTAGTGGGTGATGGCAGTGATTTTGGACACAGTCAACTGTAACTGACTTAACTTGAATATGATAAATGCAGCACGAATACCAGAGAAATGTTACAAAAACTATACTCAGCCATCTAACTTATAATGCTGACATGAGCAGCAACTAAATGTAATTTAAATAATATAAAGCTATCACCTGTGGAATCTTCTCCATGGTTACAGCTTCCAGTTATATCATGAGTCAGTGGTACACAGTTGGTGCAGTGGCAAAGTTATTTCCCACAGCTGAAACAATAATAAATACCTGGGGTGGGATTCCCAGCAGCGGTACCTCTGGTTTTGATGCACATTCCAACAAAACAAAGTGGGATGCCAGTGAGGGATCATGTCCTTGTCACCACACTGTGGACTCCAACTGGTTGGACCACCTGCACAGAGGGAGAAATGGAGTGGGTGGCAGGTGAAAACAAGCTGCTGAAGACAACTGTATGTCCCAGAGGTGGAGAATATCTGTCTTCACCTTTTCCAGGCCAACAATGGAGTCAGAAGGGACGAGGACCACAGTCCCGAGGAAATTGGATATTTATTAAGGGAATTATTGTCACGGGCACTTGATAAAGTTAATTGAGAGACAAATCATTTGAATGAAACCACTGGGGCTGACACGTCTCCCTGTCTTCCCATGAATCTATGTGACTCGGTAAGAGGTGTACGGCTTGAGTATTTCTTTCATCAGGTTACAAAGAAGTCATTGAGAGTTAGAATATGTAAGATGGGGAAAAATTCAGGCGCTGTCTTCCACATTATCATTTCCCTGTGAAACTGGCAACAAAACCTCACAATGTTGATGGATGTAGTTATTGGAGTTGATACAAATATTGCTCGCTGTGATCCCACTCAGCATAGTGGAAGGCCCCGCATTGCATATGTGTGCGTGTGAAGGGAGGGTTACAGCAGACGTTTTAGGTTGTGATGGTTTTCTGACCTGTCAAGCAATTAACATTGTGTCCATAGCTTTCAAACCTCCACTGCTGTATTCCTGCATTGCAGCTCCTCTCCTCTCCTCTCCGCCCTTCCACCCCTCTTTCCATGCTGTGATGCTCACTTTGGAAGAGAGGAGCGATCAGCCATATTTCTGCCTTGTCCCGGAAACAAAGCCCTCTGCTCTGGGCTGGGCCAGAATGAAGTGGGGCAAAGTATGTAGGGGAGGGGAGAATGTGCCCTTTGTTGCCCCCCTGCCCCATTCTCTCTATCTCTCCATATCCTGCCTCCCCCTTACTCCCACCCCTGCTAGTTCTCCAACACTGAAGGGAATGGCAAGGGAGGAAAGGAGGGGGGTGGCTGGTTCATTCAGCATCGGTTAAACGTTTTCACAGCGGCACAATGCCGGGGCGGAGTAGGCAGGTGCAAGCCAGGGAGAGGGAGGAATGGAGGGAGAGGGAGAGAGAGAGAGAGATAGATAGAGAGAGGGAGAACAACAGGTTGACCTACAACGGACCGTAATCATGTAGCACCATTAACCCCCAGAGACCCCCCACTCTCTGTCTTTCTTGCTTTCTCACTCTTTCTTTCTCTCGCTCCCTCACCAGTGTAGACAAGCTTACTGCCCCGGCACTTGCAAGACCAACTAAGGACAGACGGACAGAAACACACACACACACACACACACACACACACACACACACACACACACA
>NW_022280033.1:4665252-4678919 GCF_004355925.1 Anarrhichthys ocellatus | reverse complement strand
ACACACACACACACACACACACACACACACACACACACACACACACAGACTGGCAGAGCATACAGGCAGAATGCATACAGACACACTCAAACCTCAGTGGCACATTTGCACTCATTTCACATAGATGGCTAGTCAAGTGCGAGTAAAACACACATTCACGCGCGCACACACACCAACAACAGAGCGGGCATATATTACGTCAAATCACACATGCTAAAATAAGCACTCATGTCATAATATGGACACACTCAAGTACGCACACACACTGGCTTTCTCCTGGCCAAACCAAGTGTGTGATGATCAGTAGGAAGGCTGCAAGAGAGTGTGTGTCTGGGTGTCAGTGTGTCTGTCATTCATATACTGCCAAGGAGCAAATCTTGCTCACCAAAGGCCTGTTCGAGTTTATTTGTGTGTATGTGTGTTTGTATGTGTGTGTGTCTGTAGGTGTGTAGGTAGCTAAAAGAGTGTGTTCAGTGTCTCAGTTCTGTTTTTCAACCCTAAACAACTTCGCTGTGTGACCTTGCCAAAACAAAAACATAGTTTTTCTTTGTGAGCACAAACATTGTTGTGATTGATTTTTTTTTTCCGTAAACAGAAAACAGATAGAAATACTTTCTTGTATTCAAATTTCACAAATGAATGGAGAGGACTGGGTGCTCGGCTCTGTTATTATTTTCGTAAAATAAAAGTATAGAAAATAAATGAAAAGGTTTGTAGAATCTTTGTACGTAAACATCCTGTAACAATGTTTCTTTGAGTTCTTCTGAAATATTTCAACCTTGTTTTGTTGTGATTCAATGGAAATGTGTCTTGGGTGAGACATTCCTAGTTTTATATATCAAGTCAATGCTGATGTGAAAAATATACCTTAAAAGTTGCCTGGGTCCGGACTTTTAAATCAGCATTGAGTTGAGTCATTCGCCTTGTATTGTGACATGAAGCAGCGTAAAAGCAATTTAACCAATGAGTGCTGCGGGTGGAGTTACTATTAGCAAATCAGCAGCAAGGGTGGGACTAATGCCACAAGCTGTTGTCAAGCTGTGCGCAGTAGACGTCATGTCTTCTCAATATCACCTGACATCGTAGTTTGTTTCTACTCTGCCTCACTCCGATCTTAAATGCCTTTAGATTCTGGCAAATATATGCAGAACACGGCCTCCAAGCGCCCAAGCTCTCCGATCACCGTTTCGAGTTATTCGGCGGACGTTCATCTGCTGCAGTGACACAGAGCCAGTTGAAAATCGGTAAAGTTCCCCTTGAATTAATTGGAACTCAGCCACATTACTACAATGATCCACAAATGCGGTTTTATATGACCGGTGTGGCTATCTATTTGCCCAAAGTCTCATTGAATGATCATTTTGTAAACACCCTTGAGAAGAGGATGAGTCATCAAACATTTGAAACTGTTTTACAGAAGAGATAAGACAGGGATTTGATTTAAATTTTGATGTACGAATACTCTGATGCTGATTTCTTGACATATAGGGTATTTGGCATATAACTAGAGATAAATGAACACAGGGACACAGGATTAAAACTGGAACACTTTAGTTTTTATTTCACTGGGACTTAAAAGTCACAATGATTGGGATTATCTTACTCATACAGAAACAATTCCTCTCAATCATCACTTCTGACGCACCAGAAGTGTGTGGCGATGTCTGTATCTGCAGAGACTCCTCTGCTTGTATTTTATCTTTTCTCTTTGTGGACATCAACCCCGATAAAAACTGGAACGAACAGGTGTCGGATCATTAGCACGCATGAATCTGGGGTTGGCTTTAACCTGCTGGAGGCACCGTAACCCTCGTTGAGCCGCGAAGGAGGGGCTAACTTTGAATGTTGTGTTTGCATAACCGCAACTGACAAATCCTACTTTACACTACTACTATACTATACTATTGTGCCTTTGAACAGGTTACGGTTTACTTTCCTGATTGAGTATTCAGTCAGCAAAGTCAAAGTCTCGACCAAAAACAGAGGGATGGGACATAAGGGAAGTCATGAGGACGCACGCAAGCATGGGCGGAGTATTGATGTGAAATTGATCTTGAAAAAGCTTTTGCAAGAAAGTTAAAAATAACTAAATATGTGCAAATTCCACTTTAAAAAACAAGAGGAGTTATGGACTTCTCTGCAAAAATCCAATAATAACCTGGTAACTTAAATACATGTAAATGCTCTCAATGTCCTTTGCTCTCACAAAGCCCTTGCACATCACACTGAACCTCCACGGCCTCTCTGTGAGAGCTGATTCTGTGTTTGAGCTTCTTTTACCAAATCTCCCCTGAAACAGACCTTGAGTGGTTGACAGACGGCCGTTCATTTCGTCATTGCATCAAAAACACAGCTCAATAATTCATCCGTTTCCTTTCAACATTTGAAAATTCAACATTTGAAAATTCTTTCTCTCTCTTCCACCCTACATTATCCCTCCTTCCTCCCCTCCTTCCTCTTTATCCTCACTCCTCCACACCTCTTAATTCCCCAAACACACCTGCTGCTCTAGATCTTCCCTCCCTCTTCATCTCCCATAGGTGATCAATGACCCTGTGAACATGAATCTTCCATTAAAGCTGGAGCAACGAGGTCAGGATACACTTCTTAGTTTGCTTCGCCGCTTCCTCTTTCTCTATCTTTATGTCCTCCCTGTTGTCCTTGCACATTTTTTTCCTGTACTTTTCTCCTCTTCAACTTTCCCCTTTTCTTCTTCACTCCATTTCTGTCTCCTCTCACACCTCCAATCTCTGCTTCTTTCTTTTTTCCATCTTTTCTAGTCTTCCTCTCCTCTATGCTTGCTATCATTCAGACACAGGTTGACGGGAATTGTCAGTCCCCTCCTCCTACAGTATATTCTAGCTCTCTGGGTTGCAGGATTTCCACTGTGTAATACAACATGATGAACTGCATCGTACGGAAAAATGTGGAGAATGGAGTATGGCATTGTACGCTTGCACGCACATGACCACATTTAGCCACACAAGTGCAGACAGATCACACACGTACATGCACACAGACAGAAGTAGAACTACTAGTGCAGTACCATTAAGCAAAGCAAACAGTAGCTGGACTCCCATGTGTCCGCCTTGCTAATTTTTAAATGCCATGTGATATTAACGTAGGCAAATCAGGTCACATCTAGCTCAACTCTGGTTTGACAACTGCACAATACGCTTGGGCTTCTTTATCTCTCAAACTACCTGCTATTCTGCTCCCTCGTTGTCTTCATTGCTGGCTCCGCTATACCCAAGACAACATAAAGCGATGACAGAGCCTGCACTCAGAGGATTGTTTATTTAATCTAAGAATCAGTAATACACGGTCGAACCACGAACAGTGGATGTAAGCAGCCCATTAGCTGCTTACATCAACCAGTGTAATGGCCACTACCCACTTCAGAGCCAACTCTCTTTACCTGGCTGACTATGGATACTTCTTTTCAGAGGAGTGCACAGGAAGAAAACTGTATTTATTTTATTTACTGTTTAATTGTATTTTCTATTTTTACCGCAGCTCTATATGGTCATAGGGAAACTGGACAGCTCATGTTGTAAAAAAATTCACAACATATGTTGTTTTAAAGATAAACCCCTTGACCGTCTTGTTTTTGACACTAAAATATAGACAGAGGGAGATTTGTGTGATTTGAACAGTTGTCTATGGAGAATACACTACACTAAGGGCACATGAGAAAAAAAGAGTTTTGGACCAATGAAAAATGGCATAAAAGTGTATTTGTGGCATATCAGAGGCTCTCTGAGTTGATGTGGATTAATTAATTAAAGAAAAAGAAGTGCATCTGTCCCGTGATGCAGACAAGTGACTGACATCTAAAACAACAAAAAAACAACATTAAAAATAAATACTGGCTGGTGTGTGTTGCCCTCTAGTCAACCTTTATGGGAGCGGTTTGAAAGCTGCTGAGTGTTGCTTTGATGCAAAGTCTCTCACACTCTCAAACATTGCACATTGATGGCTTATTGGACCCATCTCCAATTACTTATCTCCACTTTTCAGAGTCAGCTGGGAACAATAGTCACAGTTCTGAATGTCACACCTCTGATTTGGCTCAGGACATGTCTGGACAGTCACAATGCTCTCAGACAGATCCACATCTGAAAATATACTTACGGTAAATTGTCCCAGTAGAGCATGGATTTCCCCTACTCCTCTAGCCCATGCTGCTAGAACTACAATGACTTGTTCTTGTTGTTTATCCAAAGTGGGGAGTTTTAGTTTTGGATAGGCATTTAGAGGATTAACCGGGTGCTTCCAAACATTCCTGTGTAATTAGACACCGCCGCTGTCAGTCATGCAGAAGCAAAAAGCTGATTGGCTGAGTGTCAAATAAAACACTGCCTTTGGGAATGTCCCTGGTGGAGTGTCAGTAGTTAGTCTTTGAGCGCTTGAGTTCACTCACCTCGACTGCTTTATTCAAAGTCAATGGAAGGAAAAAAAAGACCTGGGGGTGAATGAGTGTTTGAGTGTGTGTGAATTTAAGAGAGACAGAAAGAGAGAGACAGATAAGAAAAAGAGGACAAGGACAATCAAGGAAAACCCTAAAATAGTCGACTGTCATTGGCAACAGAAACATTCGCATCATCTAAATTTGACTGAGATGGATAGAAGTGAGACTTAAGTAGGGAAAAGCAAAAAACAAAAGCGGATCTTGCAAGAAAGGAGAGTGAAACAGAGATGGGGACAGAGCAGACACAGTGATGAGCCAACCGAGACATATAGAGAGAAGGCAGTGAGACAGAAACAAGTGAAAGCGAAAAGCAGACCCAGAACGAAGGGTCGAGAGAGAGGGGTATGTATGAGGACGCAGGGGGAGCTAAATGTGGATCGTCTGATGTGGATCATAGAGTCAGCACTGATAAATGATAGATGAGCGGAGCATTACCACCCCTCTGCGAACGATGGAGAGGACGGGAGGCACGAAGGAAAAACAGCACATCAACAAGAGTCACGCTTAATCCTGGAACCTCTTGTCCCGCAGCTGACCCAAACATAACTGGGACCTCGCTCTCTTTATATTTCCACCTCTATCTCTTTCAGTTTCTCACTCTGTTTGTGTGAGTTTGTCATCTGTTAGAACAATATGTTTACCTGACAAGATGCTCTCAAGTTTTTAGCTTAAAAAAAACATGTTAAAGTGTGCAGTTACTCTTTAAAAATAGGGTTAGGGTTGTACAAGGTTAACTTTTAGGTAGCCTCTACCAACATACCACTACACCGCAGATTTGTAAGACTCACCGAGAACGCTTTATACATTATAACCTGATTAAGGTAACAAGTTTATATATAAAATAAAATAAACAAAGTATTACATAGTATTTGCCATTTGGTTGGTTTGTGATTTCATTTTCAACAGTTTTTACCGAAGATTTTTCGAAAAACATTTCTGAGATTCTTACACTGGAGGGGATTCATCCGCCGTATCCAAACAATTGCATTTCAAATTCATACTGTTGTCACACTGAAAGTAGTATAAGTGAGTGAGGGTGAGTGGCACAGAGAAAGAGAATGAGCAAAACAGTTTGACTGAGCTTCTTCTTTTTTCTTTTTTCTTTACATGGCAAGGCTGCTTTAGACAGACGCGCACAAAAACACACACTGTGCTCCAGCCTCAAGGTGGTGAAAGGACGAGAGAGGACAACACAAAGCCCTATTCACTGATAGCCTGCACACAATAACATTCATTTTCCACTTCTTAGCAAAATCTTATCAATTCTTAACAAGATTGTGGACCTTCACTTCTCTCTATTAAATAGTCACAAAGGCATGGAATGCACCTCTCGCCGTGAGGAAATGATGACATTCTTGTGGTGACATCAAAGTGCTTTGAAAGGAGCACTTTATAGTAATAACGTCTCATAATCAAATGAAAGGAATCGTTGCCTGTTGTATTTTCAGCGGTCATTGCTGTTGTTTGCAATGCTTAAGAGCATAACTTTCCAACCTTGAAAACCGTAGATGTTACATCGTTAATCGTTTAAACAAGGAGCAAGTCTTCTGTGGCATGCCCTAGTTCTCTATCAAAGGAGATAGAGTCTATAGCGCCAGTATCAACTCCACACATTTGCTATTTATGCAGCTTAGGTCATTATTTGCACATAATATAACAAAATGTGTGCAATACATTTTTAAAACTCATGAGTTTTAATGGCATGATTGAGGCATTGATGGTCTTTGTAATTGAGTTATAGGAATTTCTATAGCAGAGGACAAGTGTTAAATCATTAAGATGTGTGAGTCTTGGGATGTGAGCGCACTGCCTCAGGGCAAATGTTTCAGTTTGCCAGAAATTGTTTTGCTCAGAGGAAGGATCGTGGCTTTCAGTCTCCACTTGGTCACCCAACAGACGCTCTTCTGAAAAAACGAATTAAATAAATCAAAGTCAGCTGGCGATATTTTGAGATATTAGCTTGCACTTTCCTGTGTAGATCTGGTTTAACATTTTAAGATGGTGCATTGTGTGCCCCCTTGGCCAAAACTTTGAATTCCACTTTGAAGTGTTTTCTCAGGCCTCGTTTACCTGACTCACTGCCACTCAACCATGATTTATCAAAGGAATTTGACCTTCAACTGAGGCTTTCTGTTTCTCTTAAGCAACCTAAAAAAGAAGTACATTTAGAACTTAATAGCAATACAGTATGAAACATTAGCCCCAACCTTTTTGAGATATTACTGTGAAAATAATGGGGCATTGACCTACAGCACCAAAAGCAGCTGAATCACTGGTGAATTGAAGTTGAATAAGTTGAATTCAAGGGATGAAATATTTTTCCACTGCTCTTCCCTTCAATCTCCTCTACACCCATTCTGCTCTTCCTAAGGCAAGTGTCCTGCTCCGCTCAGTCAACTGAAGAAAAGTTGAAACTCTCCCTCAGGTAAGGATGTTCTCCAGGGAACCCACAATCTATACACACTCACACACACGCACACACACACCTGGAGAGCAGCAGTGAGGGTTTAAACGGCTGTGTTACCTTAGCTTAACATTAGCATCTGGTTATGCGGAGCTAATGTGGCGCTAAATGGTGAAGTGTGCCATATAAGTGTGTGTCCGGAAATATTGTTGACACTGTGTGTAGATAACGGCTCAGATAAGGCAAGCTAACAGATTTGCAACTGCAGGCTAAACAGCCAATTTGTCTACTGTTACAGATATGGAGCAAAACAAACAGCTTCTTCTACCATTCTTAGGCTTCATCCACGCTAATACTATTCAATACGAAAAGTAATGATCTCAGTGCACACAAGCAATTCATTTTAGAAATAATCTCCGCCCATTTTTTTGCAGTTTCCTTTTTAACTTAACAATAGTTGTGCAGAACAAGAAAAACATAGATAATTAAAGGAAAGTCCTCCATTTTATGTCCATCACTAAACCAGGCCTCAAACATCCCCTAGATGCTAGCATAGACACCAAAGTAAACAATACCCGTAATGCATTACACAAGTTGAATCAACAACTGGTGTAGCTGCACAGTAATCACGGCTGAAAAGTGTCAGGTGGTACAGGCTTGACGAATAAGTGAAGGACAAGTCTTGACTGATAAAACCCAATCAAGAAGCGAACATGGATGTGTGTATCATTGTTTCTGGCCCGGACTAAAGCGCAACCCCGAAGTCTTCCAACTAAAACTACGGCCTTGTTGTAACAACGGCCGTGGTCAGCATTCAGAGATCTGAAAGACCTGGATCATGACTTTCTACACTGAGCAACATCTCCAGCCCAATGTAGAAAGTATAAATTCAGATAATATGAACCACCTGAATTATAGTAGTTGATAACTTCACAAAATCTCATGACCTTTATCCCTGCATACAATCAACTCCCATTATTTTTCAGTGTGACATTTACAGTGAAAGGCAGACACAGACGGAGACTGTCTGTTTTGTCTTCAGCTTCACGTGGTTCATAGAAGAGAGACATGCAGTCAATGAAACAGGCAAGTAAAAAGAGCAATAGGTGGTTAACAATGAAAAATAAATGTTACAGTAAAAGTGGATTTCACCTTTTCCATCCACACTTTAGAGGAACTTATCATTCTGATCCAGAAAATTCTTCCACGAAAAAAACACCAACGTAAATTATAACATTGGGTTCTTTTTCACCCACAGAAGCAACATCTGCAACTCCCCGTCACATGGTGTCTGTCTTTGAGTCATGAGCAGTTCAACCACTGTTTCAGATGACATCTCCGACACAACGTGACAACATTTTATGAACCATGGAGGAAAGAAACATCGTCTTACTCCACGCTCACACTGCATACTCTTAGAGTCACTGATTCGCCTTTGTTGGTTCTATAACCTAAGACGTACCAACGCAATTTAAACATCAGCATTCTGTTGCTTTAGGCACTTCATTTATAAGTAAATATAAACTATAACCCCACACGCACACACATAACTTATATAATATTGTTTAAATGCATTGCTCTTCTATGCTGACTTTAACTTGGATAGGACCTAAATCAACAAATTACCGTATGTCCAGAACGACCCATTCTTCTTTTAAATTGCACTTACTTTTCTAATGGAGGTGCTAAAATCAAAAGGCCACATATCATAAATATTCAATGATATATTGATTGGACTTCTATATTTTAAGATCAACATATCAAACATTTGAAAGCCATAGCTTCTTTGACAGCAATCTAGTTTAATGGAGGTTGAATTGATGGTACGTCTTCTTGTACTGGTACATACACAACCAGAGTTTGAATTAAGTATGTTGTCTGGAATCTGTTTGCTTAGAATGTCAAATAATCTTTTTAAAATAAAATCATATCATTGTATGCATATACAAAACTTAAAAGTTTTATTAAACCTTAAAAATATAACTAACACTTTGAGCAGATTCTGGATTGATTTTCCATTTGAAGATGAGTAACTGGTCGACTGCACCTGACATTCTCATCCAGTGTGATAATTACAGTGGAGAGCAATAGACGGGTAGCGAGAGAAAAGATCACTGATTGAATAACAGGAAAGATGGGGATGAGTCATGAGATGCTGATTATTAGAACAGTGGCTAAGATGTAAGACTTACAAAAGGTCATTAAGATATGGCAGCACTGAGATATCACAGATGAGAGCGGTAAAATACTCAGACTATCTGTCCATACTTTTCCTTTCTCAGCTTCTCTTTCCTTTTCCCTCCCTTGCTTTTATTCTGTCACTCTTTCCCCCAAATCTCCCTATGAAATCTACTCTTGCCACGGGTAATTACAATGAACAACTTCATATGGCTGCTCCGCCTGCTGCCAAGATAAGGTGTGGTAGCACGGCGCGCACACACACACTACCATCCCCTATCTTATCTTCATCGTCACAGAACAACCGCCTTCTGCCCAATTCTGCCCTAATCTTCTGCGTAAACAATACTGATATTTCACCACCATCAACTATGAAAGGAGGAGGGAGGAGGACGACAGAGGGGAGGAAGGGGAAGGAGACTGATAAAATCACTCCTTTATAAAAACTCACCTCCCTCTTGCCTGATTCAGCTTAGGTAGTCCACTTTTATGTGTGCGAATGTGTGTGTGTGTGTGTGTGTGTGTGTTCATTTATTCATACAATATCCACACTAGTAGGAAATTATGAAGGCTGTTATAGAGATACATTTTCACTGTTGCTGCTCCTGTTATCTAAGGCAACAATAGCTTTGGGAATCCTGTGCGTGGCCATTTATAAATGTACTTTAAAACGATCCCATTTCAGGCATAGAATTTAAAGCTGCACACAAGCGTACAAAAAAGGCTCACTATATTTTCAAGTACTTTAACTGCAGTTAAGGTGAAAGTTCAGTTAAAGTGTTGCACCAAGGTTGCAATTGATTTGCTTAAAGGAGGGTTCTGGTTATTTCCATAGGCCATCGTACCTATCTGTAATGATAACACTGTATTCACTACGCATCACAGTATACGGCCATCCTGGTTCGATCTTTGACCTTTTGTAGCTAGTATACCTTCCTGTACAATGAGGGGTTGTTCCCAACATTTTGTGTGATCTCACTTGGTGGTTTTATCTCCAAATAAAGTTGTCAAATCTGGCTCAACTGTTGACGTGTTTGAAAACTGTCTTATATTCTGACTTTTGTATCCGGATTCTCAAGTTAAAATATATATTGTAAAGCCAATATAATACAAAAATGAAATGTAAATGCACTGACTGAACAAATCCTGGTATACACCTTCATCAGATTTGTTTGACATCCCACTCAACAAGCTTCAACAGAGGCTCCTGTTGTGAAAACAGTATTGTTTGCTTTTAGTGACCTCAGACTATACCTCAGTGTAAAACAGCCTGGATCCTCCAAAGTGTCTTGGCATTTAAATAGTTTTAGCTGACCCGCAAGTCCGTGGGACCGAAGCGATCTGAATGCTGAAGCTTTTAAGAGGATGCCCGGCTCTAGCACCGAGCAGCACAAACTGTCAACAGACCAAAGTTTATGTATATAATAAGATTTATAATTCAGCTCCTACACTCCAGTTTTCTTCCATGAAGCCACAACCAAAGGTACACAGACATGAGCCGCATGACCTTTCAGCGGAAGATTGCAAGAGAAAAACAGAAAGCAATGTCAAGGAAAATAAAGAAAACCTCTCTTATGACTAAAAGTCCCCCCCCCCCCCCCCCATTGCACTAGGTGTGTGATACTTTGCATGTATATCTTATGTTATATCTGTCACCATTAAACTACAAAAGCAGCTTCTAGTCCAAGCAGTTGAATGTCTCCCTCTTTCTGCCATCCTATCTCCCCCCTATCCCCTCCTTCTCTTCCTCCCTCAGCAGTGATGGTGCAGGATAACATCGGGGGTCTGAGGAGAATTAGAAATGAAAGTTGATTTAATCAGTCGCTCGCTCACATACAACTCCTCAGTCCAGGTTAGAGGGGGACAAGGTTGGGTAAGTGTGTGTGTGTGTGTGTGTGTGTGTGTGTGTGTGTGTCATCAAAACACGGCAGCTGACTCCAAAGTCCTTATTTCATCCAGGACATTTCTATTGTCAACACAACACTAACAGCAATGCTGAGGCCATCTGTTTTCTGTTGGAAACAGTCCAACAAGCAGCTTTAGAACGTGTTCATTCACATAAACATGTTGTTACTTCTACTGTAACATAAGGGACAATATAGGATTGCCTTTGTAAAACATATTTATTTCTAGATTTTGTTCCTCCCATATAATATTTTTTTGTGTTTTGTGTGATGTAGGCTTGTGAGAAAGTTGAAAGTGCAATGTCATTAGTATGTTTTACTGATCTGATAAGCCCCCCCCCTGATGGTCATGATGAGCCTGGACCTGACAGAATTGTGGTATAATCCAATTTTTCCTCAGGATTTGTGAGATGAAGTCTCTGAATCAAATATAAAGATGTAGAATGTCATTGAACAGGAAAGAGGCAAAAACTGAAGAAATACTGAGGGCATGAGTCTAATTCCCACCAACATAACCTTAAACCCTCTGAAACATTTGACCAGAGAACAAATGAAAGTCTGTAGAATTGTCTACATATCTGATAAATGTTTTTAGACATGAAGTTGTAAATACTCTTTCAAGGACGTCTCCACACTGCGAGGAATACAATTTTGGTTGGGAAATACTGACCTTTTATTTGTTTCCGTTTAGTTGACGTAAAGCTTGGGAAATTTAAACAATACTGGAATGAGCCTGTAAAGATTTTGCCTGTAAAGAGCGCCGCCATAACAAATTTGGGCTTTTGACAATCCAAAGTACATCTTGCATAACAAATATAATAATATTTTGTTATACTTTGATATAATAAACACAACAAGCTCACAAGAGCAGCTTATTGCCATTCCCTTGAGGGATGAATACTTGTTTTCGCAGCCTGTCACACATTTAATCAAAGCGACAGTATGTTTTAAATTCATCATAATAAAGATAACAGTGGACGATACGCAGAACGGTGACCCCATTTCTTTGACAAAGTTATAGGGGAGTCCGACAGCTTGTTGAGAGAGCCCAGTTCAACCTGGTCGGGGGTGGATTTCACTCTGTGCTACAGAAGTCTATTTGTTGTGGATTACGGTGACCGATCTAGTCGCAAACAAGATTAGTGGCAGTGGATCATGTTTGATTGGGAAGCTCCAAAACAGGCCTCATAACCGTGGGAGAAGTTGTTTCCACGCTTGTAGCCAGAAGGAAGGAAATCGCAAAATACACATGCAAATAAATCGGGACAAGAGGACAATCTGTACTCTTTACTTCGCTCCATCTGACAAACTCACTTTTGTTTATCTCACTGTTTCATGTCGAGTCCAGCTCACTCTGAAAAGCAGGAGATAACAAAACACACTCCGAACTAATTTTGCCTTTGATTTAGAGACTGAGCTGTAGAGTCATCTCTTTTTATAGAGCTGGGCATAAACACACACCGATGCACTCACACAACCACGGTCACACACACTCGGGAGTATCTGTAATCCCTAGTTGAGACAGGCAGACACCCCCGATGCATCACTACCCTGTTCATTTCATAGATCTGTCATCGTCCCTGGACAAAAGCACCTCGCCAGGATGACTAATCTGCCCTCGGCTCGCTGTCCTGGCTGACTCAGGCTGCCATGTCGATTCTATTTCAGACCTGACTCAGCGATCGCTGAAGCGAGCTATGATTGGAATGGAGACAAGTCACACAAAGGGGAGTAGGAGGCAAAGATGGACAGAGAGCAACCGAGAGGGGGGGGGGGGAAGAGGACTTCTATTTATTCTCAACTCATTAAAACTCCTTCAAAAGCTGAAAGATGACTAGAGGCATAGCACTGCTTATATCAGTGTGTGTGTGTGTGTGTGTGTGTGTATGTGAGAGAGAGAGAGAGAGAGAGAGAGAGTGTCTCAGTCGTCCCTCGTCTCCCCTCCAGCAGTGACAGTGAGGGCTCTAGGGCTGACACAGGAACTGCCCAACTCAGCCTAAGCACACCGCGGCCCCCTCAGTCACCAGGCGTACCCATCCAGACAGTGATGCTGCTTAGCTGGGTAGGCTGGGACAGGAGGGGTTTTGGGAGTTTGGGTGCAGGTTGACAGGATGCCATAACAAATGCACACACACACACACTAAGATACACACACACACACACACACACACACACACACACACACACACACACATCGAGAACATGCAATTTAAATGTGATGATATGTGAGAGAAACTACATCACTGTTTCTTCGCTCACCCCATCTTTCCCCCCAACCCCACCCGCAAACAAAACCACCAACCTGCAGTGTCCTGACATATCATCCTCAACGACCCAAATTGGTGAGCTAAGCAGAGGCTGACATGAATACACACCGGCACTAAACCTACATACACACAAACGCCCCTTTACACATACATTCAGGCACGGGATAACTTGCACAAAGAAGCACACGTATGCTTGATGGAGCTGCAAGACAAAACTGTGCACAAATACATCTGAACATTCACATATAACCAAAAAACCCACTGTGTCCATTTTCCTGGGAATAAGGGATAAGAAAAAAAGCCCTTTATCAGGATGAACTGGGTTCTGCCTGATCATTTTCCGTTATGTTTAGCAGCTCATCTAAACTTGAGGTGAAGGCACCCAGTAGAAAACCTTATATATATATATATATATATATATATATATATATATATATATATAT
>NW_022280033.1:4660238-4665242 GCF_004355925.1 Anarrhichthys ocellatus | reverse complement strand
ATATATATATATATATATATATATATATATATATATATATATATATAATATATATAATCCTTCAAATTGACAATGTTTTTGCTACTTGAACCACAGCAGAAATCCACAATCACTTGAACAGATACTCTTAAAATTAGAAAGGTGCACTCAGTAGCAGAACGTTTCTGCAACGACCACTGCTGTATGTCTGATTGAATGTTTACAACCCAGAATTGGCTAACCAACGTCAAGAGTGCGAGTTTATCAGTTTTCATTCGCACGTCTAACAGATGTGCTGTCATCGTAATCTCTGCAAAGTTCTCTGTGCAGATCCGCGTCTCAGCTCCACCTCACGGGCGCATCGGCAAGTTAAAGCATTTATTTGGGCTTCAAGTCTACTGAGCAAAGTATTTAAGCTGTTAATATGTCACTTTAATGAAGATTTAAAGATTTACATGTAAACATATAAAGATTTAATATGTTTCCAGATATGTGATCAGTTTATCCAAATAACGCATGTTTGAAAATTTGTGTGAGAGCTTTGACAGAGCTGGCCCTTGAGACCACCGATCATTTAGTAAGCAGCATGCAGTGCAGACCGAGTTTGTAGTGTGCAGCAAGTTCGAATGCAATTTCGAACGCAGTCTGTGTCTCTGGCTGCAGAGCAGCGACGACGCACTCAGCTGTGTGATCACTAAATGCCCCTGCCGACCGGCCAGCAGCAAGTTAAGAGTGGTGAGTGAGGAGTCAGCCGTCAATCAGAGGCAATACAACAGGCAATAAAAGGTGCTTTGAGAAAGTGTGAATCACTGCAACCAAGAGAGATCATTGAGTATGCAGCCATACCTTAGCACCAACAATATTATGCAGTGTGGTGCAGCAGTGTACAAGATTAGCTGTGGAAAGACACAGATCTCAGTACCCTGGCAGAAGTAATAACAATTATTTGATCAGTTAGATCAGGACAGAAAGTCTTGAGGTTTTAGAGAAGCAAAGGCTGCTGTCTAATGTTGAAGACCTTCTTTTCTGGACTCTCTCTCTCTCTCTCTCTCTCTCTCTCTCTCTCTCTCTCTCTCTGTTTCTTTCCCACAGATACTTTACAGATTGGTGGGCCTGCTGTCTTTGCCAGGCAGCGGTACACCATTCCTGTTGAATTATTCACGTCTTGCGGAGAAGAGAAGCAGAGAGAGACAGACCGTATAAAGCCAAGCTAATTAAAGTAGTGGTATTAAAAGTGTGCCGTGTCTCTTCCAAGAAGAGAGGAAAGGGAGATCAGCGGTGATACCTTTCCTCTCTCCGTGTCTCTATCACTCGTCCCCCTGCCTCCCTCGTTCTCTCGCTTCACTTATCCCCCTCGTCCCTCGGCTTTCTCAGGAAAATTACAACCTGACTGCTCACTTTAATATTTCAGCATCTAAGTGAGTGTGACAGGCTCTCCTTTGTGTCGCTCCCTCTCTCCCCCACCTCCTTCATGTGTCCCTACCTCCTTCCATCCACCCACCCCTCTCTCTCCCTGCCCCAACCTCCTTGTGTCGTTTGCTTATCGTTCCCCCGATGGTTCAACTTTTACCATGTGACAGGAGAGAAAGAGAGAGGGAGACAGAATAAACGAAAACAAATCAGGCTCAAAGCGAGGCCTCTCTGCCAGGCTATCAGGCTGTCTCCCTGCGAATTTCATGACACGTACACGACCATGAACCTACAATGAGGAGAGGTATCGCTTCACCCTGATGTACGCCACTCACGCTAAGATGCACACAGGCAGTCTTTCAGAGTGACAGAGAGGGTAGTGATCTCATCCACAGAGACAGACATGGACTCAGAATAAAGGTGTGTGTATGTCTTTGTGTGCATGTGCATGTGCACAAGCTATTAGAAGTTACCTTCTATACGTGAGCCACTTCGAGTTCACGAGTCCCTTTGAAAAGTTACTGCAAACTGCAATGGTCTTTTGTATAGGTGTGCTTATACGCTCCTTTGGATCACTGTGAGTGAATATGAATGTGTGTCTGGACACACATTATGCACAAATGTATGTTGGAGTATGAAAGGTGTACTTGGTGGAGTGATAAGAGTGTGTTATTGGAGGTGAATTACCAAGAAGATGGCTCAGTGTGTTGTGTGTTCATAGGCACCATGATACACATCAATAATTTAGCTTTCATTCTATTTTCATCTCTGCCATTTGATATCCCTGTCTGCTTCCACTCTCACAACAGAGCATATTATGTCCAGAAAGCGAGCAAAAAAATACACAAAGAGCCTGAGGAAACGAGCCCTTTTATTCTGAGAAGTAGGAAAGTAAATGGTGCAACAACAGCACACAAACAATGTATGCACAAAACAATTCTGGAATTACATTTCCGCACCAACACATGCGCTGGTATGTCTGCAATCAAACACTGATTCACACACAACAAGAATTACATACACACACAAACAGAAACTCTCGACACAGTGAGAAGGTAGCGAGATTGTACACAACATTGATCATATAATTTACTCCTCTCTATCAAGCTACAAGACTATTGATCAAATAATTCCATATGCGGGCCTTGGCCACTGCCAAATTGCTAAAATGGGGCTGCTCTAGTCAAAGCGTGTCCCATAATGGTTTTGGCATTGATCGCGGCTCTCCCTCACTCACTCCCAAATGCACACAAACCACATTTAACTGCAGAACTTGAGAACAAGAATGGGTGAATATGGGCAGAGCAATTGCACAAATCATGGACACGGAAAGCACACATGAACAGATACTTCAACATACTTATGGAAGACATGTACACACAAGCATTTAGCGGATGTCCTTGTATATACTGTATTTGTGCGTTCATCAAATGTTAAAATGAGCTATTTGCTGTGGGGTTCGGAGTAGAGCTGCACTGTGGAGCGGCAGGTGGGTTTTAGGAATGATTGGAAGATTAAGGCCAGTTGAAAAGCCAATTTGACCCCATTTTTACTCTGATGGCTCAGCTGGCCGATTTCCTGCCGTTGCGTCGCCCGGAGGCTGGAGTCACATACACATACATGTACAGTAGGTGTGTTAATTCATGTGTGCAGCACAAGCGCTTGCATGCATACATACAATACCAGTGAGTGTGCGCATGCTTGTACACATGGTCCATGGATACACATCCATGTTGGTGACAGAGTTTGGTGAAAAGTAAAAAGACAATAAATGGAAAAGGACACAGTAGGATGAGTCAAGCAGAGAGAGAGACAGAGGAGACGACAATGATGATGAGGTCTAAGTTATAAAATGTCATTGAGGGCCCACTCCACAGCCAGAGTGTTGTTTGGCAACTTATGTATTTTTTTATTCTTTATCTCCGGCAGTAATTAATGAGAAGAGGCGATAAAAGCATCTGAATGTGTTTCAGACATGTTTTTCAGTTGTCCATCTTGCGCATCTGACAGAATAGAAACTTTTCAGTTTGAATCAAAACAGCTGTCTATACAGGCCGTGCAGTTTATACAGGCCGTGCAGTTTTCATCCTTGCGTTTCATCCAGGTTTTACCAGGATCCAAAACATCCGTTTTGGTTTTGCTGGACCACATATAGGGGCTGTGGCTGATGGTATCCTGTAGACACTGATAGAGGGTTGAGATGCTGCTGCTAAACTGCTGATGAGCTGCTTTCACTATCAGAAGAATCTGAATTAATTAAGTTGGCCAAGTATGCGTACCTTACAAGAAATTTGACTCTTTTTTGCATTTCTCACAATGTACTTGCACAGAAATACAAAGCTAGGGACGAGTACAACAAAGCTGGACAGATGAGAACCGGGGCCTCTCATCACCCAGCCTCTGTAGAGATGCTGTACACCGACACTAACCTGCACAAAACTCATCTTTTTCTCTGCTTTTTGGCCCTTCGCCCACATTGACCCAGCGTTTTTTCTCACCTTAAAACTGACTTTTTCAAAAATGCCAGCTTTGCTTTTTTTCTGTGGATGTTGGGAAACTTTTGGAAAATTATGACAAAAGCTTGTTTGGAGGATATGTGGCAGTAAACAACTCCATTTTGCCTCTCTTTTTTCTTTTCTTTAGTTTTCCTCCTATTTTTGATCACAAATTTTAATCATCTATGTGGTTCATCACACAATAATGTTGTGTCTTTATCCCGTGTTTATTTTTAGCTTTCACTTGATAAACAGGTCACATTTTGTTATGATCAAATCACTATTTTAAGCTTGTCACTATTATGTTAATAAGACCAGCTTTGGCCATATTGAAACACAGTAAAAGTGATGATTGAGGTGATTTAATTGTGGTTTAGCGAGCTGAGATTCAGGAGAGTAACTGGGCTGTGTCCCACTAGACGTTGGTTGTGTGTACACATGATCTGCTAACCATACGGGGGAAGTAAGAGGAGATTTTGCCATTTTCCTATAATTCTTCTTCTTGAAGAAAACAAGCTAAAAACGCAGTGTTTTCAAATTTAGCTGACTTTAGTGTGGCTGTAGTCTCAGGGAGGGACGGAGGATCACGTGAGATCTGTTGAGGGAAAAAGCTGAGAAGTGTGACAGTGGAAACACGGGAAGGGAGGAGAGACACAGAGGACAGAAAAGGAGAGGAGAGAGATAGAGTGTGACAGAAAAGGAGAGAGAAGAAGAGTCCAGCTGGTGGCAGAAACAGAGAGAGATGTAAGGATATGACACCTCCTGTCTCCGCACCGGCCCTCGCTGGCCTTTGCTGGAACATACATGACAGCCCTGTCACACTCATTTACTCTCGCTCTTTATCAAGAGAGATATATGTTGTGAGAAGGAGAGTCATACGTGGGCGGAGGAAGGACAGAGGAAAAAGGAGAGAAGAGCAAGAGCAAGACGGGGACAAAGGGAATGAAAAGGGAAAAAAGAAAGGTTAAAATCACTAGCGACACTGCATCAACTCACTTTACCATGCTGCCACAGAGGTGCTTCTCAGCCGGCCATGGTGCTAATGTCCATGACCAGCCTCTGTGTGTGCGTGCGTGTGTGTGTGTGTGTGTGTGTGTGTGTGTGTGTGTGTGTGTGTGTG
>NW_022280033.1:4656380-4660228 GCF_004355925.1 Anarrhichthys ocellatus | reverse complement strand
GTGTGTGTGTGTGTGTGTGTGTGTGTGTGTGTGTGTGTGTGTGTGTGCTTGTGTGTGTGTGGTTCCACTCCTCATAAGGTAAAAACAGTCATTAAACGTTGGAAACTTTTAAAGCTTAAGCCACATTCACTGGATGTTCATTAGCATCTCTCTCAAATTGGCATTATCCATCGAACAAAGTTTAAAATATCAAATCAACTGCTTTTTGCACATCATGTACTCGTTTCGTATCTCTCCTCTCTGTCAGTGGCTTTTTGGAAAGAACATATGTGTTTCCAGAGCACCCATAACATGAAGAAAATGTGGGAAATAGCAGTGTTATTACTAGTGTGTACTGTGTTGGTCGTGGCATGTAGCCTCAGGTACTGGTGAGATAATCAAATACTATTAAGGAAGGCTAGCTTAAGTAAAAGCCATGAGTTTGAAGTATTTTACCTGGATGCAAAAATGTGGCCAATGCACAAAAATTGTGCCAATTAAAATAAAAAGAGTGAGCTTGCATTTTTTTTGACAGTGTGTTAGCATCCCCCCTTGTGATTGAAGGAAATGAGTGGGCTGTGTTTTTATTCATTAAACATGCTCATGTTGGTCTGACGGAGAATTGGCACTAATGTTGAGGGATAAGGCCTGGCTTGCAGCAAGTATTCCAATTATTTTCTTCTTTAGAACAAAAATAGTAATAGACTATGTGCATCTACTGTATAAATCAAATCATCATTCTTGTTGCTGTGATTGTTATTACTATTCCATTCCATTTGATTGCCCTCTTGTTTTTAACATATCTAATTGTAGTGCTCAGTGCAGGCAAGTCAAGTTCTTTGACAGCAAACCCAGAAAACAAATTATTTTTGGACCTTGTTTTGTGCACTTGTCATTGGATGCTGTGGCATTGATATTTATTCTATTACAACTAAGAACCAAACCATGAAAAATAGGCCCCAGGCCAAACGTACACAGTAGTGTCCATATGAACTATAAAGGTTTATTATTATTTTTTAAGGTATCAAATGATGAAAACAATATCCATATTCACCCCTCCTTCCCTTTTCACCCTTACTTTGCTCCCGCCATCCATATTCATGCCTGTAGAAGCAGGCAGGAAAGAAAACATCTCTGGGCGTCCCGTGATTTGCATGTGATAAATAAATGAGGTGAACCAATCAAGGGAGCTCTGTGTGTGTATATGTATATGTGTGTGCTCATGTCTGTGGCGCTCAGTTGGTTCAAATTGCATGACAGGAGGAGGGTAGGAGGAGGCATGAGAGAAGAAAAAATGATCGGTCCAGCAGTTAGTTTATGTAAAGGAAGAGAGACACTGAATGAGAGAGAGAGAGGAATGGGAAATGCAGAGCCTTGGAGGGCCCTGTCGCACGGCTCGACACAATAATGAATTTCAAATAAGTTATTCACTTCAGGAGTAAGTGGCTGGCACCCACTCCTTACAGCTGGTTTGTTGAGATAATTGATTTTCAAATAGTTTTGAGGAACGGGGATGGGGCTGGCGGAGGGCGAGCGAACAGGGGATGACAACTACAACAGGGGGGGTAGTGTGCATATGTGTGGCACTGCTACTTTTGAGTGTGTGCAAGTCAATTATGTGTGTGAGGGAAGTTACATGGATGTTTTAATTTGCGTAGGAAAGAGGCCGTGTTGGAATGGAGGCTAGCTGTAATTAAACTGATACAGCTCTGCAGACACACACACACACACACACACACACACACACACACACACACACACACTAATGTAGGAAAGATGAATTTTTCATGTCTTGCACGTCTACTTCATCTCCACTGTCTCTCCTCTCTCGTCCTGGCTCAGGGTGTGTTTGCTAGCTAAACTTTGTGCTGCTTTTCGCAGTGCTGTTAACAAGGCAGCCCTCCTCTGCTGGCTGCACTGACACAGATAACTGAGCATCCGGGATGACAGCGACACAAACTCAATGAGATGCATTAGTGGCAGGATTTGAATTGACAATGTAATTTACCACATCTCTCTCTCTCTCCCTCTCTTCTGCCAACTCTCTCCCTCTCTATCTGTCTCCACCACCCTCTTCTCGCTATCACTCTGTTTAATTCATAGTAAGAGGGAGAAAGTGAGGTGAGGAAACTCAAGCAGCCGCTGGGGTTTCCATCATGAATATATTTAACACATTAAACATCATACAGGAGAGAGGTAGAGATAGAACAACAAGCACTGTGCAGCAAAACAGCTATTGTCCTCTTCCATCAGATCATTTAAAAATGATTTCTGTTCAGTTGATAATACATTTTCAAATGGTAATTCAGAATAGAGCAGGGTTGGACAAAGTACTAAAATGTTATAAGTAAAAGTAATGTTACTTTAAAGCATCTTTACTCAATTTAAAATTTGTAAAAATGTACTAAGATAAAAGTAAACAGTAGGTAAAGGGGGCGTGGTGGGAGGGTAAAGAACAGAAATTGGATAAGGATGTTATATGATAGACCTATTAAAGTAAAGAAGACATTTAGGCTATAAAATATAGTGCATTGCCTTGTAAATGTAGGCCTATACCCATGGCACAACAGAACCCTTATGTCCAAGCAAACAACAAATTCCATTTCTTTAGACAGCATTTTGCAGCCTGCATGATTTATCAATTATAAAAGTTCAACCACCATCAGACAAGAACAGAAAACTCAGACAGTAGGCCAAATAATGAGTGGACACCACGGCAGATGAAACAAGCATCATTAAACTACAGAAATGAAATAGCCTGACACTTCGTATAACATTTGCAGAAGAATAAAACATAACTAAGCAACAACACAGACCTGTATAGACTATATAAACTCCACAGCTGCTGTGGCCACAAAGAGACTTATTAAAGCAATGCATATATAAGAGAATGCACACAAATGCTGTGTTGATTTCCTCCTCTGGAATAACATCCATTAATAGGGGGGTTATTGTACTCACCTGTCTGAATGTCGTTCTGTGAGTCTTGTGCACCCTGATGTCCTCCACAGTCTGCTTTAGGTCTCAGCTCATTCATTTTCAGTGCATAATAGGCTATAACCAGTCCATCAGCCTTCAAGTTGAATGAAGCTCTGCAGTCACATCAGGGATTATTGCCAAAAACAGCAGAAAGGCCTCACACACCTCACTGAAGGTAAAAGAGTGTAGGCTAAATGTAATTTGCTAGTTCCACCCCTGAAATAGACTAATGTAATATGAAAAGGTGTTCAAATTTAGGAAGAAACCTTTTTTCTTATGTGTTAATCATAAATATTTGCAGTTGAAAGGAATTCTCATCAGTCTTGTTGAGTGGCACCTGTCCAGTTTATAATGCCTATTCTGTTCATTTGATTTACATGTTAGATTACAAAATATTGGGTCATTCTGAGATTGCTTCCCCTGGGTTCCATAGTCGGCATCGGGCATTTATTTTGCTTTTTTATTTTTACAATTATGCAACAGAAATTTGCATATACCAATTTAAGATCAGTCATGAAACTAGCGGGACAACAATGTCAATCATCTTTGCAAAAATCTTAGGTGGTGTTTTGGTTGTCACGTGTCCAAAAATGCTGTCATTGAACCTAATCCAGGGTTTACGGAATCATCCACTATCAACGTCTGACGGGCGGTTTGTGAAGACACCTCCATGCACTTTCCACCACTGGATTTCTCAGGCAACAGGACGGTTTGACAGCTTTGGCCTTGGGCCTAGATACTCATTTAGACCATAATTGAGCTAAAAGCTAAAAGGGTAATCGGACAGCCTCTATTTAGCACCTGACTGACTGACTGTGTGGGTGCGTGTGTGTGTGTGCGTGCGTGTGTGTGTGTGTGTGTGTGTGTGTGTGTGTGTGTGTGTGTGTGTG
>NW_022280033.1:4650737-4656370 GCF_004355925.1 Anarrhichthys ocellatus | reverse complement strand
CAGCCTAATTGCGCACACACTTGAAAGCACACTCTGAACACAATAGTTTTTTTGTGTACATGTGCGTGTGTGTGTTCTTTCTGATTCAGATTGACAGGATGCTTAGGAGGCTGTGTGCTCACTATAATTACACACACTTGAGAAATGTCGGCTCTCGGTGTTGGAGAGGAGGGTGTAATCAACGCTCTCTCTGTCATACACGCAGACACACACACACACACACACACCTGACATTCTTGCAAAGATTAGCAACACACCTTTTTGCTCTGGAATCCAATCTGAGGATGACGAAAATAAGTCAGGTACACACACACTCACACACATGGAGGATGCATCACTGTCATCATCAGTGACAGCTGTTGGCAGCAGTCTTATCATAAAATCTGTCATTATCATCATTATCATCATCGCCTTTCATCGTTGCATGTTGTTGTCAGAAATCTTTGTTTATTACTTTAGTCAAGAGCTTGTAAAACACAAACCCATTTGCATGAGCACACACACAGAGCAATAACACTGTTGGTTGTTTTGTTTTTTTCATTTGTAAAATGTAGCACATTGAAGTTCATGTTGACATTAGATAATCAGAAAACAGGAAAGACAGGAAAGGAGAAAAGCAGATTTAGTCCAAACACCTATCAAATAGTTCCCACACCTTCCTGACAAGTGCAGTGTTTGAACTGTATGAACTGTTCCAAAAAATGTCTGACTCACGATGTCTAATCCAACATACCTATTGTTGAGGTCTGGTTAGGTTAAGCTAAAACTTCCTGGTTAAGGCCTACCTTATGAATTTACAAAAAAAGATGTTTGGCCTGGTCTTGGATGACTTTTCACTTTTCTTGTGGACCTGCAAACTTACTTGTTAAAACAACTTTCTAAAACCTAAGCTGACTAAAAGTGTTTTTTCTCCGTGCCTCATGGGCACTTTAATTATCTTGGGCACAATTTACCAGAGGTTATTAAGGAGCAGCCGTCCCCTCCCTATGTTTATGTATGTATGTGTCTGCCCTCTCATCTCAGCCCTTAGGTTACCAGTTCTGCATTTTAGCATAACAAGCGTGCACTCTGCAGTCCAGGTTCCATGGTCATTACTCTGCACCCTGTGGTCCCTGCATTCCCAAATACTCCCCCAGGTCCTGGGCCTCCCGCAGGGCTATGTTGAGGGAACACTGTTTTCATTAAGACGGTCATTTTCTGCACACTGTGATTTGTGTGCGTTCTTTTAAATAGTTTTTTTAACAGCCAGGGCCCCTTGCATTAAATACCATCGCAGTAGAACTATTAAGTGGAGAGAAGCAGCCGGACAAACTGTCGCTGTTATGGCATTTCAATTTCATCGCAATGGGATGGCGTTAAGACACACATGCAAACACACACACACACACACACACACCCAAACACCAACTTGGCCCCTGTTGCGGACAGATGGCACGTAAACATCAAAACATTGCTTCAAGCTTCCTTTTCCCGTTCTTATTGCTTTTGCACAGCTTTCATTATTACGTAGACGTTCTGAGAGGAACTACATTCCCCCCATACACGCACATGCACACACACACACACACACACACACACACACAATCCTCCACTGTCTCCTCTTTACCAGCAGCCATTATTCCCTTTTTCCGAACTTCAAGACAGGCAAATTAATTACGGCCTTCTTGATCTAGAAACAATTATGATTGCTGCGCGGCCTCCTCAGCGGAGCCTCAAAGTGTCATGGCTGCCACTCCCAGCATCTTTGAAGCGTTGTGCTAGTGGATGGCACTATTAGTGTGGCACTGCGTCTTATCATCATGGCCCCATCACCCTCCTAAGAACTCTGAGGCAGTGTACCCTCTAATAATTAATAATTACCAAATCTAACTGCAGATATGCTTTTTCTCATTAAGAAGGAAGAGAGATACTTGTGTGTTTCTGTGTTTGTGTGTGCGTGTAGATTTATGTGTAATGATTCACTTTGTGTTTCTTTGCAACCCCTTGTTCTATAAAATAAATCAATATACTAGTTAACTTGGACAAATATGTTTTGGAGGAAACCCTAACCTAGCGCTTCAACTGCCTAAACATGACCACTGAAGGGTCACCATGCTTTAGTTGCCAGTGGCCTATTTCACTGAATTGAAACATGCAAGCTGAGATTTTCATTGCTCGTTTTGAAATGTTTAACTATTTGAAACAAAAGCATAAATGCGACCTATGCATCAGCAAACCCTTTCTCTAGAATTTGCAAGTTGAAATCATTTGTGCAACGTGACGTCACCATTTACGATCTGTTTGTAGGCGGTGCTTGCAAATCGCTTAAACAAGCCCCAGGAGCAGATATCATACGGGAAACAAATGAATTATATTGACAATGAACAGTTTGCAGATACGTTAAATGTAAAGATTTAAATACAATTTTTATTAATGAAAAAATAAATAAACTGGGCAACATTATTTATCCCAGTAGTAAACTTTAAATAAATTGTACTTGAATTTCAAAGTTCTTTCAAACACGTTAGTGGTCTGAAGTGCATCTAAGTTAAACGAATCCCTTTCACACACCTAAAGTAATTTTCAAGGTATTAAGTTAATATATTAGCGAATACTCATTATTTTTGTATGAATATAGTATTTCTTTTAACCCTGGTGATTTTGCTGTTTGTCTTTTTTTATGTTTCTTTGTTTTTTGATTAACATGAAATGCAAAAAGCAGCAGTGAAAGTAAAACAGTTTTTCTTGAATGGACAGACCGGCAGTTTAGGTAGACTGACTTCTATCATAACTCTCAGTCATGTTCACATCAACTCACTGTCGGTAGCATTGCAACGTCTGCAGGGGGCATGCTCACATACTCACAGAGGTATGTACATGTATTTTAGATCTGTCTAATTGTGCAGGTGATGCACAGACATGTATGAATCTGTGGATGTATGTTGTACAAATATACTTTCAGCATTTCTTTGGTCAATCAAATGTGCAACTAAACAAAAACCCCCAAAATAGCAGAATATAACCTTTACCTGCAGAAAATCCTCATGACAAACCTCCTTCCTTCCTTCTTTCCTCCGTGTGCTGTTCTTTGACAAGCTGTGACACAGGTTAGACAGTAAAGTGAGTCGGCTTTGTTTGCTATGAAATATGTATGTGTGTGTATAAATATATCATATATATTGCATGAAATAAATAACATATAAAATGTGTGGCAACAAAAAAAAACTGTGAAAAGGATGCTGACAATGATTTTCCTACTTACCTTCAGTGGTAGACAGCATGCAGACAGATCACAGTGATCACACTGAGATCTGTTGGTTGTCCAGAGTGAAGAGGACACTGATTCTGAAAAGACAATTACTGTTTTTAATTTTTAATTGCTTTTTGAATGCATAATCTAAACCACATAAATAGCAAATCCACTGTATATCAAGTAAATGGAAATGTACCTTTTGCCGTTGTTACTTAGCTTGCATTTCAAAAGGATCTTATTCAACTGCCAAACTGTCACTCAGACTACATACATGTGTCTTGGCTTGTATTTTGAAATGTGCCGGGAAAGAAGAAAGAGTCTGTGGCTCAGCTATATTTATCGAAAAAAAATTCAATATGGAAGTATTCTTTAGAATGGAACACAACGAAAAGGTCAAATCCATGAATCTCTCTCGCCTGTCTCTCACTGGACGTCCCCCTCTTCCTGTCACTCATGATTTCTTTATTTTCTCACGCCTCCATCTGCGTCACCCCCCCTCATCTGTTGCTTCTAACACTTGTTCTTAACATTGTGCCTCCGGGAAAATAACATTACACCCTGCTTCTGAATGTGCTTTTGCATATGTATGCGTGTGTGAGTGTGTGCATACATGCGTTCAGACGCCGGAAGGCAAGCGGTGGTTTGGGTGTGTGTGCCTGTACCTGTTCAGGTAGAGTGTGCTTTCACTTGTCTAGCTTTAACATGTCTGTGTGTGCACGTGTGATTGGCACTGCATGGTGGATTGGGTGCGTTTGCGTCTGTCCTCCAGACTTCTCCCACAATCAACGTTCCTCTGCCTGCCTCGACACACTGACCTGGGCTATTGTCCAGCACAAAGCACTTTGGAGAGCAGCACCTCACCAGGTATTAGCATTTTAATCACAACACACACACATGTAAACATTGTGGTGTTGTGTGAGTGTAAGGCCTGTCAACAAAAAGATAATTTACCGTAAAGAAGCGATTTTATATGAGGAACAAAAATAATCTCCATCACAATGGGAACAAAAAAAACAGAGGACTTCCATCAGAAGAGAATAATAATATTTTTCTCAGTTAATAAACTATATGCACTGTATGTACTTTACTTTCTGCTTCAACTTTAATTTTCTCACAATGCTTCCACCACTCCAGTTGCTGTCAATCCACAGGTGTTTAAAATAACAAAGGTATTCACACTGTGTCCAAAGGAGGACATTCATCCTTCTTAATTGTTACCATTTAGACTTTACCTTCTTGAATTGAGTGTTTTCGTAGCAGTGTGCACTTTACATGACTCTGCCTACTGTCAATCACCAGACACCCAGAGGGAGAAATGGAAATCTCTGCGTGGCGTACATGTCACATTAAACTTCACTATCACATCCATGTTTGTCATTTAGCTGGGTCATAATTGTAACCTGCAAGTTACTTAATATTCGGCAAGATTTGTTTTTTTAAGTGATGAAACAGCAAACTGCAAATGTTAAGACCCTTAATTGGATTGCAGTGTGAAACAATACGGTTTAAATCTAAGTGTTACTCTACATAAAAACACCAAATATGATATGTTTGCTGTACAAGAAAGTACTGATCAGCAGAATATTCCCCATATTTAAACAACACTAATGTAGTTTTTATACAGTATGTGTTATATAAGCATTTTCATGTTCATGCAGTTAGAAGTTGGGTTTGTTTACACTCCATAAACCACATTGCATTGTGGGATATTTATGCCGGCATAGTGTACAGTGTTTGTATACTGTAATATTTTACAAAACAATTGTATGAAATTTGCTAACTATGTGTGTCATACTGAGATTTTGGACATACTAACTGTTTTAGCGTACCAAAAAGCGATACTGTCTTACAATGTCACAATGAAAACCCTCCTGAGAGGAACAGTGACAATCAGCAGCAGGTTAACACTGCTTCCTGCAGGTGTAGTGAAATAAATCCCCTCAGTTACATGAAAATCACCCACTTATAAAAAGAGGTGTCATGTTCCAGGTGACTCCAGTGCCATAGAGTTGCGGCTTGGCTTAATAAAAAAAAAACATAACCGGGCTAAAAATATGCAGCCTGCCTGAATAAAGGGGACGAGGAGGAGGATGTGATATCTTCCTGTCTTAAAAGCAGCCTTCCTCTTTCATGCCATCCCACTCTCCGATTGGTATAACAGGTAATTAGTGGTGTGTCATGGCCCTGGGGAGCCGACGAACGAGGAAAAGGTGGGTGAGAGTGAGAGAGAGATTTCTGATTACCTGACAAGTTAGGGCTGGAAAGGCTACACTTAGCCCATTAAAGATTTTTTCTTCAGCATGACATTTGAGAGCAGCTGCGAAGCCGCGCGCCACCTTGCCATTTCCCTGTACACTGGGCATCCATTTAGGGACAGGGATGGAGGGAGAGAGGGAGAGGG
>NW_022280033.1:4647209-4650727 GCF_004355925.1 Anarrhichthys ocellatus | reverse complement strand
GAGAGAGAGAGAGAGAGAGAGAGAGAGAGAGAGAGAGAGAGAGAGAGAGGCCATCACAGCAGCACAAATGGATTTCATTCACCAAGGTGAACTGTAGTACACTGATAAATGCACTTCCTTGAATGTCAGCAAATGTCACCCAAGAAGCCATTTGCCACTGCTTTAATAGCTTCCCCAGACTTGCGGAGGGAGTGACAGAAAGTAAGAAGGTATGAGGTGAGATAAGGAAGACGATGAGTCACATGGAGTGAGGGACAGACAAAGTAAGGGGACAAACAAATGCACACATGTACAGCGAGGCAACACACAAAACGGCAGAGGGATTAAGGCAGAGAGGAAGAGAACAGATGAGAACAAGGTTGGGCTATTGTCCCTTCCACATGATTAAGCAATTAGCTATTTGAGATGTCTCCAACAAGGTGGTGCACTAGACAGAAGTGGCTATTTACAATATAATCCCGCTCTGGCTTTCCTTCTCTTTCTCTGTCCACCAAATCTGTCCCTATTCGTCATTGCACCAGCATATCCTTCAATTTACGGATGTATTTACAGTATGTTTCTGTTTGCCGTTCACTCTCTGAGTACATAAAACTGCGTAAACACTCACCCTTGTCTATTCAAGCAAGAGTCGACATCATTAAGTGTAATGTGAGAACTTGCAGGTTCGGTTGACGCCTCTACCTCCTGAGAACTGTCACACAAGGATTGGTTATAAAACACACACACACACACACACACAAATATGAATAGAAGCAGGGCTGCACAAATAACACACGGTTGTCATAAATGTGTTAAACAGTTAGCCGACAGTTGAATGTGTGTTGGATTTGCTTCTTCCTGCTTACAACGCGTTAACTGGACCAATATGAGACTGATTACAACTCCTTTGACCTGTTGCTGAAGGTTTTTCTTTGAAGAAATAACAGCTAAACTGAAAAATTAAAGGTTTGGTTTTCATAATTTCCCTTCTTCTTCTTCTGCTTCTCCTTCACTCCTACTCACTATTTAACTTTTTTTTTAACTTGTACATTATGTGTGAAACCTCCTTTTGTGACTGTACAACTTTTTCAATGCTGTTATGTGTGTGTGTGTGCGTGTGTGCGTGCGCGCATGAGAGTGTGTAGGTCGTTTTTACTGCACGCTGGCTGCAGCCAATCCTAATCCCCCATTCATTTCCACAAGCAGTTGCTAAGGTTACAAATTACCTTTGGTGCTGGTAAGTGGTTTCTTTTATGACACTGGACGCCCTAATCCTTTTACTGAATACATATTTCATTTAGGATTAGCACAACAACGGATACAGTTGTTCTTAGAATATTCCAACTCCAGCGCTCTGTTTTGTTCATGCTCATCAGGCAAACCGCTTACATATCAACGACCAGCTCCTTTAAATTAACAAAATTGATTTAATACATTTTTTTTTTCAGTGTGCTCTTTATTTTTCTAGAGTTGGGGGAAGCCTGAGGGGAAGTGAAACTCAATCATGCAGGTAGTGTTAGATTGGTAACAACACAGCTATTATCTGCTAAACAATTGATTAGACCACATTATTCTCTCTTTCAGGTTTCTGTGGAGCGTGTCTTTTTTAACAGATGGGAACAATGTAGACTGTTTATTTCCTTTAATCTCTCCCAACAGTTGATACACACTTATCTGTGGTGCTTTTGAGTCGAGGCCGTCAGAAGACGTCAACAACGTTCTCTTCGTCCCACTACTGTGTGGAGACGCTCTGTGACCTCACATCTGCATCTGTGCCGCCATCGTGTTATTTAAAACACACCAGGTCTTTTCATAATGTGAATTTGTTTGACATTTCACGCAGCGCAGTCCAAGTTAACGCTCTTTCTGCTGAAGTGTGAGAGGATTGATCCTTAGCAAATAGACTAGAAGAACTTTTATGATTTACTTATTTACCAAAGAAATAAAACAAAGTGCTGAATTGTTTACTTGATAGCAATGCAAAGACAGTTTATTTCTAATGGCAGGGGTTCACATAACTCATGCACACATACATAAGAAATACAGTATAAAAAATTAAATAATTGAATTAATTACATGATAAAAACAATTAAACAGGAGTGAGTTCAGGATGTAAGCACATTTTAGATAAAGGTCTGAGTGCTTAAGAATCAGTAGAAAACATGAATGCTTTTTATCTGGTTTTAAAGATCAGAGACGGGTCAATTGTTCTAACTCCTGGAAGTGAGTTATATCAAGTTATGTGCAGTATAACTAAACACTCATTGGGAACACTTAACACACCGCTACGTGATGACCTGAGAAAGGGTGAATGTCATAAAATCTAATCGAAAAATAGGCTTCGGTCATTAACCACTCAGAGATTTCCAGGAAAGTGGTGGTATTTTAAACTCTACATTTCTTTGTTCGGACCCTGTCAGCCTGAGAGACTTTTGGGATTTTAAGATTATAGTATAGAGTTTGTTAGTGGCTTGATGTGACATGATTAGAATTCGTACCTGATCCTATACTGTGTGATTTCTTAGAGAAGAAGGAGTTAAAGTAATGGCTCTCCTTCTTCTTTCCCTCTTTCTCCTGTGTGATCTACTTCCTCACAGAAGAAGAGTTGCTGTAGCGTAAAGGACAGATGTTTTAGAGCTGAGGTGATAACCACAGAATCTAAAAGGAGACACTGACTGACTAGGATGCAGTGGTGGAAGAATTATCTTTACTTAAGTTAAAGTATGTTCCGCAAAATGTTCATAGAGCATCAAAAGTTCTTGCTCTGATGTGACGGATATTTTGTTTATCAGACTGTTACTGAGGCATCAATGTGTGAGCAGCATTGTACCATTATAGCCGGTCAAGGTGGAGCTACATATATTGACATGATGTATTCTTTAGCCCATTAGCTGCAAACTTAAGAGGTGGGCCCCTGCAAAGGGTCATGGATTTGCTGTTATTTGTGAAATATTGGGTAATCTGAAGAGTAACTCCAGCTTCATATTAATGTGGTGGAGCAAAACGTATTATATTATTCTTCGAAATCGAATGAAGTTTCACAAAATTGTACTTAAGTAAAGTGGAGTAGATGCAATTAGTTACTTTCCAACAATGCTGCTCATCTTATTGAATAGCCGACTAACTGCTCAACTAGCTGAAAAAAACAATACTGTATTGATAATTAGCTTCTGCTAACTGGCTGGCTGGCTGAACGTCCGATGGGCATATTGACTGGCTGCCTGTCTGCCTGCCAAACTGACTGACTGGCTGACTATTGAGGCTTAGTCTTGCTATGTGGTGAGATCATCATCACTGGCAAGCAGAACAAAAGACTGATGGGAAGAGGCTGTCAGCTAGTGTGTATGTGAGTGTGTGTGTGTGTGGGGGGGGGGGGGGGTGTATAAGTGTGTGATGGCTTCATTCCTGTATCAACACAGTTCTCTCTGTGGATGAGTCAGTAGGCCAAGCCTGACCATCATCCTCTCTCATCTCTCTTTATCGCGCACACATACACACACACACACACACACACACACACACACACACACACACACACA
>NW_022280033.1:4626002-4647199 GCF_004355925.1 Anarrhichthys ocellatus | reverse complement strand
ACACACACACACACACACACACACACACACACACACACACACACACAATGTGGGCTTGAAGGGTGAAGTGGTGCTTAGAGGGAGTGAACTTGGGGTCAGGGATGAGAGAGACAAAAGAGGGACAGATAGCACTTCTGTTGGAGACACTGTTTTATTTGCAGCGTCTTCAACGACTGTTTCTGCCGGCTAATTCTGCAATTTCAAACCGTAACATCTCCTCTAAGCTATTCATAAACTACTCTACATTTTACAATCATATCATAGTTATGTATTTCCCAAAGCTGACTCTCTTCTCGCACTTTTAAGCGTGCAGCGCGGAATAAAGAGAGCAGCAGAAAGAGAGAAGTGACAGGACGAGTGAAGCCCTTGTTAGGCGGAACACATGGGGGAAGGGATTTAGCGTAACACCCAGCTGTCTACCTGTCTGTCTGATTGAGGGGAAAGTGGGGTTTTCAGTGTAACACAGGGCCAATGTTCTCCTCTGTGGCGGATAGAAGCGTGTGTGTGTGTGTGAACTCTCGTTGCTCGCCTGGTCTCAGGGGCGCCATGGCGAGGAGGAGATAGGCAGTCGACCAAAATTTCTCTCTCCTGTCTCCAGTTTAGATGTCTTCATACGGACACAAAGAGAAAGCGAAAGGATGAGAGACACTGAGGGAAAATAGGGAAGGCAACAACAACAAAACAGGCCCTCTCTATACCATTGCACTGTACCTCTGTTACTCTCTTTTGGTTTTTGTCTGGTGAATCTCAATCAACTGCTTTGAGGATACATGACTTCTCCATTCTTTCTCTTTGTCCATTCTCTCTTTCTATCTCTTAATCTTTCCTCTCTTTACCTTCTGTCATCCTTCCTTCCATCTTTTCTTCCCTGAGTGAGAGAACTGAGTGAGTGATAGTTATCTTTGGGTTGCCTCATTCATGCTGGTATCCTCTGAGTTTATTTAATCAAAGTTTCTTTCGGGACACATTTGGCTGTTGCAAACAGGTGGTTTATAAACATAAGGGATGCATAACACTTACTTTAGGCTGTAGTCTTTAATTTAATCCATGACAGAATATTTGTATTTGTTTTTGTATGTTGCCTAAAGTACAGTTTATTAAAACGTGTCTTGACTGTAATCATAATGTACTATTAACTGTCTTATTTAAACAAAAATCATGAGAGGTATTAAAAGTGACATATTACTTCAGTGTGTTTCATAATATTTACAATTATCACATGACATAGAATTGGGTTTGCATTCAGTAGCAGTTGTTTTGGAATTCTAATGGAATATGCACATTAATCTATAATGGAGAAGCTGACTGCATGTATGATGAAATATGGTCAAACACTCCATGTTAGCTTTGTTCATGAGGCTATGTGTGTGTGTGCTCCATGTCAATTTTAAGTTACACGATCCTGATTTTTCCAAACGTATCAATTCGTGAGTTTGAATGAAGTGGAACCAGTTTAGTTTTAAAACAAGTGTTATTGTTTTAAAAATTATATATAAATTATTTTTTCTCCTCATCTACACAAAAACACGTTTCTATTTGAATTTAAAGTCCTACTGTTAGATTTAATAAGCAACAACAAACTATAATGTATAGTTTAATAATATATCCCCACCTGCACAAAATATAATAGTTAATACAATAGAAAATGTTTTTCTTTTACATAAACGAATCCCAGTCTTTAATGATTAATACTTCTCTTTGATTCTTAAAAGAAGTAATCTAAATCATATGTAATTTCCATAAAGCAGTCATTCTCATTACATTAGAGCAAACCCCAGTAAAATGGTTAAAGGCCTGAACAATGATGCAGTGGCAATTAAAATGGTGGATAACCCACCTGACCTGCAGGCAGTTATCCCAAATGAGATAATAATAATCTCCTCTAAAAAAAAGGGAACATTTACATCAAATTCCTTTCAATAACTTACATCACTGTCATGCTTTTTGAATATAGTTTATACTGTGGATTCATCAAAGCCTTGATGCAAAGGGGCATAAGTGCATTTTGTTAAACATTGGAAAGTTCATTGACTTATTTCTGATACTAAAAAAAGCATTTATGATCAAACATTATTAGAGAAAGGGCAAAACATACAAGTGGAACCACTAAATTAAATTATAGGTGCAAAAAAAGTATGAACTTAATGATTTATTATTATTAATCCTGCCTAGATAATTGATCACAAAAAAAGTTTTAGTTTTTTATTTGATATCAAAATTATAAAATGATAAATACTATATAAAACCTTGAACACAATCTTGTAGAGAAAAAAAAAAGCTGTGTAAACTTCGACAGCCTTGTGAGGGTATAAATAGACACCAGGGTCCACAAGTATAAACACAAAAGGCTTCTCAGGGAGCCGAGGAGGGATGCAAAGTGCTACGCTCACCAGCACCCAGTGACGTGGTGATATTGGTCGTTTTCCTGCCGGGGGAAGATTTAATAAACGCAGAAAAACAAACACGGTCTGAGCGGTGACGGGGTTGTTGCGGGGTGAGGACGGTGGCACGCTGGACACATCCTCCTGTAGGAAGGAAGCCGCGATGTGGAATAAGAAGAAAAAAAGCAAACAGGAGCCATGTACGGGTCTCCTTAACCCCGCCGTGAACCCGTGACCTTACCTTCCGACTACTTCCCATTACCTCTGCACGACATTTAGCCCACATACCGCAGAGCGCACACGCACACGTAGCATTGTGTGGGGCTGTTTGGGAGGGGTGCAGGGGAGCAGCGAGGGCGGCGGCGTGCTGTTCATGGAGGGGTCAAAGGAATGAAAACCACCGTGTTCACAGGGCAATTATCAGGAGAAATGGACGCTGGATGGTATGTGCAGCAACAGTCAACTGAGAGAAAAAAATATGTTGCATTAATCTGGAAAAGTTTCTTCTTTTTTCTCTCTTTTGATGGGCGGATTAAAAAGGTTCACAGCAAATGTGAAATCAGTAATGGATATAAAATAAAGATTTCTGAGTTATGAGTTCTTTATAATTCAATATGTTAGGATAAACACACAGCCATTCACAGAAAATGTCCCTTTGTTATATGGATATTGCTGCGGTATTACAAGGGAAAGATCATACGATTAATGTATTAAAACAATCCCCCTTATGGCATGATCATGACCTATGATAAATCCATTAAATAAGAACATATAGCACATTGTTTGTGTTGCGTCACAATACAATACAATCGTTTTATTATAAAGCACATTTTAGGTTTTTATTCCGGTAATATTCCTGTAGGTGGTTTCCAAAAAGACACAATATCATGTATTATACATTATATCTTCATTACAGTTATACTTGTATATGGTTTGATGGGCTCTTATACTCTCAATTTTTAAATTCTCAATAACCTGTTTTTCCCCCTGCTGGCTGCCATAAAGGTGTTCTGTGTGGTTTATATCTGCATGTGATATAACTCTTTCAGATACTTTTTCCTCTGAAGTGGCGAAAGCTGCCTCTTACATGTTAAAAGATAGTGGGTTAACTGAGTGTAAAGGTCGTGGTTGCTTTAAGAAGAGAAAACGAAGCGGCCACAGGAGACACGATGGAGGGCAGATCCACAACTGCAGCTGCCACACATGAATGTTTGATAAGCAGGCGGGATAATGGCTCCTTAAATCGGTCAAACATAAACATCTCCATCACGCTCTGACATCTGCCATCCAAAGCTAATAAATTGGACCTGAATAATGAATGAATATTTACAATAATAAAGCTGAAATATCTCAATGTGTCATAGCAGGAATATATGTCAAGGGTGTGGGGCTTTGTTTGTCTTTGTGTTTTATCATTACAACATTAATATGGTGGCTTTCGCTCAGTGGTCTGAGCATTACTTTGGGTCTTTCTTTTTGTATTTGCGTGTGAAGGCTGGACATGGCAGGTTACATGCAGGCTTCAATGGTTTCAGCAGTGTGGTATGAGCCCCATGCGTACGAAAACATTATGGTTTCAATAGCAGGCAGTGGGTGTGCGTAGTGAGCGTATCTAACTTGATACTTAAACTACTCATACTACTGTAAGCATTCAGAGGCAAAATACCCCTCAACAAGCAACAAGGAAACTATATTTTCAGCTGCAGGATGAAACAAAGCTGTTGAAATACGCATTTCTTTCGTTCGACAGAATTTTTAAAATGTATTTGAAGACCGTTTTCTCTTTGTAGTCTAAAGTTCATCAAATTTAAATGTTAGCTTTAGTTGCATTACTGAAGGAAGATTTTTTTCCCCAAATAAAGTGCTTGAAAAATTTATGTTGTATGGCTCTTTGGTGTTTTCCTTTTTAAGACTTAAAAATCAATCATTTACACGTGGCCTGTTGATTTACCAAGTATCTGCGATTAATGAAAGCTGTAATCTTAGAGAATGGGCTGCAGAATAAATCCAGTGGTTTCAGGGCTTTATGATTTCATATGGAGCTATATCGACAGTCATAACTACAATAATAATAATGATAACAATGCATTGTTATCAGTATTATTATTTTTGCAACAGTATTATCCCCAAAACTTATCAAAGAACCAAAATTATAATTAATACAGCTTTTTTTCAGAGCTCTTGTGTCAAACTGCTGTTGACCTGTTGCACCTTTCCTTTTTCTTGTACCTGTACAGCAGCTTAGCCCCCCCCACCCACCCACCTGCTCTCCCAGACGTCTGCTATTGATCTGGTGAGCCAAACGGAGATGCGTGACACAAATCAGATTGGACTGGCGCTGCTCACCCGTGAGTAACTGGCTCCTCAGCCGCCGCATCTCTCCGTTATTATCCTGTAAACTAATATGGAGTTACAGGACTGTTAGTTCCGGTCCCCACCTCTGATTGGCTGCAGAGTCGAAGCCGCTGCGATGTGTTCTGGAAAAACACCTGAGAACCAACACGACACCGGAACCGATCCGTTGAATAGCAACCACTTTACGCAGCGACTATTCGTGATTTTTCTTTTGTAGAGGAAAACAATTAGCCAGATACTTAATCAATTATCAAAACATTGTATCCATGTTATGAGAGAACACATTGGCTACATGAAGACCAACAACGCCACTTACTACAACACTTCCTCCACAAATAGCATTCGTTACAAACTTATTGAGGACTGAATGGATGGACGGTAAATAGCACTGTATGTAAAAGAAAATGTAGCCTGTGTGTTTTGGCTATACGCAACATCAGTGTCTCACTAGTTTAAGAAGAATGAATTTGCGATTCGGTTCAGCATTTTAGCCTAAAATAGCCGAGCAGCAACTCAACCCTAAAGGGCAATTTTATACAGGCAGAGGCTATAAATATTGCCTAAATTCAAAAAATATTTGTGGAAAGATTTTTCGAGGGTTTGGGATTTCTTGGTGAAAGATGATTTTGTGAGACTTTCTAGGTTTAAGGGTTATCGTGGCGATTTAAATTAACTTTCACAGACACCTTTTTGAAGCATATTAAGGTGGACACATCCCGTTAATATTAATATCTTTGAAGTGGTGTCTAGGTGGCAGAGTGAGTTGGATTAATTTGACTTAAGTCTCTTCAAAGTCCCGAAAATTAAATGTTACAGTAAGACGAACAGATTTAACAAAATGTAATAATAATAATAATAATAATGAAAATATAAATGTAAAAGTGCAAAATAGGCCTAATTATGACAGCAAAAAATACCCCAAAAAACAAATAGCCTATATTACAACAATAGCTACATATGCTGCAGTGAAAACTATGTGCAAATCGTCCAACCAGCCTGTTTGCAACTCTTCCACTTTGTCTGCTGCCTTCCTGCCTGCTCTGTGCAGGAATTGTTCTCATGAACAATGATCACAGCCGCGCAGGCCAACAATCCCATGCACACTGAGCGGATATGACATGGCCCACCTCTTTTACACTTCTTGCCAGTCTCAAACTTGACTCGGGGGTAAACGGGCAATCGAGTGGAGTAATGTCAAAAGCTGCAGTCAAGGAGGGAGGGGAGGGGAGAGAGAAAGAGAGAGGGAGGGGGGAGAGAGACTGACGTCGGTTCTGTTCATTGCGTGCCATGCAAACACAACAACAAACAAAATGCGAGACAATGACAGGATCGTGGGTGACACTGTGACTGTAACCTTCACACAGACACAGAAAAAAGGAAGAGAGAGGGGCACTCGATACGGATCTATAGATCACTCGCATGAGGGGATTACTAGATAAAACTGCAATGAAAGCATTTACTTGCGGAGTGAGAGAGAAGTTGTTGTTGTGAGAGGAGTTAAAGGATTGTGGCAAGCAGCAACTGCAAGTGTTAACACTTTGCAACTACATATTACTGAAACTTCAGTGGTGGTATTCAGATCCTTAACTTGAGTGAAAGCAGTAATACCACTAGGTAAAATACTCTGTTATCAGTTATTATCAGTAAAAATGTACTCAAACTATCAAAAGTATTAAAAGTGCTGATTATATCTAATGGTCAATTTCAGAGTCTAAACCCATTATTAGAATATTATTGGAACGTTATTATTAGTACTTGATGTTTTAGCTGTTCCAAGTGTGACTATTTTAACTATAGGTTGTAGTTTAAAATAAAACTATAAAATTATAATATATTTAATTTGTTCAACGTTTTGAAAATAACAAAATATTTAAAATAATGTATTGAAGTTAAAAAGTACAACATTGCCCTCTTCAATATAGTTAAGATGAAGTAGCATAACATGGAAATACTACACTAAAGTAGCCTGCAACTACTTCAGAATTGTACCTAAGTGGGGGAATATACTTCCCTTCTACTGATATGTTAAGGAGTAGCAACCTACTTCAAGACAGTTCACCTCTTATGGTGTCTTTATTACATATAAATATATTTAGCCTGCTGGAAGAAATATTGAGACACTTACTTATGTAAAGGCAGCTTTGCCACATCGTAAGAATACTCCATAACAAGAAAAAGTATTGTATTTATAAAAAGCCAAAGTATAAGCATGGCCCCTTTCAGTCAAATAAATGTTGCTGAGTAGAAGTACATGTATCTCAATTCTTAAGCAGTACTTTAGTAAACTGTATACTGAGTTACTTTACACGTTATGCTTTTCTCTGTGTATCACAGCTGTTTGCATTTACACCCTAAGTCATAATCTCATATAATAAGAAGCTGTTTCCCCACTGTAATGATTAAATGGAAAGGGTCAGCTGTGAAGCACGTGGCCCGCCCAGCAGCACATAAACCCGGGTTAGAAGGGACCGCGTGGCCTGGCGGCCAAAGAGATGAGCGGCCTCGGCTGTATGCTGTCAGTGGTTTCTCCAACAACAGTAAGCTTTGAGGGCGATATGTCAGCCAGAGTAATTACGGCCTGTTAGCTCCCGTGACACCAGGCTCCAAGAGCATCCACAGCTCCTATCGGCATCTAAGAGCTGTGGCGCCTAATCAGCCCTGACAGTCAAGTCCAACACCGAGAGAAATTCTGTCAACATTTGTGCTGATGTAACTGTGCCCATCGTGTTACCTCTCCAGAGTCCACGGTGCACTTTTAGGCCTACACATGTAGACGAGTGATGCACGATGATTCTCTGAGGGTCGGATGTTGACATAGAGAAAAGTGGAGGTCTTGTTTTGCTCTTCAACAAAGTCATTGGGGCCTGGAAGGTGAGCATCATATGTAAAGCTTGGGGCAATGCATCTGATATGCACCCATTATTTATTTATTTCTCCGTCTCTGCCTCTGTCTCCAAATCAGCTCATCTACCTGGAAGAGCGAACACACGGCCTCCTCCAGCGCTGCTGCTCCGTGTCATAACGCTGCAGCTCTTTAACACGAGGGACCAGGCGACTGTGCGGTTAAACTGATGGTGAAAGAGGCGTGGTGAGAAAAATGTGCGCATTTGATATGGAGGTACCGGCACATGATGGGTCGCTTTTACTTTGTGTAATAGGCTACTGACATATGACCTAATGAAAGCAGAGAAAGTATGAATTCAGATGGGCCTTAATTCGGGCGCGTCCACTCATTCATAACTGGACACAAGTTATATTACGTAATACATCTAAGTTGGATTTTACTTTGAACTTCCTCCCAAAATTTAGTGGCAGCCACCTGTTTTGGAAATGATAACTGGCGGGGAGGGAGAGAGACCAGACGAGCCTAATTGATTTTTAAGTGGTGTCTCTGTGGGTTAGAAGAGTAAGAGGGGAGTCCACTTCAGGGATCCGCCAAACTCCTCCAGTTTGTACCTGAATTGAGGGGCAGTGATGTGTTGCTGATGAGGCTCAACAAGCCACACTGGGGGCCAGACGGACAGACGGAGGGGCCAGAGCCCGAGCTGAGCTGAGCTTGGTGCTCTGGTGGGGGATGGAGGGTGATTAAATGAACTTGCTTCTGCAGAGGCAATAAGCTGGCATGTCAAGCATCATTCAGCCAACAATAGAAGACATATCAGGTTTGATACAAACACCATTCTCTCTGTCCTCTCTCACACTCCCCACACTTTTAGTGATGACTGGACACTAATCTTTAAAACCGCGGTGCGTTTCCACACATTTGACTTAACAGTCTTAAGGCCGTGTGTTAATTTACAGCACTTTATGACAACTTCTTATTGTTCCATTAATAAAGACAAGAAGATAGGGCCACTGACCAAGCGTCGGCATTTGGCGACTTGGTATAGTGAGAACGTGTTGGGGTTGCTGCCGACGTCACATTCGTATAAAGAATAGGTTATATGCACCACCCACTTTCACTGAAAACACACACTCTCACACAAACACCTACACACTAACAGGCATGTGTGTATGCATCATGGAGCCCGGACATGCAGAGAAAAAGCGACTCTCCCCGAGTGAGCGGATGAAAAGGGGGAGAGGGAGGCCGTCCTGCAGCTCCACTCTTCCAGGGTCTCACACACAAGATCCGGGCGCACGGCTCCATTGAGTACAAGGAGGCTTTTGCATGGAGGTTCATTAGAAGTAACGAGTTGACACAAGGTAAATCTTAATGTTGAGGCGCCTTTCTCTACCGGCCCGGGGAGGAGCCCTCATTAACTGTCGCTAACAACCCGTGTAAATACACTGATTGGACAGCTCCGATACAAGCTCCCAGCCCTGCCAGGAAGTCCCCCTAATGAGACCACACAATAAAAACAATAAAAGAAAGGGGAGAGAGAGGGAGAGAGGGAGGGAGAGAGCGAGAGAGAGGGGTGTTAAAAACTTTTGTACAAGCTTTGCTAATAAAGTTGGGCGCCACATTTACACATCATTATGTCAAAACTATCACAAAAAAAATACGTTTTCTATTTCTTTCATTTCAAATTAAGGCATTATTGTGTTTCGTGCATGCTCGACATACACGGAGGGGTGACCTATTGCACCTGAGAATACAAGTAGTTGGCGACTGTATACAGTTTAAAGTACAGTAACCGACTTAATCGTTTGTCGCTTTGGGTCATTCAATCAAGTAAATCATACGCAAAACAACATGCGTAATTTTAGCCTTCAAAGGGTTTGAAAAAGAAAAAACAACATTGCTTCTGCAGCAGTAGGTTATCTGAGAGCAAGAGATTATGCACTGCAAAAAATATCAAAACACTTAATTCTTAATTTTATCATATTTATTCATCAAACGTGATGAAATTCTGCCAATTCTGGCGATGGTGATTCCAAAAAGCTTACGCGCTGCAATCATTTTGCAGAAACGCGTGCGACCATCTTAAAGCAAAACACACAATTTCCTAATATTTCTTCATTATGATAAATAAAATTGCACTGATTCAAAATTGTCATTACAAAAGTGATATGAAATGGTCACATGTTGTTGCTAGAGGTTTAACACTTTTTCAACCAGAAATATACTTTTGCAAAACTGAGTGCAACGCTAGAATGACTTGGTTAGATTGATACTTCTTACAGTGTAGAATCAGTGAGTCTCGGTACACTGGCATGGCCAGTGTGGGATTGAGGGGGTTGTGCGCCCAGTCCCGACAGCAGCACACATCTGCTCTGCAAACGCACAGATCTCCACGGTGCTCGGTGAATAAAAACAACGCTAAATATACGTTCAATTATGATCTGTACGAAGAGATCTGTGATGAGCAATTTACCTCTTTCAAACTAAAAATGCCCGAGGAGTTTATGTGTATAATTTCACAAATATTCCTAAAAAATTGTCGTTGAGTATTATTCGCAGCATCGTATTCGGAAACGGGTCTGCTTAACTTACAGGAGCAGCGGTTGATTTTCCATCCTGGTCTTGGACAAATTAACCAGTGAAATAGCGGTGGACCAGTGTTACGTCCAGTCCCGAGCACGGGAATGGTAACGGTCCGTGGACTGGACCCGGCTCACAGCTCTGCAGGGGACGAAGAACAGCAAGCAGAAAAAAACAAGAGCCAAAAGAAGAAAGGTACCTCCTGATATAATTGGTGAAAAAAACACCAGCGTTGAATTCCCACATAACCAAAATAAAATGTCTGGCAAGATATTTTATAATTAAAAGTCCTGAAACGTTCAAAATGAAATGCATGCATGCATGTGCATTCAAATCTACAAAGAGGCAACTCAGTGTAAAGAAATAACGAAAATGAAAACCGTGATTTATTTGGTACGTACCCGTCGTTGCTCTAAAGTGTGGTCTTGTGTATTGTAGCGATGAATCCAGGATGGAGTCTGTCCTGTGTTTGCCAGGGAGGGGTGTGCTGCCTTTTCTGGCCAGCCTCTGCCAAACCGGGGTCAACGAGGGAGCAAAAAATAAAACAAGACCCTTTTCTTTCGTGCCTTCTTTCTCTTTCCCTCTTACCTTTTACAGTCAACACCTTTTTCTTTCTTTCTCTCATCCGGTCCACTTCTCTCTCCCTCACTCCCGTACATGACGTAACATCAGCTTTGTTTGTTTGCTCCCCTTATTGGAACAGACCGATAATGAAAATAACTAATTGGCAATTAACCAGTATGGTAACATTCATTGCGTGCAGCAAGAACTGTTGGAGCTAAATAATAGTCGGCTGGAACTAGTTTAACAGCAAAAAACGTCATGTATATAAAAGTGTTTTAAACAAAGTTTGACGAAGTGAATTACAATTATAAATAACGTCACACGGGAAGAGAGGTGCTGGTTGCAAAGCAGACGAAAGGCTTCTCAGTCTGCTTGACCAACACATTATAGGTGTTTTTAGAGTGCAAAATGCTGTTTGTGTTGTCGTGTCTGGAGGTTTGGGCTGTAAGTAAACGGAGAAGACGCTAAATTCTCGATGTGCTTTCAGAGCTCTCGTCCCCCGCTGCTCGGAACATTCAGCAAGCCCTCGGATAAACACACAATTACGGCAGGTGAATAAACTTGTTTGGGGGGTGTTAATTACATGCTTAGCGCAAACAAAAGCCATGTAAAAGATGTGAATTAGCACTGGCTCTTTCCCCCTCAATCCCCATTCAGGTTTTACATTTCACCTCTCGTCTTTTTCTAGGAGTGATTTCCGAATTGCCTGCGAGGGCTACTCCCAAACAAACAAGGCTCCTCCAAAACATAAAGCTGGATAATACCTGTAGCCTTGGCTTGAATGGTGATCATCTAAATTGGTGCACCAGGAACCCAGTCAGGTAGGCTTTGCATATTCGGAGTAGTGCTGCTAAGCCTGCACTCTCAACTTAATTTTGGGGTCGTGCGTGCATGTGCGTGTGTGTGTGTGTGTGAGAGAGAGAGAGAGGGGGGGGGGGGGGGATATAGGCTGGGAGGTTAGTTTTAACACCAGCATGAAAATACCAGCCTTTACTTCCAGTCCACATAGCTTTCCAACAGGACCAATTCAAGTGCCACTTGGAATTAGTTCTCCTGAGGTTCGTACTGCAGCGCAGTGGACAGGTTTGATCCACTACCCTACCCCCTCACACATACGCGCACGCACTCAACCCCAAAAGACACGCACGAACCAAACACCTGACCCTGCAATAGGATCATCACAACCCCTGCTCTGTCACATACACCTATGGATGTAGGAATGAAAGGGCCCTCTTTTGCCCAAAACCCATGCGTAAAAGTGCGTAAACGCGCGTACCTGCACGCTCGCACCTGCAGTTATGTCAGTGAAGGTGAAACGGTGAACACAAACAAGGTAGCACTGACTGCATGCATCTCCAGCTGGTCTACTCACTGTCCCTCCAAGCTTGAAGTCGGTGGTCTATCTGGCCAGCCCCGGAGAATGTGCAAATCTGAGAGAGGGAAGGAAAAGTTTTGAATTCCTGAATGATTTTGTAGAAAGGCGGCTTAGGATCATTATGTCAGCTTTATTGAGGGCGGATTAAGCGGAGTCTAGATGCTACGCCTTGTACACGGCCCTTTCACAATGTGAGCACTGTTCGTGTTAGAGTGAACTCACACTATTTTAACACCCTATAAGCCCTGTCTAAATATGAAGCCGTTTTAGCCATAAACATGAAAATCACACCGCCGTGGCTACTGCTGTAAGCCGAATCCTGTGACTGGATGTGAACATTGATCGTGTCCTAGCCACATGGATCAAATACATGAAAACTGCTTTTATGTCCCCAAGAAGCTTTCATGTTGCCATTTGATTGTAATTCCAATACTAATGGTATTAATTAGAGGGCTGGACCATCAAAAACCCGTGATAAACTGGTGGCATTAAAAGGGTGATGCCACTGGTAAATTAGTTTTTCGAACTGACACGCCATTATCTTTGTTTAATCAACACAACGCTACGCATCGATATTCATTTGGAACAATAAATTGTGTTGGTTGGAGAAGGGGCAGCGGGCAGGGGGCCAGGGCTGCGCCCAGCGTCCCGGAGGCAAGGCTGGGGACAGCAGGAGGGGGAGCGGCATCACACTGCAGCCTTCACCCGGACCAGCACACACCAAACACAAAGTGACCACACACACCAGCGAGCCCGCGTAAAGTCATGCTCAGACCATGTCATAAAATTGCGAACATGCATTTAAAAAAAAATCATCGACAGATCCAGGGCAAGCCAAAAGAGTAAAGGACCGTGTCACAATTTGATCTTTTAGAAAACAAGCAAATGGAAAGTGATAACATAGATGAAAAGGAAAAACATGCAAGACCCTAACGCCTTCCTTTCCGTCGCACAAAATATTAAAAAAACATTTTAAAAAGTAGCTACTACAGGAAAAAGTGTACGAAAATAATGTGCAAATTGACTCGCTTCAATTCAAAACGTGTATTCCGGAGCCGCAGTCATTGGTTGTCCATTTGTCACCCTTTTAAAGCTCCCTCTGCCTCCCTTCCTCCCTCCCTCCCTCCCCGTCTCTGCTAAGCATCTCCAGTCTATATATCTTCTTTAGCTTTAACGAGCCTCGTTAAGATCGCAATAATATTCCACCCTCTAATTGCTCATTCCATTCAGCAGATAGGCGAGCATTGGCTTGTGCCTGATGCGCGCGGTGCGGTGGGAGGGTTGCTGTGGAGATCGGAGACTCTGATAACCCCCCGTGTGTGCTGCACAAGTGGTGAAAGCCTCGCGCTACGTACTGGCTAATGATTGGCACGCTTGACAGTGATTGGCAGGGCTGCCATGACAACGCTACAACGACACCAAGAAGACCAATAGAAAAGGGAAACAAAATGTTTCAATGCTACACTCAACGGCGGATTTAGGGGGGAGATATTATGAGGCTGGTGTCATTAGGCGATAGCCATTGAATCATTCAATCTTTTTTACTGGCCGTATTTTTTCGGTTTCTCCTTTTTCTCGATAATTTTCTTTCTCTCTCAGGTCATTCCCATGGTTTTCAGATCCCCTTTAGAGCTTTATCCCTCCCATTTCTTCCTGCCAAACTTCGCTGATCGCCCTGTGCTACTGGCGAACAGCGCTCCCACCACCCGGTCTCCCGAAGACTTGTCCATGTTTCAGCTACCGACCCTCAACTTCTCCCCGGAGCAGGTGGCTAGCGTCTGCGAGACGCTGGAGGAGACCGGGGACATCGAACGGCTGGGCCGTTTCCTCTGGTCCCTGCCTGTGGCTCCGGGAGCGTGCGAAGCGATCAACAAGCACGAGTCCATCCTGCGCGCACGGGCCGTGGTAGCGTTCCACACGGGGAATTTCAGAGACCTCTACCACATCCTGGAGAACCACAAGTTCACGAAGGACTCGCACGGCAAACTGCAGGCCATGTGGCTGGAAGCGCACTACCAGGAGGCCGAGAAGCTCCGCGGTCGTCCCCTCGGACCGGTTGATAAGTACCGGGTGCGGAAGAAGTTTCCGCTCCCTCGGACCATCTGGGACGGCGAGCAGAAGACGCACTGTTTTAAAGAGAGGACACGGAGCCTGTTGAGGGAGTGGTACCTTCAGGACCCATATCCAAACCCCAGCAAGAAAAGGGAACTGGCTCAAGCCACTGGACTCACTCCCACACAGGTCGGAAACTGGTTTAAAAACCGGAGGCAACGAGACAGAGCCGCGGCGGCCAAAAACAGGTTGGTGTTTTTTTTTTTATTATCGTTGCCGTCAAAACACAACAATGTACAAAAGTTTGTCTTTAATGCCTGAAACCAACAAGGAAAAATAATAGATTTAATTAATCGTGGAGTTGTGTTTACGGACAGAGTCTGTCTGCCAGGGGGAGGGAGCAGGCTGCGGCGACATGTTTGTTATGAAGTGAAATCAGGATGAACATCGACAATACTATTTACGCTGTTGTAAATATCCAAAACTGTCTTTTGGAAATACAAAACGGTTTTTTATATATATTTAGAAGAACTTCTACGAAACATTTTTGGCAAGTATGTAATTTCACTTTGCTGGTATTTTTGAAGAAAATATGGAATCATCAATTATAAACATAAAATACTATACATATTAAAACTCAAGTTAGTTGTTCAAATAACTTCGAATGATAAAATAATAATAATATAATAACAAACTGGATTGCTGTAATTGAGCAGTGTTTTCAAATAAAAACAGCTTGTTTATGTTTTCCGTGTGAAAGTAATGTAATAAATGACTAAATATTAAAAAGTGCTGCAACAATATGTATATATAGCTATATATATTACATACAACCCCTATTCAGATGATAATAGTATAAACAACCATATTAATTATTTTATTCAGTAAAAGTAAAAAATAAACAGGACTGGACAGGTCTTAATATTTATTTAGCCAAAAGTTAAATAGTTATATCTATATCTTTAAATACATTTGAAATTGTCATGTTTTGCAAATAATTTTAAAAATATTCTTGTATGTTACCAAAGCTATATGGTTTATTTAGGCTGCACCGTATAGTTACATGTAACATGTACTATGGTGCATTTGTCATTTTAACATCACATGATACTTAGCATTGTTGGAAAATATTATCTCAAAGGATAATAGAGATATTATAGATATTACTTGACTAAAATCAGCGTGCGTATTAAAAGACATTTGAAGACATAGGCTGTATTCATAACATTAAGTGTGGTATCATTCCATTGAAATGCTATAATTGATTAGAAAATACCTCGGAGAGTACTAAGCCATATGAACAATATTCTAATCTTTTTGCTAAATGAAGAGATATATTTCCAGCCTGATATTATCCCTCCGTGATGGAGTTATTATCATGAGTGGATTGGAGATAAACATTTAGGATGATTGGAGTAACCTGGATCTGGACGTCACTCATTCATACACTTCCATTTCCATCAGACTGAAAACCATCTGTGTCAAAGCCTCACGATGTTTGCTATTTTGACCAAGACCTATACTTTATTGAACAAATAATGATATGGTAAAGAAACTGCAGAATCTCGGGTTCTACGGGTTCTTGGTGAGATAAATAAAACTGTGCAGCACTGAAGAAACATAAAAGATGTAGTGCAAATGCTGATGAAGCAGAATAAAAAACAAAATAGCAACAGACTACTGTAAAGAATGCCATCAAACTGCTTTTCAAAAGACACCCAGTTGGATTCAAATCTTAGTTTTCTGCAGTGACATGTCACGTAATTTAAATGCCAGATTGCTGACTTGCGCGTTGAACATGCTTACTTTTGTAGATAAACTAAATAACTCATTGCATTTCCTCCAACATTTGGTAGTCTAACTAGTGCTGTGTTTTGTCCCCTGAAAGCTGGCTATTTGATAAAAGCATGCATGCATGGCTGGGGCCGGCAGGGGGAAAGAAAGGCGAGTTTGAACCCCTATTTTGCAGGAGGAGGAGGGGAAGGGGGACATTCTCAGGTCTAATTGCCATTTCTCTCATTTTTTTCTTCTTTTTTCCCCCTCCCCTCCCGGCTTCTTTTCTTCTCCAGGCTCCAACACCAAGTAATAGGACCGAGCGGTATGAGGTCCCTGTCAGAGGCCGGCCTCACCCCTCACAGCTCGGCAGAGTCGCCATCAACCGCGGCCAGTCCGACCACCAGCGTTTCCAGTATGGCAGAGAGAGTTGATACTGGGACGTCCATCCTGTCCGTCACATCCAGCGACTCGGAGTGCGATGTATGATACGGAGGAAAGAAACACACAAAAACAAACAAAAAGAGAAATATTTACAGGGAAAATGGACCTGAGAGGAAGAAAAAAAGACTTATGAAATATCGCGGATGAAAAAAGGACCGATTGATATAAATATTAAAATAAAAAGAGATAAAAGCACGTCGTTTTTTTTTATATTAAAAAGCGCTTTCAAAGGACCCACGCCTCCCCCTCCTCTTCATACCCCCACGCCACCACCACCACCACCACCACCACTACTACTAGTACTTGCATGATGTCTTTTTATTTTTTGTTTTGTAATCAGGGAGAATAACCTGAATGCAAGATTTTCCATCAGGAACATCGATCAGAGGGAATAAAAACAGATCGTCTTGGTGTCTTCGTCGCTTTTTTTTTTTTTGTCCTCATCTCCGTTTTAAGTCCTAATGATGATGATGATGATGACGGCGAAGCAGCCGCCATGCAGACAAGATGCAATCCTGTTTTTACTTTTGTTCATCAGACAATCATTTTAAGTCGTAAGCACCTTTTGAAATACACTTCTGTCACTGCCTGTGTGGGGTACATGGTCAAAAAAATGTTGAACGGAACCGTTTATGACTGTATCAGATTTTTATTTTCAAAATTTTATATTGAATTATGTATATCTCAAATAATGCGATCATTCTCCCGGTCTGTAATATACGTGTAGAAATATGCTTGTACATAATTAATGCTCTCCCCCGTCTCATCCTCTTTTCTATCCCTTCCTCACTTTTCTTGACTTGGTGTTCCTACATAAAATATTTGTCAAAACTTACAACTGAAGTGCTCTAGGCGTTTTTGTTGATTTTGGCTGTGTTCTGGGGGGTTGATAATGAGATATGTTACCAGTCACATTTATGCAAAGAGAAAAAAAGATAATGAAAAGTGGAATTGCTTGTTATTACTACATTGATTCAAGTCTGCAGGCTGCCCCCCCCCACCCCCCACCCCCCCTTCTCTCCTCTCTGCCGCCCCAGGGTCGCTCAAAGCGCTTATTTACATTAGCCTATTCAATGTTTCTTTCTTGCGTGGTTATTATGTTAATGTACCATACATTTCTAAATCAAATACAGTATTCAATTTGCTATACCTCTTTGCATGATGTCTGTCTCTCCATCCGATTACGGATAAGGGCATTGATAAGTGGCTAAACACATGTTCATATTGGGTCATTATTGGCTTGTGGAAGCATTAATGCTTGGCTTGGCTTATGCGTTCCCGGACCAGGTTGCGCACTCAGCGGGCTGAACTCACCTTAAAGGAGTTTGGTTTTTATTTCCAGAAAAGAGTAACTATTCATCATATTGGTGTAAACTGTTTGGTCTTTGACGGTGACGAAACGCTGCATTAAAATGTTTTAGATTTTATTTTCCAGAAGTCATACTTTACCCCTTTCCTAATTTATCATTACACCCCTGGTTCTAACTTATGTGATGCAGGAAATATGTATATATATATATATATATATATATATATATACGGCTGCCTCCTTACTGCACACATTCTGGCAAACGTCAACGTCATGCAGCACTTAAAAATGTGAGTGCTATTTCCCCTTTTGTTTACCGTTGCTAGTGAATACAGAAATTAAGTAAACGCGCCATTAAATGGGCTAATCACGATGGGACTCCTCCCCTGTCCCAATCTCCCATTGTGGCCCGCTGAAAAGAGCTTTTCTTCTTCGGACGAGAACCATTTCCCCCTCCAAAAAAAGGCTTTTTCTCCTGCAGTCCCTTTCCATCTAAATCCCCAACCAATTATACTGCAGACTAGGGCACATTTGCTATAGGACACTGTTGCAGGAGCCATAGGTTTAGATGGATGGAAAGATTCCTGCTTCGTAGAAGCAGCGCTGAGGATTTCCCTATGGAAATAACGGCGCTGTATTAACTGCAGGCAACTCTGTGATACGCGCTGAGTGTTTGTGAGTGTTGCAGTCGTGTATTAAGCAACAGAAAGTAGGACAGAGGCTGCTGTTTGGCTCAGGGAGACCGCCGGACTATTAGCACAGGGAAAACCTGCAGCTCTGGCACCAGGACAGATTTCTCGCTGACATTTGACTATAATAAGACAACTGAAACGTTACAGTTCTAACAGGTGCTGTAGGCCTACCGTGGTGTCAGGATGTTTAGATATTTTATACAGGATGTTTGGCAATTTTGTACAAAGTCTGAAAGCTTGAATGGGCGGTGTGTGCGTGTGAATAAATGCGCATGCACAAGAGGCTGAAAGGGGATATTTAACATTTAGAATAGAGACCAGCAAACCAATTGTGCAACAAAGGTGTGCCTTTAATCAGACTCATTTGTTAATTTAATGGCTACAAGTTATTAACAAAGCAGGAAATGGGCACGGGTGTGTAAAAAACGAAACAAAAAAACAACCTGAAATTCAATCATAGCTCATATAAATTGTTGTTAAAATAATTGTTTTATTGTTGTAAAGTGAAATCCGCTTGGCTAAATCTGAGATCCAGTTTGACAAAAGTAAATATTGTTCTAAATAGTAGACTCTGTTGTAGATACTTTAGATCTGACTATGGGCTATGTTTTTCTCCTCCATAATGTTATCAGTCTCCACTGGATGAAATGTGCGCATAAGTCTCCCTCAGACGGATACCAATCAAAACACAAAAACAAGTGTGTCAAAAGCCTCAGCCCTGCGACTCAATAGGCCCGTGATCCTGAAATAACCGAGGTGCAGACCAGCGCAAAGCTCAGCTCCCCGCCTGGCTGAAACAAACTGCCGCACTCATATGCAGTCGATTGCAAATGAGGTAAATCTGTATCATATTTTAAACCCATTCCGGGTCTTAAATCGGCCTGGCAGAGACAGATAGGCCCTATCAAGAGCACCGAGGGGCCATGGCACCGCCGCACCACCAGACCCTTATCACACCCCCCGCCTCTCCATTTACGCACTCCACAAGTTTTATTGGCAGCGACAAGTCCCGGCTATGATTGAGATTAAATTAATCGTAAACTGAAGAGCATTTTTTATCGGCAAAAGGAGGACACGAGGATTAGAGCTCTATCTAAGAGATGGAGCCACAGATAGGGACTCATGAATACAAAACAAGCCATGAATGGGCTTCATTTGTGCGACGTTACGTTCATTATCCCAAGGCTGTGGAAACATGCTGATATAAAGTTAAATTACTTGAGAGAGAAAATAAATTATAAAAGCGAAGTGTTTGTTTGAAATAATGTGTAAAAAAAAGTCAGCAAAAGATTGAAACTTTGCAGTCGACTTTTACACCCTTCATGGGTCCGTTATCTACAAGCAGTCTATTCAAATAATATATTCATAATGGATTTGCATAAATGCACCAACAAACTATGTGTTAAAAATATTATAGGAATTAGACGCGATATGGGTATGACACCAGAGACACATTAATGCCAATATTTATTAAATAGCATCGGGATTTTTGAGTCGGACGTGTTTAACCATGTAAATGAGGCGCATGTAAACAGATACATGATGGTCCTCGCTGTAAACGTTTGTAGGCCAGAGTGGCAGCAGTAAAAAGTGCTGGAAGTGTGAGTCTATCTGTTGCCGGCTGGGGTCATTAACAGTGGGGGAGCTCTTGTTCGTGATCTGTCAACTCAAATATGGATCACAAGACAAAGGAACTTAGCGAGGAGTAATCTCTGTGTGTGATACTTTCATGAGAGTAAACGAGAATGTGAGACAAGTGCGGCAACAATGGAGACTCGCAGGTTTTTATTTTCTTCTCTTTTCGCTTCCTGAAGTTGTTTGGCATTTATGTGTGCTATAGTGCGTCTGTCAAACAAGATTTGCAGGAGCGTCAACAACATAAAGACGATTAGTTTTTTTTTTTATGACTTCCAGATTTAAAGTCAAAGTGATTTAAAGTTTAAGAGGAGAGAGGAGAGGAGAGAGAGCACACGTGAATGCTCTTCTAAAAAAAAACATAAAAAAATATTTTTGTTTGGATTGATGGCTGTTTGCGCTGCGATGCTCCGATTAGAGGTCATAGTTTACCTTCCTTTCCGTTTCAAACCACAACATCTTGTTTACCGAAGTTAATGCAGGCACTGCCAGTCCAACATGAGGAAGGAGGGGGGACTATTAAGCCGGAGTCTGGCGGTGAGAAATACTTGCCCTGCCCTGTTTTTTCCTCGGATTTCACCGGTTAACTGAACACAACTTTCCTATTGGTGTGTATTCATGCAGCACCCAAAGAGCACCACTTCTCCCTATAGTCTCAGCAGCGTGGCTGTCGCTGCAGGAATGAGCGGGGCCCTTTGGACTAAACTTTGTGCTCTCACTCTCCCTTCTTCAATAGGTAAGACGCGGGGCCGCAGCATTCCTCCTGACTGAGCGGTAATTCATACTAAGTTATAAGACCATGACCTGACATTATGTGTTTCAGACGGACAGCTACTGTTCTCCCTTTCTAGGTTATTATGTGAAATATTAGCAGCAAGTAGGCATCCTTGCAAAGGTCAAAACAACCGAGTCTGCATTAATTACACCTCATATTTTCACCTGACCATCACCCTTAAATCACAATTAACTGCAACACATTTTAGAGCAATTACAGAATATAGTTGCAGCCTCTTACATGGTTTTAGTAATATTAATTAGGTCGGGACAACAGTTGCATTATTTGGTGTGGTTGCAAACAGGTAAACGTTGCGAGATGTGTGACATTTAGGCGTGTCCTATCATTTCAATTATGTGTCCCTGTCCGATGTGCGTATATTGTGCGCGTTTTTACCAATGCCAGGCGCCATGCACC
>NW_022280033.1:4621377-4625602 GCF_004355925.1 Anarrhichthys ocellatus | reverse complement strand
GGGGGGTGTCAAGAAATACTTCAGTCTAATGCTTATTAGCGTGGACTGTCATTGCACAAGCCTCATCTTTTTAAAACAAGCATAACATGAAAGCAACCCAACTCTGGTTTACTCAAGCGAACATGACCACCCCCCACCCCTCTCTCTCGCGCCCGCACACACACGTGCACGCGTATAGCCTTACATGGACAGCACATATGGAGGTTGTGGGTGTGTCTGTGTGTGTGCGTTGGGGTGGGGGCGCTTGGTGCAGGCTGTGATCTCTCGCCTTGTGCACACCGAGTGGACAGAGGGCTGAGCAGCTTAAATAGAGCCCCAGCACCTGTGTTTTCTACCGCCGTTCTCAGGCCTCCTTAGCATGGCACGGCACAGTACAGCACTGATGTATGCACTGAGAACCGCGCCGCGAACACGCAGACGTTACACACACACCATGTGCCAGAAATAAAAGCGAAGGGTGTGGGAGTTTATCTTCAGAATTAAGCTACAATGAATAATTACAATGAAATCCCTCCATGTTGTGGGTTTACACGCTGCACCCCCTTTCCCACTCATGTTTTTTGGTTGAAGATTTTAATTAACAAACTTAAATAGACAGCGTTTAACCAAATGTGCTTCATCAATCGACTTGACCAGGTTTAACAAACACAATAATGAATCATTTCTTGGTATAGGAGGTCATTTAAAAGTGAATATAAAGTATTTCTGCTGCAATGGTCCATGTTTTTAAAAGAAGATGTAAAAACAAACAAACAGATAAATTGGACTAATAAAAGCTACTTTCGCCTTCAAGAAACCACTACATCAGACTCCATCCTTTTCTCTCGGATTTGGTGCGTTTTGGTGACACATCCCCCCTTTACTCCTCCTTTTCCTTCCATGAATTGGTGATTGTTCCCTGCACATGGTGCTGGAGGCTATTGTCTGTCAGCTGGAGCTGCTGTCTGCTCTGGTACTGAAAGCACCGGATGAACCTGGACACGGACACCCGGTTCAACTGTGCCCGCAGACCTCACACATACACTCCTTTTCTGTGACCGTTAAGATTTCAGAAGATTATACACGAATCCATACGGAAACGAGTTTCCCGGTCAAAAACGTCCATCGGCATAATGCCACCAAAGGTCTTTTGCATTAGAATGCTTAAAGATAAATAGATTAATGGATGGATTGTAGTCTACGCCTCTAGAAACTAAGTAAAAATAAAAGTGGCCTCTGCTATTGTCTTACTCACACACACAAACTGAAGAGAGGTCCATTGAGAAGTAAAACTGAAATTACCATGTTATATAACGGCTGTTGAAGTTACATATTTTGTATCTAAATAGGCGACCTCAAACTGGGGTTATGTTCTGGATATTTCTGAGAGAAACATTATCATTGTATCATAGTTTGGCCAAAGCAGGCCATTAGTTGTAGCCTATGTGAAAAATTTGAAATTGCCAGCCAGATTTTCAGCGCAAATCATATCCTTTAAATGCCATATAATATGACCATATATGCATTGGAGCCATACTTTTAAAATATGCATTGCACCATATCGGTTTAGCATATTTGATTGGCTTCCCATGTGACACGCCGTAAAAAATACATTAAAAAAAAGCCTCGGCTTTGGTAAAGCCTGCACGGTGACACGCCTCGTTTTTGTGCCCATCACTTAGCAAAAGGTCGGGGATTGACTGAGGCCTGGATGTCCTTATCAATGTAACCACCATTTACAAAGCTATAGGATGGATTACACAGGATGCCAAGCTCACCAACAGCCCCGACCAGAGGTAAACCTGGGGTCCGCAGTGAGGGGACAGCGGCGGGGGCAAAGCCGGCCAGAGTGAAGGCTGAGCGGATCAGAGAGCCAAACGTGTTCCTCGACTGCCATCTAGAGGAATCTTGTGGAAGAAGCATGACCCCAAAGCATGTCTTTCCAAACCGTTCCTCTCATGTCAAGTGCCTACGAAATGGAATGCAAAGATACACTGAACCTGTTCGAGATTTTTTTTTTATGGCTGCTGTATTACAATAAATGGGAACACTGTAGATGCATTACTTAACATTTCCCCAAATGTCAGACTGACATGTTTGTCTTTGGAAATGTCTGTGTTTGAATAATGGCAGCTCAACATGAGCTTGTGCTGATGGAGCCAGCAGTAGAGTAACTGTTTTTACCCCACTAGTGACAGCGCTGCCTGGCTATGTTCCACAGCATAGAGAGGCAGGACCACTGTTTCAGCACTTCTCTGTTAAATCCTCCTTGTGCTCTAGTTGATGTCAATGTGAGCACGAACATTCGTACATCTACAGACTTGCACTACAGGGACAACTGCGGACCGGTGAAGTCATGCTGCCCACACACATACACACAATGTACAGGGCACATTCATTAAAGTTTCATTGCATGAAAGTCAAATGATGTTGGAACACTGAACCGGCCTCTCCATTTAGTTCTAGATCAAGGATTCAGACGCCAGAGAACGTAATGGAACCCACGATCCCTGGTTAATTTTTCAAAACTGATACCCAGAGTTTTACTGTGGCCGCCAAGGAGCCAAGTGACTGACTTGTGTGTGTGTGTGTGTGTGTGTACGTGTGTGTGTGAGAGAGATGGTGGGATTGGTGGTGAGGAGGGGAGGCATAATGGTGTCCGCTGGAGCGCGGCCTTTTAGAGTTTAACTCCCCCTATTATGGAGAGCCGGGGCAGGGGGAGGAAGAGGACAGAGAGCAGGCAACAGAGAAGGTTTCACTGTAAATGGAGAGTAAAATGCTTGCGGCAACTAAGCTTCAATCCACCATTAAATCTGTGTAGGAGGAGAAGGGTATGTCGGCATGTTCAAGCCATAAGCAATATCTTTTTCATTTCACTTTGTACCACTCATATGTCCTAAAACGGTTGCAGCCTGATTTCAGGTCGAGTGTACAAGCAAACTTTATCTTGGGTCACTGGAGTCGGTTTACAGCTCCACCAGCTCTAGTGGTGAGATGGAGATACATCCAACTATCACAGACTTATTCGCTAATAGAGCCTGGAGGTAAAAAATGCACTTTGGGAGAAAATGATATGTGCATTCCTTAGAATCCTTAAAAGCCTGTACATTGTAAAGGACCCACAGAATAGGAATAGCCAGGTGAATAAATAAATGGATTATATATATATAAACAAAGGCAAACACAAACGTTGCACTCTGTGGTAACATAAAGAACATACTTTAATAATACTGTATGAGAAGCCAAATTATAGTCTCCTCATTTGAAATTTTCCATTGTCCACCTCCCGCCTCACACATTCAGCTCCCTGTATCCAACTGAAAGGTTTTGCTTGTCATAGCTGTTCTCAGATGGAGATTAACCATCTGGAAAAAAAGGGAGAAAGTTTAATGACATTCCTATTTCAAATTCACGCTTTGCAATTTATTGTCTATGAGAGCATCTACTTAAGAGGCGCATGTAAGATGTACCTTGCTGGTTAATAACCGGCTCAGGGCTCTGGAGGCCCTCAGCTAAAGCATGCTGTTTTGTTCGACCACTTTTTCTATTTTTTATAGGTTCCTGTACAAGAGTCGGCCGTGGAGTATCTTTAAAGCGGCTCTTTAAAACAGCCACTGTCCCGAGGTAGCCTCCAAAACACATGCATTATTGAAGCAGGCACCGGCCTTGTCCTCCGCACTCCCTTCACTCTGTCCAGTTCAGCAAGCACCAGCAGCTGCCGGGCGAGGAGACAGCAAACACAGCCCGAGTTGTTCAGAGCTCAGAGACCGGATGTATGACTGTGGAGGTGGATAAAAGAGGAGCAGTTACAGGTCAAAACATCAAATATCCTTCACAAGTTCAGGTGTTGACGTTCAGCTCAGGGATGTGGTGGAGCTCATCAGAGAGGTGATTCATTCTGGTGGTAAATATGATCACACAGACACATCGAAGGAAAGACACGATATCACACTTATATCGCTCATGAGGAGTTCACACATCACAAATATTAATAACGATGGCAGAAAAAGTTACAGCAATATCTAAATTAGTCTTTCATTTGAGGAAGATACACTGAATAATTATTAATCTAATTCTCAATATCTTCTCTTTTAGGGATATACTGTATAATTTAATAATTTTGTTTTAACAATATGCTGTTGATAATCCAACATCAAATCTTTGGCTTTTTGTCAGTATCTCCCTTGCTTTCTGCTGCACACACACACACACACACACACACACACACACACACACACACACACAC
>NW_022280033.1:4577334-4621367 GCF_004355925.1 Anarrhichthys ocellatus | reverse complement strand
CACACACACACACACACACACACACACACACACACACACACACACACTATCAAAACCAAATGCGAGCAGTTGCAGAGAATTGAGAGAGGGCAAAGGGAGAGGTTGAGAGCTGTGTAAATGGTCAATTGGTTTAACTGTTGTTGGTGTGACCATGTCAGTGGGCGATGTGCAAATGTGCACTCTTTTGATTTCCCTGATGTAATCCTCCCCAGAATATTGCTGGCCTATAAAGCCCCGGGGAGGAGAGATGAGTGGGACGGCAGATAGTGTTTGTTCTGGGATTAAGATATCACTTCCTCATGCTCATTCATTCAAATGTCACACGCATGCAGCGTGTAAACACTGTGTGTGTGAGTGTGTGTATGAATTCACACACAGGAACATACTCTTGTATTCACACTGTTTTTCTGAGTCTGTCCTTGTAGAGCATGCAGCCATCTCATTATGCTACACTGCCATCTAGTGATCTACAACGACTCACATTTACTTAGAGAACATGCTTTTAACCAGAATGCAAACTTTGTCCACACTGAAATAATGGCTTACATTACCTGGAACTCATTCAGGACATTGCTGGAGAAGGATTGTTTGAGTCAGGATAACCTGGAATTATTTTCACTGTTGCCTTGTTACGCAAACATGACTCTGGCAATAATTAAGAGACATATTTTTACTTTAACCACAGGGGGTCATCATGAGTCTTAATTCAGGAAATGATGAGATGGAACACAACAGAAGAGCAACAGAATACATTACACAGAAAACAACTCACTACTCCACTCTAAAGAACACACAGCCTTTCCTCTTGTCCATCAGCCCTCAATGGCATTAATGGCTTCCTGATAGATTCCAGCTACATGTGTATGTGTGTGTGTGTGTGTGTGTGTGTGTGTGTGTGTGTGTGTGTGTGTCAAGTCAAGTGTACAATAAATTACAAATGGTGTATACAGAAGCTTTAAGGTCACTGACACATCCCCCCCTCCCCTCTCTATGCCTATACCTCTCATTGTGTAGTGGAATTATACCCATGGCATGTTTTCTGCATTTCTCACTACTACTAAATTGCTTTGGCTGAAACCCAGGAGCGTTTGAAGCGCAGCGGAGAAGCTAATCAAGCAGCAAGTGAACGGCAACAAAGCAAAAGAGACTTCAAGCAGCTGCCACTGCTTTGGGTGAGAAAAGAAAATAACAACTGGAATCCACAGCTTGGAAACCAGAGGGCTATTTTATGTCATTGTTATGAGTATGAGAACACAAATGAAACAAGAATGTGGATTTGTGAGATGTTTAGGACTGTTGTACTGATTACCCACTAGCAATATTTGATCTGCTGTCAGACAGCATCCCTCCCTATCGCCTTGTCTCTTTTTCATCACAGAACTTGTCAACTTTCAGTTATTAAAACATATTCAGGTTGCTCTGGAAGGCAAAAATGCGCTGTACGCATGAGATGAGTAGGCCCGTTTGTGCAAATAAGCTTTTATTCAGCTTTCTTTGACAAAAAATGTGTTAAAGTAGATTTACAGACTACCAACACTTGATGTAACTAAACTAAAAAATACTAATAATCTATTCTTGTGAGTTCTACTTTTCATAGCACATGAAACGTGATCTGGAGAAAGTAAGAATTCCCCTTCCCATTTGAGCAGACCACAGTAGAATATGCAAAGAACAATACTTGCAACTCCATACTTTTCATTTCAGTTGCAGTTTTGTATATTCTGTACTGTCAAAGTGTGATACCTTGAGAGAACAATGCAAAAAGACGATAAAGCACAAAGGCGGACTTTGCTTCACCACAGTGCACCTACTGTAGTATCAGATCCAAGCTCTGCTACCTTTCTATGTTGTGTGTTCATCACTGTTAATCAGGGTCTGGTTGCTTTCTCTACACACGTGCAGTTACACTTTCTGATCACCAGGCGGAAGCAGCGTTCATCTCAAACCGGGTTTTTCAGCCATTTTTTTCAGCCTCTCTGCTCAGAACTCGGCTGCTTTCCCCCCTAAATCATGGAGAAAAGCAAACGGTCACCTTTCATCACATCTGTTCTGAGGTTTTCTTTCTCTTCCAACAAATGTACACAGTACTAAGTGGAGTGAACACAGTGCGTCTCTGCACAGTGTGTGAGCGGAGGAGTGGAGAGTTTCATGTCTCAGGTCACTGTGTTTATTGGTGCCATAGGATCATATAAGTTTGTGTTCATAAAGCAGACGCCTTCATTTATACTCACCTCATCATCCCTTTCTCCTCCATTTACAGATTGAATGCTATGCTTACAACCGTCCCATCTCAGGTGTAAGGAATACATGTTGAAGGCCACACTCCACAAACTGAATACTTTTACAGAAAGACAAAGGGTAAGGGCAGGAAAAACGAATTAGTTTTTTTATGGGATACACAGTTTGCCCCTGAACTGTTGCTCACCTAACTGTGAGGGCTAATAAAGATGTAATCTACAAATTACATGCCGTACCATCTATTATAGCCTACTATGCACCTTGCATGCAAACTTTGTCTTATAGTCTTTAGAAACAGTAAATCTGCTTCCATTTTTTTTTTTACACAGTACCAATATTAAAGCATGTTCACACACACACACACACTGAGTCAACGGTCTGGCAGGTTGAACCCGTTGGTGTGTTTAGCTGGAAACATGAACCTGAACTGTACACACTCAAACAGATAGGCCTAGTGTGCACAATCAACACCAATACTCATAGATGACCATTAGAGAAATTCCCTTTAACTGCCCCAGAGCTAGAACAGACAACGACAGAGCAGGATGCGACTCAGTTGCATAACCTTTAATTACTTCAAGTGACAAATAGTTGAAAACAATTACAATTAGTTCACATGAGGTAATATGAGGAACACATAAAAATACCCTAAACTTATTACTGTGACATTTTAGTGATCATATCCATTATGATAATAATTTAAACCACACTCTATTAGTGGAGGTAGAGTCCCATCATGACCCAGAGGAGCTGTGAGTAATGTATATGTATATATAATGTACACATATTTAACAATATATCTGAAATATGTTGTCATAATAACAATAGAATTAAACATTTTAGAATGTCTTAAATTACCTATTATTCAGAGTTTATAGTCTTAGCATCATGTTTTGCCTAATATGTTGAATGCTGCCATGTTTGACACATTTCAGGACTCAAGTTTAAAAATGGTGTTTTTATGCTACAGATCACTGCCTTGTCAACCTTTCATGAATTAAACTGAAAGGTCGAGGAAGGTTAAAAAAACAACCAATAAATAAACAAAAAATGTGTCATAAGCCTGACAAATTGTACATCAACATTTTTCGGTTATTGTAATATCAGATGACTACTACTAACAATAATGAAAAGGGGGACTAAACTGATGAATGGACTAGTTTTTACAACAATTTATCTGAGTGACACTCTGTGCTGCTAGTTGATATAACATCAAGTAAAAAAGCTAGATAGGCGAACGTAAAATACAGCCCGCTATGAAAATCGTGTGCATGATTTAACCTGCCCTTCGGTGTTCAGAGTGAACACCCATAGCATAAAGAATGGCGTAGTTAATCTTTACGCTGGACAGATTTAATGGAACGGTGTCAAGTGACAATAGCTGGAAAAGCCATCTGAGTGAACCTAATGCGATCAGAATAGACCATGTCTGTCTCCCATCTAGGAATTTACAGTAAGGGGAAAAGCCCAGGTGAGCCCTTCTTAACCCCAAGTGTGTGTATACACACACACACACGACACTACACTTTGTTTCTTTACCTTTTACGTCACAACACATGCTCAAACAAAGACACACACTAAAGAAATCTATGTTACACACTTTACTTTAAGTGCCCCTGTTCAGCATTTATAAGCAGTATATAATATATCAATACATGGCTTATAACACACTACAATGTAGTTGTAAGCAGAAATATATGTTAGTTAATGTATTTGTTAACAACTGAAACTCCTCCTGTGAGCACCCATAAGTGGAGGCTGGTGTATAAACAGATAATGAATAAGAATAGTACAATGCATAAATTATATAAAATATGTCTTCATGGAACAATTTGTAATTGCTGGTAAAAACTGTATATTAATAAACAATTGAAATGTCCTTGGTACATTATAGTGTGTTGAAAAACCATTTATTAATACTTGTCTACTGCTTATAAATGGTACGACTTAAAGCAACTGTTGAACAGTTAAAAAAAGAAGCTAAAGAAGTTCAATGTTTGACTCTCGCTGATCTGCTTGTCTCAGGTCTCCGGAGAGGGCTGCAGCGATGGAAGTCAGGACGTGGTCTGCCAGGTGACCTTTCACTCGAGCAAAGGGCGCCCGCAGTGTGCTTATGTATTTGTGAGTGTGTGTTTTGTAACAGAACGCGTCCAGCACACAGGGAGTGCATTAATGCTCGTACTCCCCAGGCCATATCTCTCTCTCTCTCTTTTTTGACCGTAACTCTACACCGTGCACCCCCCTGACCCCCTCCTCCTCCTCACTCCCCAAACCCCCTACTGTTTTATCCTGTTTTATGGGACACACCTGATACACTTAAAATGCATAATGGCTGAGCAGAGGCTGAAACCAATGTGCTCGTCAACCTTCAGAGTGTCGTACAATTAAATAGAAACCCCAAAGTGAAGAGATTAAAATGTCTTGGGAAAACTGCAAAGTAAGCATTTCCAATGGTATGATTTTGTCAAAAGCTTATTTATTTATTTACTTATTTATTATTGATTATTTTTGATTCGTCAGGCTAATCAGGCCAAATGTGAAATTCTGGAATATACTAATTCAAAATTTTGAAAACCACCATTAACAGAAAACACTAATATCTTTACCTAACCTTCCCAACCTGTGTTTTAAATTTTCAAATCAGCATTTAGATTGTCTTCAATGTTTACGTTTTAGTCCCAGGTTTTAGTGCCTTTTAGAGCGAGGGCTTAAGTAAAATAAACCGCCATCATACTGATGAACTATTCTTCTGTCTGTCTGGGTGTTCTGTGTGCATGTGCTTGATTTTATCTATTTATCTATGCCTGAGAGCACTGACCCTGTGCTGCCTGTCAGCATTACTGTATCAGGAACAGATACACAGTTCGCCACCTGTGAACCATTTCCCTCCCTCAGCTCAGGTACTGTTCACTATATGTGGGTTTGTTTCACTGAAGCTATTTTAGTGATTTTAATATGTAATACACATTTGTAAAGATGTTATGATCTGTGTTATGAACACAACTAAACATATAATGTGTATTTTGTTTCATAAACTTATTTTGGTAAAACGATCTAAGGTAGAGGGAGGATTTTGTGTATTTTGGTACTTTTCCTTTTAGAGCAAGATGTTTACTGCAGCTTCACTATCCACTTATGGTTTTCAAATTATCAAAGAGGAATTTATTCACATTCCACAGGACAGATTCATCTGTTGCTGGTGGGAAGTGTGCTGTTACCTGCAGCCAGAGGAGAGGGAAGAGTTTTTCTTTTCACTAACTGTCAATTGAGGTTCATGTACAGTTCAGTTCAGATACAGTAAAAGTGAATATAATAAACACATTATATGGAAGGGAGAGGTGACTGCAAGATAAAATAGTAAAAGTCCAGGGCTTAGTAAACTAAAAAAACATAATGCAGGTTTAAATAAAGTGGTACCTCGTTGCTGTGGAAGCCTCCAGTGAAAAGTGAGCGTATAATAATAGTGATGGTGCAACCGGTTGATATTCCTCTCTGTCGTCTGACTCAAACAGTTTAAACTTTGCAGTCGCACTACATCAGTTTTGTAAATCCCAGCTGTCTTACTCCCTTGTTAGTGCAACCACCAACCTCTAGGCAACAAGTGGCATGAATCGTGAACAGAAATATCTGTTGTGTACTGTACCGTCATCCCGACAGCTCAACCTTAAATTTATGACAATTTACTGGGACAGAGATGGGATCAGAGCTCTGCTGCACATCTCGTCTGTAAAATTATTCGGATCATCTTAAGACCAGTGAACTTCATCTTCACAATCGCACAGTGGTTTGTCAAACCATCCATGACCCAGAGGGACGGAGTCTAGAAGCCTCTCTGTTAGAACAGTGAATCTCTTCCAGCTCTGAGGCTGCTGCTATAAAGGTTTGACCCCTGACCTCCCTGAAGGGTTTCTAAGTGAAAAGAGAATTTCCCCACTGGGACCAATATTGTGTCACATTATAACTATCATCACTGTTCCTGTCATTTCTACGGAGTGCGTTGCGTTAACATCACTTAGCAAAAAGACCCAGGTTAATGGGTTAATGAATATCTGATGTTCATCATATACAGTTCAAATCTCCAATTTAGGTGATTTGAGTGCATTCAATAAGCTGAAGGATGGCATGTGCTTCCACTGAGATGAGACCATTTTTCAAACTCAGAAGACTTCTTCAAATAATTTCGGGTAATGCAAGAAAATGCATTGTGATTCGCATTAAAATTATGTTTTTTTTCTGACCTTTAAAAAAAAAGATATTCTGAGATAAAAGGTTTGCTGTAATCGCTTTATCAATCATTCCTGCAGTTTCATTATCACGTGCCTATCGACAAGGGCTCACTGAATTAAAAAAATAAGTCAATTGATTAAAATCCTCTCTGCTCTTATTGTTCTAAAGGAGCAGGTATCCTAGATTTCAAAGTAAACACGCCCTTATAAAGCCGAGCATATAGGCTACCAATTATACTTCAATATTATTGTATGTTAATGTGAGTTTGTGTTAATTGAGTGAATATCCAAACACAATAATTAACATCAAATTACAATACAAAGTAGCTTCATGTCTTCTGTGTTGTTTTGCTTACTTTCTTTAAACTTCTTTGCTTATTTTCTTGCCTTATTATAAAATTGACCAAACGGCTCTCAAATCCAGACCCAACAAATCCGAATTATTAACGTAAGATAACCACAAAAAAGAAAACTGTTGTGACTTCAAGGTCCGTAATTTAAATTATATTAGCTCAAATAAATTTAAGCTGAAATAAAATAGCATCGGCCTGACCTAGGGCCAAACAAAGATATAGTATATTTCGCTGAAATTGTATTCGATAAAAATGGAAAAATGGAATATATGAAGATCAGTTCGAAGATGCAAATAAAACAGATTAGTGAACCAAACGTAAAACAATCATGTTGCAATCTGCAGGATACATTTTGTTTAACATTAAATCCTCCCCATTAATGAATGCATCAATGAAATAACAATCAAAACTCTCTTCACTAACGTTGCATGAAAAACGTGCGTGTAAAATGCATTTGGTGCTAATGGTTGGTCGGTGATGTAATTATGAAGACAATAACAACTCACTAATTTGCTCAGTCGTGGAACAAAAACAGAGCTCGGGTCAGAACAACTCTTTAAACCTTAATGTTCGATAGAAGTGAATGGATGTGATCTTTGCGAGGCCAGGACTCAACATTCTCTGCGAGAATTCTCTGGGCAAAGTGGCATTAACTTCTTTTCTACACGATTGTTTGCAGACAGTTGAACACTTGACGTTTAATCTCCGCAACATCGTCACCCCGCGGTGAGAGATTAAGAAGCCTGCGGATGAATTTGGGCGAGAAACACGACTAGTTCACACCTGTCCGGCTGTATATCCTGATTCCTCTCCTGCCTTGTTCTCTCCTTCATTTGGCCAGAATCCCGCCAGCGTTCATAACCAGGGCGCCTTGTTAAAATTTTTATTCAACGATGGCGGATTTTCATAACATCTTCTGCCCAAAAACATGTTTAATAGCCCCCCCCTCCGTGGGCACACATGGCGCACACACACACAATGCCAGTTCAAGTTCACATCTCGGACCTTATTGGAAACAAGCAAGAGTGAAAGTAGGAGCCCAAATTCACAACTCTTTGTGGGGTTACAGAGTTGGTTTGGTGAGAGACCAACTATTCGGTGTTATGTCTCCTCGCGAGCCGCTAAAGGCTTGTTTTGAGTGGACCCACATGCACTCCAGTCCTCCTTAATTACAAAGTGTGAGCTTTGAGCTGCGTGTGTAATTGACCAGAAGCTGTGCCCAACAAGGTGCGACCGATCCGTCACCTTCACAGACAGGAGGGAGACAGTTCACACTCTTTGTGTACACTTTTCATATTTACACTCACATTAGAGCCGCCCGGGCCTGCAAGATAATTCATTACTGGATCATAATGTTCCATTTGCTGTTGTTTTACGCATTAAACAAAATAGTTCTCCACCCATTCACATGTCAGCCTGACAGCCAATCGACACCCAGTGAACTATGAGACACGCTGACAAGTCCACATCAGTGTGATTTATGGTTTATAATTATGCACTATTTTCCCAAATCAATCCGACAATACCACACATGAGCTGTGAGATGAATAATGCTACAAGATGAAGACAAGGCACTAAAATATGCCAATACTGTTATTATTATAATAATAAGAGTAAAAAAAATACAATAAAATGCAACCGAGCGCAGTAGCACCTGAACCTGTACGAGGGGAAATATTGAAGCTACTAGTGAAAGTATGAAAGGCAGAAAAGATGTTGTTTTAGGTTTATTCCCGGGCAGCAGACTTGTGGAGGGGAAGACGGGGGCTGGAGGTGTTGCACGGCCGAAGCTGTTCAAACAAAGTGTCTCCTTTCAACGCCCGTTTCCAGCTCTGTGTTTTCTTTTTTTACTCCACCACGGTACTTTTGTTCTCCGCAGCGGAGCGCGGAAAGATAAGGTGTCGTCACTTGAACATCAAGGTTCCCGGTTGGCGAAGCACGTTTACATTTCGCCCAGCTCTGCCCATAATGGCCACATGCCACAGTCTCTTGACTCGTGTTGTTTTTACAAAGCACTAGATTAAGTCTCTCTCTCTCGCTCTCTTGTTTTGTCATTTTAACATCAGTCATGATGACTTACATGAACTTTGACCTTAAATTGGCGAACATCACTTAAAGTTTAGAGTTATGTAAAGAGGAAAATAGTATAGCCTTTTAAATAATTAATATAATTATATTATAATGAAATTATAATTTTATAGTATTTAATTGGTCTATTTAACGAGAAACACAATAGCTGAATTATTGCGTTTCTGGTTTTTATTTTGTTTATTGTAATGGGCGTTTCTTTTAAAAATCTTTTTTAGACCCAGTTCTTGAATTTCTATTTTAACTGCAAAAGCAAAGGACACAAACCTGGAAATTAATTTTAGGGAGAAACGACTTCCACTGCAGCATTTATGATGAGATGGAAGATAATCCCGGGATATATCGACAGTGCATGCGTCAGACAGCCCACGCATATAAAGGACAATATCCCCTTTCTTAGAGCAGGCATACGTGTCAAAGGCTAAGAGCTCTTGATTTTTGGGCAACTCTATCTAATTATACATTTCCCCAACGTTATTAAGGAACTGGTGGTTCAGCACACACTCAAAAGGCCAGAGGTAATAGTGAAGCATGCGAACCAGTTTTAAACCCACTGGCCGTTTAGATGCAAAGTTAAAGTTTGTGTCTGTAATAAATGTCCATTTCTTCTATCAAAGTCATATTCGCGAAAATACAATTAGATCCAAACATTAAAATGAAAAGTGCAAAGAAGTAATTGAGTAATTATTTGAAAATGCATTCCATGTGACTGTGTAAATATTTATGTTACAGCTGTTCTGGGAATATTTATATATATTTAAAAAAAAAAATGTAAATGTCACTCAGCTTGAATGATTTGAAAATAAATAACGAGGTGACCAGTAAGAGACAAACCATATCAACAGATTGGTTTTCTGCAACAACAAAAAAACAATTATCAAGAGTCATTCAGAATCAAAGAAATCCTCAATATTCAATCCATGGATTGTTTTTCTTTTATTGTAAAGAGTATATGAAACTATAGGTGAATCGTTTTATGTTTCATCATGTATCGCAAAGTTTACATGCAGTCTCTTTCCAAATGAAAATAATAATAATAGTATCAAGAGATTAAGAGATTTCACCTTATCACGGCTCTTATAAAACACTTGAGAATATCATGCCCCCCCCCCTTCAGACAAACAACTGCGTATGGCTCTCTTGGAAAACCCAGTAATGTAAACAAAAAGGCGATGGGGTACCTTCAACACGGTGCCTTCAGAGTCTGCTGATATATCGAAACCCCTAAAATAACAACGGTAATAGTAACAAGAATTAAGACATTTTATTGTTTTCAACAATATAGCATGTTACGTTATTACATTCCGGTAAAATACTTTTTTTCCTTTTCTTTTTTTCTTTTTTTTTTACCTAAAACGATCTATCCCGCCTCACCTTTTGTCTGCATCAGCACTGCAAACATGATCCATCTTAACAAGTCATAATCTCTATTAGTCTTTTGAATTACATTTCCCTTAAGCAAAGAGAAAATACTTCAACAAATGGCTGTTTTAATTACATTGCTTAAGTGCTCTGTCTTGAAACTTGTTTCTAGACGGTGAAACAAGAGGGAGATTCATTTGGGGATAAGTGCACCCAATGGCAGATTTCTCCCACTTGTTTAAAACGACTGGTTGAATATGCGACTATACATGATTTGTTACGGTGGCTGTCTTCGCAGTGTTCCAGTCTGTCTGCCTTCCACCTTGCCGCGAGTGCTGGAAGCTTGCCTCACGCCACCTCGTAAATTACTTCTCCCAAAAAAGAAAAAGCTGTGCTCTCTGTGCCGTGTTTAAGAGCCAAGGTCCACTAGATTAGAAGACATAGGGTTCAGTATGGTGTCGTGGTGCAATGAGTGGTGATGGTGCACCGAGTCTACACCGCTGGGTACCGGGATGGCGCTGGGTCCCTGCGGGAGCGCGAGGCCGTGCAGGGACTGTAAACCGGTGTTTGAGCCCAGCAGCAGAACCGGGCTCGGAGACATGTGATCCGGTGTCCCCGAAGGTGTTTTATCGTCGTCCGAGCTCCCCAATAGAGATTTATTTCCATTCATGGAAGAAGTCAATGGGTTGTGACTATTGCCGTTGGAGTTCTCGTTGTTTTCCCTGCCAACAAAAAACAAAATCACATCATTGTGGGGCCAGAGAGGAACTCTTGCAACATATCAGTCTGTCTGGAAAAAAGATCTGGAAGACATAATCAAGTTGGGACACATTTTAAAACTAGCTACAGAGATACAAACTACAGGACTAAATATGCAAATTAAATATTTGTAAATAAATATTCTATATTTATGCATTTAAAATATTCTATAACAAACACACATAGGCCTACACACACAACAACACACTAAGTAAAAATAGTGTAGTCCATGCTACTGTGTGTAGCCTACTGGGTATTAATAAGGTTAAGCCATATTTACACCATATATATATATGCATTATGATCCAATGCTTGGCCTAATGATTTAATAATGGTGGCAGACAATTACTAAGTCATTGGAATAATCATTTCACTGAACCTGCATTACGTTTCTGTGTTTAGGGCGAACTAATTTAACCTCTGGGTAAACACGCCTCAGCAGACTACGTCTGAATAAATGACAGCTCTAATTATTGCTAAACATGTGCTTGTCGCGTATAGCGTATAGTTAATTTGTTTGCAGTGGTGAGTAAGGCTTTTTCTCAGTGGGAAGACATGATTTACGTGGAGTTTTCCGCCCGAATTAGTGGCCAGAGGGTGAAAGAAGACACCGACCGAGCGAACACTTGACTTAAACACGTCTCCCAGACCTCTGCCTGCCTGAGTAACTTCCCTACTTTGAAATGTACAAACAAGTCCTAATGAAATGTCTACCGGTCTGATACTACACATGCAGGACGCCACACCAATATAAACCGCAAAACAACTTTTCAACGTGTTCTGAGGTGTTTTCTTCTCTCCAGTATCTGGAGGGTTAAAACTGGTTGTTTTTTTCTCTGATCCTAATGTCAAAGTGAAATTTCATGCTATAATGAGTGTCATTAAAACATAAAAGTGGCATAAATGCAACTTTTATAACCTTGTAATTTACCTGACGACAAGCCTTTCATTTTCTGCCTTTCAACTTTTACGCGCGGCCTGCACAATTATCACAAACACAAGAGCAACAATGGGACGTGAGTTTACTGAAGCCAAAACTAAGAAAAACTGCCTGTTTGTAATATAATTTCCCACCAATAGATACATAAGCGTGGAGAGAACCGGAGCGATTAGTCAAGAACTGAAAACACAATAATATTTGGCCAGTGCGCTAAAATGCCAGATGTAGGTCAACAAATCATATTCACCGTAGAAACACTGCTGTTTGTGCCTGTTTTAAATACAATTCCTGTCTTCTTTTGCTTGCTCTCATAATCTTAGAAATAGTACAAGTAAAAGTATTTTAAGTGTCTCTGACTCCTACCTTTCCTTTGCCTCCGCTGCTCGGTCTCGCTGCCGTCGGTTTTTGAACCAGTTGCTGACCTGCGTCGTGGTGAGTCCCGTGGCCTCGGCCAGCTCTCTCTTCTCCCGCGGGGATGGGTAAGGGTTGTGGGTGTACCACTCCCGGAGGACGCTCCTGCTCTTCTCCTTGAAGCAGTAGCTCGTCTCTTCTCCGTCCCAGATGGAGCGAGGCAGGGGGAACTTTCTCCGGACACGGTACTTCCCCACGGCGCCGAGCGGACGGCCTCTCAACTTCTCCGCCTCGATGTAGTGCGCTTTGAGCCACAGCTGCTGCAGCTTCATGTGGTTGTGCGGCGAGAACTGGTGGCTCTCCAGGATCTTGTAGAGCTCTCGGAAGTTTCCCCGGTGGAACGCTACCACGGCTTTCGCTTTGAGGACGCTCTCATTTTTGTGGAGGTGTTCGCACGCCGGGAGGGACCAGAGGAAGCGCCCCAGCCGCTCGATGTTCCCCCCTTGCTGGAGAACTTCGCAAACACACGCAACTTGCTCCTGCGTAAAACCAAACGTCGGAAGCATGGACATGGCGACAACGTAAATCAATAGAGATTATATTGTGCCCTACTTCCACGTCTCCCCTCTCAGTCTCACATTAAATCAAAACGCGTTAAGTCCACAAGCGACAAAAGGTCCCCAAAAAGAGCAAACAGCCCCAGGTTAGGTATAATATCCAACTGCGTATTGTGGAGTAAACTCAAGTCCATTCAGCCATGCAAAACCCCAGGCGACAAATCCTCATGTAGTTGGTGAGAAACAGAGAAAGTTGCTTCTCCTTCAGCCGTCCTCCTCCACCTTTTCTATGCCGTTTCAACATAACCTACTCCCGGAGACCGGGCTCGCTGGCTCGTTTTAATAATATTATTCTAAGCTGGCAAGACAAGCGATTATATGAACTCTGATTGGTCGGTTATCTGACCCGGGGATGGTGAGGATAAGACAATGGCCTTAGTCAAATTATTTGCCATGGTTACGCTGTCACTCAAAGTAACCTGATATGCTTTGAGGTGGCTCCCTGGCAAAGTCGACCCGATTGTTCCCGTCACGACCAGCCCGCCTACCAATAGAAATGTTGCTCGGATTTTTCTTCTTAAACACTTTTTATTCTCTTTACCTTCACTTTGACGGACACCTTGGGCAGCCAAAGAGCGCAGAGCTGGGGGGTGTGCGTTTGTGGAGAGGTGGAGCAGCGCTGGTCCCGCAGCTGAGGGAAGGATGGCGCCAGAGCGCACAGAGCCTGCTGCAGGACGTCTCCACGCCTCCAGCGGTTCCCACAAATCCGTCACGACTTCCACAACAACTTTAAAGTTAGTCACTTCATCATTTCCATCAAGTGAAATGTCTGTCAACTGCCACGAGTCGACTGATGTAGCGGTTAATGAAACGCTCGCAAAAAATGCCTGACCTATAGCAAGAACAATAAATAAACAAAAATAAATTAGACTAATTCTGTCAGAGAGGGCTGCGATTTATGTTTTTTCACCTCCAATCAATTGAAATAAAGGTATAAGTTCAGTTGAAGTTTTAAACATTGTAACAATAACACAGTTAAAAGGAATTTTGGTAAAGGTTTACAGGTGATTGGAAATAGCAGGCCAGTTAATCAACCACTCCAACTGTAACCAGGACGTGCGAGATATGTTACCAATAATGATATAAAACAACAGAAAGTCAATCAGAAAGCAGTTTATTAAAAATGTGTAATAATTCTAAAGACTGCACTTTAATAGAGACCATATTTTACTTTATATTAACTTAATAGCTAATTTAATGATTTTTAAAAATCAAATCTGATATAAATATGACATTTATATATCTGTGATCCCCAAATGAATATTATATTTCAGTATGAACTAGACATTTCATTTTATAATATTGCCGAGATAAGGCTTATTATAAGTATCTGAATGAGGGCTGAGGAGGAGAAGGGCGCACAGAATGGCAAACAATGTTAAGGTGGGCAGCCGGTGTAATTGTGACACGAGGTGTTCGTGTGTGCTGCGGAGAGTTTGTTGAACGGGGAGCAGAGAGGGAGAGTCTCTCGGCCAACAGCGGAGAAGAAAAACGACCAGCAGCAGCAGCACCGGTGAGCCAAAACTTTTCCGTTTGTATTTAAGTCATCTGGCTGAAATCACAGGCAGGATTAGAAGATAAGAACCGAGTAATCAGTTCAGTATGATGAGGAAGATAACATGATGCAGGAAAAAAAGCAAAGTGAGAGCAAAGGAAACAGTGAGAGCATTCATTTTAGAGGTAAAATGATTAGAGATTTATAGGAGAAAATTATACTTGTTGATACAAACATTTTCAGAGAAAGTGGCAGCAGCACGATGAAAAACACTGTCACAACGTTTGGCGTGGTGTTGTCAGGTATATGGTAACTTGTGTCACGTGGATGGACATGCGTGTTATTGACCGTTGGGCCAAAGATTGACCAGTTAGATTTCTATCGCCTCACCATGGGACCTCTTCATTAGAGATACGATTGTCAGTTACACTCACACTCAGTATCGCATCACTCGACACTGCTGCCTCAAATCTCACACACATACACACACACACACACACACACACACACACACACACACACACACACTCGCACACACACACACGCGCGCACACACTCCTGTCTCCTCCGACAGACCTGTTTCAGCTCCAACAGACTCCTCTCCAGAGAGAGGATTAGCTGCTGACGCTTGTTGATTGCAGTGTGAAATTATATTTGAAATTATTAATAATAATATCGATGGCATTACTATAATACATTTCATATAATTCCATAATTTCATTGTTATAGTAGCTATTATTGTTTAATATGTAATAGGCATAATGTCCTGTGCAGACTACAATTTCATATTTTCTAAAAAAATAAGTTGCAAATAAATATCAGCTGCACATTTAAGGAGCAATGCGCTCCATAAAATCTCAGGGGTATAAAAAACTAATTGAATCATCGGCTGATTCACTTTTGCTTCAGATCGGGGTACATTTCTTCCCTCTGTTCAGGCCTTTTTTTAAATGCGATGACCAAATTCATCTACGTCGTGGCTGTTTAAACAGAATTATTAGTGCAATTATAAAGTTAGTTTATCAGCAGAGACGAGGAGTCCTGTAAGAGGAGCCTGATCCCTGTTTCCGTGTTGTGTTCCCCCTTTTGTTGAATACATTGACTGGGGTTTCGCCTGAAGCGCAGTTCGGAGAGTATTACGGTATTAAGCTGACTGATGGTAATCGTCTTGGGACCGGGGACTCGCCTGAAATGGATAGTGAGGAAAACAAGGAAGCGATTTATAGGCTACACACAGTTTACAGTTTAAACAAGAACATCCTAGAATGGATGAGTTTTATTCTCTCATAAAATAAAAAAGGAGATAATAATAAAAATATGACGAAGCCATGCATCATGATAATACTGAATGGAGTTTGATTTGTTGACTTCGATTCAGGCAGCTCGTAATAATAAGAGAAAGCTCGAGCGAGAACGTTGAGTGAAAATATGACCACCCGCAACAGTTTGGCAGACGAGATATTTAAAACCTATTTCAGATAAACATATCATCTCCATCGATGTAGCGCGCGCACACATACTCAACTAAACGCCTAGTAAGTGAGCCTAAAACACACGTGGGGCTCTCCCACTTTTGAAAAAGATGCTGCCATTACGCTCACAGTGGTGATACTATTTTCCACTGAGGTTATGTAAATGTCACAAAATGTCTAAAAAAAAACGTTGTAATGCATTATAATTTACCTGAATTTACAGACTGAAAACAATCTTACAAGGCTGTTACTGACAAATAACATGCAGGTGTTGCTTTATCTAATTGTTTTTTTCTTCACTTCAGCTTTAACTGTTGCCCTGTGCCCCTGCTGTCAGCAGTGGTTGCATGAAGGCCTATGAGTTTATAGTCCATCCCTAACCGACTCTATCCTTAGTCACTTGGATTATTTTGGGGAATGACAAGCACAGATGTAACCAAAATAGGGTTTGGAGCCTTATAGCTCCAGATGGGTTTCAGCGTCTCATTAGATGTTATTCTGATGGGATGATACACTGTTGGAGCATGAATGTTTGTATATCAAGCTGCTATCATCTCACTTTGCTGCATGACAGATACAGTTTTATACTCAGAGCCAACAATAAAATCAGCATGGATAGAGTTATGGGATAAAATCTTATTCAATCTTTGATGTGAAAAAGTTTGAGATAACCCCTCCCTGAAGAAACTGTCCCACTCATCCTGTTGACACGTCTCAATCGACACCCGCTCACTCAGTCTGTGTTGCCCAAAGATAAGCTCTACTTATTCAACTATAAAGTATCCCATTAGAAAGCAACAAGCCACTTCCAAAGAGAGGATGTGTCAGAGAAAACACAAGATAGTGCAAGCAATTCAAATGTGAAAACAGATACGAAGCATCTTCATTTTTTGGCCTACTCGTGGTAACAAGAACTCCTGGGTGTGTGCACCGGCAGTGACGGGGCAAATCGGGGTCCCATGAGTGGCCTGTGACAGTGTTTGTAAACCACTTGTTTCCACGGATCAGTTTGATCAGAGGGCTCTGGCTCTGAAACGGTAATTATTACGGCCGCTGATGAATGGAGATCGCCTTTCCCCTAATAGCCAAACCCCTATTTTCACAACCTCCCACCGCTCACCTCGGCCGCTGTCCACCACGACCTGCACTAATTGAGCTGATTATTGCAAGATGTGTGTTTTGGTGTGTGTTGCAAAGCTTATGTGTCAGAGTGGGGGCTTTTATTCTGTAAGGCTGACCTGAGACAAGCACAACAAGGGGTTGATGAGTAACATTCTTTCGGACAGACATCCAAATGTTGGGCAGAGAGAGAGAGAAATTATTAAAGCCAGAACCTCTGTGTCTCTACCGGTTAAAAGGATATGAATGAGGGTCTATCCAATAATTGGTTGTTTACATCTATCTTGTTACCCCAGAGGCCGGGGCTAGAGCAAGGAGGAGATTTCAATAAACCGCAGAGGCAAGCAGCAGGGAGGGCTGTGTGTGTGTGTGGTGTGTGTATGTGTTGTCTTCATTTCCAGAAGGCTCTGACCGGTCGGCAGGTTCATCAGATAGGACGGTTTACATTTCAAGCCCACTCTAGAATATATAGGCCTGCACAAAACGCAACAATTTCACAGGCAGTTAAAAGGTGAGTGAAGCATCACCTTCACTTGATGAGCATAACAGGGTAGAAAAGGCAATAAAAAGGCAATCATTTCTATCTTTTTCTTCCTGACACAGCTTTCCCACATACAGCCTACTTATAAATTTAGCAAAAAATAGGTCATGTAAATGTTCTACCAACACAGTTTGAATATAACTTAAATTCTATTTAATGTGTATCAGATTTGTCATATTTTTTATCATCAATAACTTTAAATGGCAAGCGAAACATCCATATTTTAGTCTTCTTCAGGATGAAAACACTTCTGAGAGTCTGACTACAACTAAAAAAACATATGTAAATACTTATAATGTAACGGAACTTAATATATATCTATACTATATTTAGTATAGAATAGTACAGCAGTCTTTGTGCTGTGTCACCAAACAAGACAAACTTGTATTATTGTATTATTCACAAAATCTGTCATATACCTGTTGAAATACCAGGACAATAACTGAAGATAAATAAACGGCTACATTGGACAAAATATAAACTTATAATCAACCTAAAACTTAGCATGGCTAAAACCACTTGCATTTAACTTTCACATAATTGCAATCTGAACATTTTGTTGAGTGAAGAGGACAAAATTGAAAGCCTTGCAATTAAGCACAGCCTGTGCCCTCATACAGCTACATCTATTACTCACTGGCAAAAAAACACACAGCAATACCCCACTGCCCACCTACAACCACCACACTGCTGTGGAACTAATTTACACCCCACTTGCAGCTGGCCTGAGCACTGGAGCAAACAGCAACAAGTGTCTGTTTTTCTACAAGGCTGGTAATTGGAGCTGATGAGTAGCTGTGTGTGTGTGTGTGTGTGTGTGTGTGTGTATGTGTGTGTGTGTGTGTGTGTGTGTGTGTGTGTGTGAGAGAGAGAGAGCGGCTCTTGCTGCTGAGGTTAATATATTCGATCAATCACTCCATTTGATTCCTGTTTATTTTCAGGAGTCGCACGGTCTTTTCAGCCGCACACTGAGCCCTTTATGCGCTGCCAAGGCGTTTCCCCTCAACCACTAAGACCGTACAGCATGCACTCGGCAGTAATTTAGAGAGGAGAAGGGCTCCAGCACTTCTCAGATATTTCACGGTTCCTAACCTTTATGGTGAAATCCCCTCAGACCTGTCTCTCGTCAAACCCGCAGTGTGCAGACATGCAGGTATATGAGCTTCACACGTACACTGATTTATGTCAACGCTGTGGGCTTGTTTTAAATGACTGCAAGCACACTCCAGTGAGAAATTATGTATTATTATCATCTACAATTTGGCAAATGGTGCACAGGGCAAAGTGTGCCGCCTCTCTCCATGCATGCGTTTTCTTTTGTACAAGCTTATAGGCTGTATGCTTTCACTGTGATTTTTTTGTTGCCTAAACTGGTTAGACCTGCAACAAATAGCACATCTTACTCTCTGCAGTATGCTTAATCTTATTAATAACACGGCAACAAGTTTTAGTTTGTCTGGAGTTTCACGTGCAGATGGTTTGTAATGCTGCACATTGACAATGAATCAAAAGCTAGACCTTAACTTGATCCTTTGGAGTATTTTGATACGGCGAACAACTCAGAAACCACCATGAGACCAATATGTAGGATCAGATAAACCTCGGCCTGCTCTGCATCAAAGGACACAGAAGGCCGGGATGTATAATTGGATCATGATAACATATTGCCTCTGATCATGTAACATCTGAACTAGCAAATAAATGCCACTTTTGGCCAGAAACATGAGGGAAGAGTTTGCCCCACCCCTAAAAAAAAAAAAGAAAAAAAAAAAGAGGACTTGTCTATGATATCACAATGTTATGTCAGTGTGAATGAGGCCAGAGCTCGGATCACAACTTATTTTGGAAACTGGTTTTACTCAAACAGAAAAAGGAAGCATGGAGACATAAAACGACAACATGCCAAATGACCCACACAGAGCTCTGCAGCTGAAGTGCAGCTTTCACAGTTTGTTCGCTTACGTTGTTTACGCTCGAAAACATGGAGGATTGGCCGGGTTTCTGTTTTTGTCCGAGAAAATGTGTGAATGCCTAAATTGAGTATTGTCTTGAAATCAAATCTTCAGTATCATGTGTGAGTCTTATTGATCGTACAGTATAGTATTGCTTTACATGCAACACAAGCTTTTTACTTATAGTAAGAGTTTGCAGCATGGCTTAATGTTTTTCCCTCGTGCAACATTCTTCCTTTTTTACAGAGCTGGAACTCGTATGTCAGGAAAGAATTTATCAAAAGCGACCCGCAGTAATTAGCAATGTGCTAATGCTTGAATTTGTATCCATTCCTGTATGCAGGGTTTTTACAACACTGTGTGGTTTCACTTGAAACACAGGCTTGACCCCGTGTCACCGGCCATATGGGCTGTAAATAGTTCCACAATGGAGTCAGTGGTTGTAGTGATACTGTACGGTAGAGAAAAGTCTTATTATACATCATACTACATGGTGTTTTTATGGCATGAAGATGGTTGACCATAACGTTTTGGTCATGACATTTGTTGCTTTGTTTGAAGAGTTTCATTGGCCTCTGTGTGTAGGTTGAAAAGAGCTGCGTATGTTGCTATATCTTTTAATATATATGTTAAAATGTATTTCTATCATTGTACTTTGCCACTGCGATGTTATTATCACGTGAAACAATTTTTTTTAACATCAAATGAATGATTGCAATTTATTGACTGCTCAACATTTGACAGCAATATATTTTGCTTGACACTAGCATGAATGACATTTGTTATCGCACAATGACAATGCTAACATGCCGATGTTTAGCAGGTTTAAAGTTAACCATGGTCATTAGTTAGTTTAGTGTGTTAGCATGCTTATATTTGTGGATTAGCATTAAACACAAAGGACAGCTGAGGCTCATGGGAATGTCATTAGTTTTGACCTGAGACTGGTGACATTATAGGAAAAGTCATGTAATCTCCAAAGTTATTACTTTGTGGGGGGGGGGCATCAACTCTGAGTCATTGTCAAGACATTTCACTTAAAACCACAAATGTCAACCACCTGGTGGCGCTAAAGAAAAAAGTTGGGATCCCCAAAGTCTATATGATATGTCATTTGGGAACCATGACTGTTGGTGCCAATCCATCCAGTGGATGTTGAGATATTTCACAGGATAAGTGAAAACTTTGATCTGCATGGGGTGCTAGAGGACAAGTCAAAACGATCACCAATGTCATTAGAATTCATCCTCTGGGCACCATGAATGTACCATGATCATGGCACATCATCTACGATAGGTTTCTTGAACACACAAACAAACATGTCAACCTGCTGGTAATGCTCGAGAATAAGTCAGAGAATCCCTAAATACAATAGGATGCGTCCTCTAGACACCATCATCGTCTGTACAAACCACAAAAAGAGAAGGGTATCGTTCTCATCATTGCTTGTTGGAGTTGCTGCCTCATCTTTATAGTACAGCTTTTACTTTTATCTTTTTACAGTTTTTATGCGTTACATGTTTAATTCAAACTCTGCAAACCCCATTTCCACTCTAAAGCCTCCAAGAAATCCCATTAATAATGTGTCTACTCTCATCGTCTAAATGATTTCTCTCTCATTAAGTCAAACCATCCATCAAACGGTTTGCTGTACTCTGCTCACTATTAGGCATAATATGAGATGTTGTGAAGATGAAGGCAAGTGTTTGCTTAGTAAATAGAAGTGTGGCACGTTGCATCGCTCATTTGTTTTCATATGGAAGAATTGGATTTCATGATTGCTTTTTAATTCTGCCTGCAGGGTATATTAAATGCCTGCAAACCTCTGAACACTTTGTCCAGGAAACTAACAATTATAGTCAATCTGAACATGTGGCAACCACAGCTAATTGAGAGAAGAGATGGGGCTTAGGCGGAGGAACTGCCTCATCATTACACTATAAGGTTTAGTTTCTCCATATAGTGTTACTGTTTATGCCAGTGATTCAATATTCAAGTATAGATCACAATGTAACACTTTATATTTACAGCAAATGCTATTTGCACACCGCTATGATAGCATAACATTTCAAAAGTATAAAACATTTCAAAGATGTCTCTTAGTAAGGGCATATCATTAAAGCCTTATTATTTACAACTTCATCCACCTTGTCATGGAGGCTCTCAAAGGGATCTCATGCCAGCAGGAGACACCAGTTCCTCTAGCACAGCCCTGTCTCTCAAAATAACATTCAAATACAACACACATAATGTTACCGAGAGCAGACATATTTATCCTGAACACACCAACACAACCTTTGCTGTCAACAATTTTTGTTTGCTTTCCCTACAGTGGCCGCTCTTGGCAACACAAATGATGGTGGTCTTGGTTTATAAAAATAGTCAATACTGAGACAGGAAGCCTTGAATTTAATACTTAACCAAATCCGCAATGTTTCCATGATTTTAACCAAAACAAACACCACATGGGATGCAAACCTCTGTCCCTATTCGCCAAAATATCCACGTTGACCTCCTCTACTCAACTTCTAACATCATACGTCCTGAATTGAAAAAAGACATTGCCACTAAACATGATTCAGACAGCAGAGCAGCAGTTTAATCATTGAGGCCTTCTCAGGTCTTCACCAATCAAAACTAAACCCAACAAAATACTTCTGTTTCTTTAACTGTCTGAAGAAGGACTGACCTCTGAAGTGAGAGTTTGTTTTGTGGACCAACACAGTATGTTGGAGGTTATGACTAAAGCACATGCGTCCCTATTTCTTCTGTATAAAATTCAAATAAGTGGTCAAATAGTCCTGCGTAGCGTTGCCATCTGCATCTGCAGCTATTCATTTGTGCTTAGTTTCCCTGAGAGTGTAGTGGTTTACTCTGAGAGGCTTCTCCAGACCACCAAGGCAAAGTCCAAGACGCGCCGATAATGATATACAGCATGAGCTCCGACAGACCCAATGCTTTTCATACCAGCTCTGGGGGTCATCTCTAGTGAAGACGTGCCTGTCGGCGTGCAGGGGGATGATGAGCGTTCACACAAGCAGAAAGAGGGGGATTACTGTCAATTGCGCCCAAATTGCAATAATACCCACTGCCGGGCCACCCACACATGCGCTGAGAGACAAGTGATAAATTGCTACATATGTCCATTCCACAGTGGCAACTCCACCAGCACACTGCCCACAACGGTCTCCATTCTTTCACAGTGTGACATGTGGAAACAAGTGGAATGGCTCTTGCTGTAAGAGGCATTGAAAATCTAAAATGTTGACTTGGATATGTTCAACACAGACAGCTGTTTCATTACTTTAATACGTGCTATCAGGCTAAGTATCTTGGTAAACATGGTATATCCGTCTCTAAATCAGTAGCTTTTCGGGAGCCTAGAATAACAAGCTGAATCTCTGACAGTTCACAAATCAAATCTGATCATCGCCATGTTTATCTTGTGTTTTAAAATGTTACTATCTGACTTATTCCCTTTTGGTACAGTCTTAAAGAGACATTTGTCATTTAAAACCATTTATGTGCACCTAACAATTGCTAGTTTAAACAATGATACTACATTTTTTATCAACATTGCAGCCCATCGTCGTACTGAACAGCAAAGAATTCCACCACACAAGTTTTTTTTTTTTTTATCCACCTAAATACAATATCATATTTTGAAACTAAACCCTTCAATGTGTTCTCATGTAGGAATACACGGTAATTAGTTCTGATCATATCATTCCTCTGCGTAAGAGCCGAGCAGATGGCTAATCCGGTCCCAGTATCTAATCAGAGCAGTCATTCTAATGACAGGATAATTTCATAAGAGGCCTTTGTCTCCGAATATTCAGGAGCAGCATGGGGGAGATCGGAGATATTCATCACCAGCACAGATTGGAAACAGGCCCTAATAAATGACACATTTGCTTCCTGCCAGTCCGTGTTAGAGGAATGGTAGAATGTAGGGGATGTGGTGCAGTGTGTGTATGTGTGGGCAAGGAATGACATGGTTGGTGTGTGTGGGTGTACAGCAGCTGCAGCTCTATGCGCTCTTCTGACTATGTGTATGTATGACCGTGTGTGTGTGTGTGTGTGTGAGTTTTGTATCAGTAGTGAGAGCATTAGAGTTCAGTCAAGTTAATAGATGAGGCATGAATGTAGAATTTACACCTTCAGGTCGGGGAACCAAAAACCTAATCAGTGCTAACAATGCAGCTGGTGGCTCAAAAGTATGTGTGTGTGCGTAGTCTTACAGTTGTTTAAGGCCACACAGAACATCTCACTGTTCTGATCTTTGTGTCATTCTTTCTACCTTCTGTATCTGTTTCTATGCAGTAACGCTAATGAATACCTGCGACGTATCTAATACAGGCAGAAAGTAAAGAAAAACGACACCCATAAAATCAGATGTGGCCGTAAAATCCAGCCTTGTTTCTGAGTGTGCGCTACACGGAGACACCGAGCCACGAAGAGACATATTATTTACAGCACCGCGGGAAGTCACAGCCCAGCATAGACAGAAGGAAAATATATAGACGCACAAGGGCAGGATCTTCTGGATCTTCTTGAAGCCAAGTTAAGGCTCAGAGCCGTTTATCATGTTGGATCTGAGCTCGCTGTTTCCTGCAAACTGCATGTAGCCTAACGTTCTTCTACCTTGGGAAGGAGTGTCCTGGGGTCAGGAAGTTAATATCAAACACACACACACACACACACACACACACACACACACACTCACACAGAGGCAGGTCCCAGCTTTGTATCAGGTTGATGGAGGGGGCAGACACGGTTGTTGCAGCCAGAGTCATATTTACATCAGCCAGTGTAATATTATCAATAAAAGCCAAGAGGGCCGCAGCTCGCCATAAATCACAACAGGCAGGGAGCACCACAGCTGTTCAGAGTTCATCTTCCTCAAAGGCGAGTAGGAAGAAAAGAGGACAGATAAAGACACAAAAGAGGGAGGTCGGTGACTTTAATTTACCAGGCTGTGAAATAATTATATTCTATAAACAGGGTTGCAAAAAATGATTACTTTCATTATTGATTAGTCTGTTGAATATTTAATAGATTATACTCAATAAATAGTTTATAAAATGTCCGAAAAAAGTGTGGAAAATGGAAATCTCAATTTCTAGAGCCCAAGATAAAGTCTTCAAATGTCTTGTTTTGTCTGACCAACAGTCCAAAACCCGAAGAATATTCCATTTAAAATGATATAAAACAGAAAAAAAGCAAATCCTCAAAAATAAGAAGCCAGAGACAAAGAATATTTTGCATTTTTGCTTGTAGATGACTCCATTGATTAATTATTAAAATAGTTCCTTAATCTCGACTACTGTTTTAGCCTTCATTTTCAATAATCAAGATCATATTATTGTTTAACCAACAACTGAATATTTTCAAGCCAATTGTAACGAGAAGGTAACAAACTGATATGTTAAGGATCTTTGTGGTACTTAACAATGGAAACAGGTCATTCCACTGAACATCACTTTGATTAATTTACATGTGATTTTGCATCCATATTATCCTGCACTGAATACGTAGATAATAAAACACAATTGTATCATATTGATTTTAGCTATATCGCCCAAACTGTCCAATTTAATAACTTTTCTTGATAGTTCAAACACCGCTGGTTGTAAAAACGGGATGGTTTTGTAAGTCACGGACTGTATATGGTTGATGAATTCAATCTGAATCAATATAAGTTTGACTTTCATGCATGCCAGTAATCAGTTTTTTTTCTTCTTTTTTGGTGAAATCAAGTGTCACGTCTCATTTGGGAGCGATGCTCTTCAAATACTTCATCACCGGCCCTCTCAGTTCCACTGCAGACGCTTGCTGACCTCATCGAGTGACCTCACCAATCACAGATCAAAGTCTTTGGGTTTCTGGCTGGTCAGGTTAATCAGCGGACCACCCTGGAAAACCAATCAGGTAACATCTTACTTGACTTAAAGGAATTAGGCTGCTTTTGACGAGCAACTATGTAGGTTTCCTCTGATGTACTGAAATACACGTTTGAGGTTCTTCTGTTCGCTCGGAGCATGTCACTGAGTCTGTTTTGGGGGATTCAATACTTTGATTTCAATTACATCAGTCATTAGTCATTTTGATTTGTTTAATTTGGGCTTTGAAGGAAATGGGAATGCACGCAAAACGATAGTGAGTGAGTCAACTGACAAGGGAGGAAAATAAGTGGAGGCTCATATACAGAGAATAAACCTCACGTTGAAACTTATACTGCACATACTTTTAATTTGTGATATTTAGATTACTGGGTATTTTAAATACAAACAAATATTGCAGTCAAAATTGGAGCCTGAATAGTATGCATGGAGTGTGTGTGTGTGTGTGTGTGTGTGTGTGTATGTACATGTGTATGCATGTGTGTGTGTGTTGCTAAGAATGGAGCGCTTGTATCACTTGCCCCTTTTTGAGGGGAAGTGACACGAGATACTTAAAGACCAAAATTGCCTCACTTAGCCAAACAAACTAGCTCTCCTGACATACACACTCATTCATTCGCACACACTCACTTATGCATGCACATACACACACATACACGTCTTAAGCTCTCTAATGGCCAATAAACTCAGGATGTTCATTCCTCCTCTCAGGCTCACAAAAACCGAACAGCGAAATTATTGAGAGACAACGGATTCCAATGTAGCTCTGCCTAATGACCACACACACATGCACAGTTTGAGGGTCAGCGACGGCTAAAGCAGATAGGATGTACGTAGTAACCCTAACATGGCTTTTATAAGCCTTCAGCTCTTTTGAAACGCTGGGAGAGAACCCAGGCCTGCATATAAAAATACTGAGCTTTGTGGAGCAAGACTTTGAAGTTTTTCCTGCTTGATCTCAAACTGAGAGAACAAGATGATCTCAGGACCACTACAGATAGATGAATCTATGCCAACAGAAAGACAAGTTACCTGTGAATAACAGTATGCACGTCGGCTGTTTGTCTGAAAAGGTCAAACATGCAAAGAGAAGAATATGAAGTGCAGATGTAGATTATTGCAACGATACCAACATTACATTGGTCTAAAATGTGAATAATGGCTTTACAGATAAAAACATCAAATGTTCAAGAATTTAGTCAATATAATATCTGATTGAAAAAAAACATTTCTGTCACGTAACAGAGGATCTTAATAGGAATCATGAGCTCTAAACAAATACATCCTTTTGTACGCAGCACATATAACCATATAAACTTTAAAAAGCGGAAGTACAAAAGCAGCCATGGGGGTTTTTGATGCAGAGAAACCAAAAATTTACAGGACATTTCCTTCCTTATCTTGATACTCCCATCTGAACCATTTGAATATTATTGTCCCGTCTCAGCTGCTAAATTCCCTTTCCCTCCAAAGGACAATTTCTGCTCCCTACAAATTTTAAGATTTCTGTCATTTTACAGGGATGGCTAAAGGGAGAAATGGGCCATGTACAGTGCAAGTCTATATGTGTGTGTGTGTGTGTGTGTGTGTGTGTGTGTGTGTGTGTGTGTGAGAGAGAGAGCGAGAGAGAGAAAATTCAACACCACCAATGCATCTAATGGTTTCTTTCGGGACCATATGTCCTTTGTGTCAGCACAGCAGCAGCACAGCCTCTACAGTTACAGTCGGGTACGGTGTGAAAGACAGACATGTTGTATAATAGAAGGTGGGAGGTGGTGGGCATTACGTTGTGTGTGTGTGTGTGTGTGTGTGGAGCATGGGGAGAGCTGCAGAGCGTTTTTGAAGAAGGAGATCTCTCCGTATTGCCTTACCATCGATAAATCTAGGAGCTCGCTATAGTGCTGACATAAATTGGCCTGCACACCCAACGCAACCCAACTACACATCTAAAACCTCAACTTCAACCTTTTCTTAAACAACTTTAAATCAATAGTTGTTCCGCAAACATCCGTGCACGCTTTGCACACACACTCACACACAGCTGCACAGACACCCACATAGTTTTGGGTAATTAGTAGTTTTTCTCGGTGGTGAGTGCGTTTCCTCCTCAGGGTCACTGATAGCAAAACGGCTGTTAAACTTTATATTCCCTGATGGGGCGGAGAAGAGAGTGAAACAGAAGGAGCGCACTCTCTCATTAACACAGCGCTCAGTGTTTGTGTGTGTGTGTAGCTGTCTGGATGGTGTTTCCATGCTCAGGCCAAGTCTTGCAAAGGTGAACAGATACTCTTTAACCTCAAGTTAGAGTGAGATAGTTCCTTTCTTCAATAATCTGGAAAATTGGAGAATTGTTTGAAGGTGTATGTCATGTCAGTAAATAAAAGTGAATTCAATTATTTTATTCAAAATCTCACGTGATGGGACTATCGAGATACAGAAAAAGTCATGAGCATGTGTCAGCGAACGAGGATTGCATATTGTGACACAATTATGGAAACATTGCAAAATTACAAAGTGGTAAAAACAACAGATGAAATGACGTTATCAATGATGTTAACAAACTAGTGCCAAAACTATTGATCGATTAATTGATTGGTCAAAGTTTTCAGTCTGTAGTTCCAGCTTCTCACGTGTGAGTTGCCTTTTTTTGTCTTTGTCTTGTGTGATAGTAAGATAAGCATATTTGGGTTTTGGAGTGTTGGTCAGACAAAACATATAATATTTTAAAAAGTCACCTTGGACATTAGGAATTTTTCATTGTGAATTGCTTTTTCCGCACTATTTTCTGACATTTTATGGACTAAAGAATTGTCGTATTAACCGATTATGAAGATAAAAGTTTGTTGCAGCCCTAAAACAAACAATATATTATACTGATCTGTACAAAATATTTCAATTAGTGAAGTAACATGTTTGGGTTATGTATTTGTGTGAGATTAGGAGTCACACAAATTACATAAAATTCTGCACTGTACGAAGCAACTATTGGCCATTTATTTTGTCTGTAATTACCGACCTACTGGAACAAAACAAGTTATTCTACAATAACTAGTATAAAACATGTCAGAAGAAAGAGGAAATACCAAAGAAATCAAAATATGAATCAATAATTCCTTCAGTATTCACATCTATGCACACTGGTTCCCTCTCAAATTGTAATTTCTGTTTACAAAAAGACGGATGTGGGAGATTTTAATGGACTCAGCAAAAAAGAAGCTGCTCTGAGGCACTTTGACATTTTCAAACACACACACTTTTGGTGAATTAAAGGGATTCTGTAGATAGCTCTGAAAGCTTATCCTGTGCACCTCAGCAGATTCTAAAGCCCTTTTTCTTATGTGATCATTTTAGGTAATTGAATAAATTCCCAGAGCTCTGTGTGGAATTAGAAGAAGCGAGACTTTGGTCAGTGGAGAGCTTTTAAGAAACCAGGGAACGTACATCAGAGGCCAAGCAGTCGATGGTAATGTAATGAACGTTTACATTCACCTGCCTCTCACCTTTCCTGTTGATATATATCCACAATCTTAACTGCACCGGGTCCAGTTTGTTTTCATAAATGTGCTGTATCTTTTTTTTCCTCATCTCTCGCCTCCTCGTCCCTGCCTTGAAAATGAAATATTTGGTGTTTCAGTGAGGGGGTTGGGGTGTGGTGTGTGTGTGTGTGTGTGTGTGTGTGTTAAGGGGGGCAGAGGGCTGGTTACGATGCCAGAACTAGCACTTCTGGTTGGAAAAAAGGGGTCTGACTTTTCGTCAGACGTGCAGCATGGACAGACAGGGCGAAGGAAAGGCTTTTTGAAAGTGCAGTCCAAGAGCAACAGAAAACACTCCCTCCTGACCGTGTGGTCAAAAATGGGTGTAGAGGGAGAGGCGGCATCTGGCCTGTCGCCTGGCGAGAAAGGAGGGGTGCAAACATACCTGCCTCGGCCCGCAATGTGCCTCCTCTGCTGCCAGCTGCAGGCTGTGGGTATGTGGTGGAAGAAGAGGGTGAAGGATGGAGGGAAACAGTAAGAGCAGAGAGGGGCAGACAGATAGAAAGAGCAGCAGCGAGAAAGACAGGCAGACGGAGAGACAGAATCACGTAGAACAGCGCCAGGCAGGAGGATACTGAGAAGCATCGAGGCATATCATGAACAAGGTCAGAAAGACACCGCTTGGAAGAACAGGAAATGATACAGGATATATCCTCTCTTTCTCTCTGCACTCTCCGAGGCCTGTGCTGTAAGTGACAGCGCTGCAGAGGGAAGTTGACATTGCTGAAGTATGAATTTCACCCGTTTGTGTTTTGCGGAAAACACGGAATCGAGGCTGTCTGCCCGGATCAGGGGCTGGGCCCTCGACCCCTGAATGTTCCCTCCGAAGCAGACAGTGAGGTTTTATTGGCCAGTCAGACTCAATTTATTAAACACTATGCAACTCTTTTCTCAGCTTTCGAGTTAGTCTCTCCAAAGGTGGTTGTGATATGCATTTGGACATGGATATGAGAGGTATGTCTGTGGCCTCTTACTTTAGATACATGCTCTTTTCCTCGCAGTGTTTTTTAATTGTTTTAACAAGCATGTATGATAACATATAATACTGATGTGTGTATATGAAAAAGTACACATTTAAAAACATTTTTGGATATATGTTTAAACCCCCTGTGATACTTTAAGGGCCAGAAGGAAACCAACGTGTAGTGAGTAGGGATGGGTATCGTTAAGATTTTATCAATACTCTTATCGATACTGCTTATTGGTTCGGTGACTTATCGACACTCTTATCGGTTCTTTTTTAATACATCGTGAGACGAAAAAGACAATTAATAAGAAAAGAATCAACATTGCTTCATTGTTCTTGTATGTAAACACATCGTCTTTTTTGAGCAGCAATCCAATGCATAATTTAGAACCGGTTCCTATTTAGAACCAGGTTTCGGGGGCATCCCTAGTAGTGAGAAAGAGAAATTAAGCTAAGGCGGGTTGCACATAAGTACAGTTTCCTTGCAAAGTAACAGAGGATGTTTGTCTCAAACAAGACATTGAACACGATACGTCCATTAACAGACTAGAGGTAAAGACCTCCCAAAAATGTCCAGGTGAAATGAAAGGAAATATACTACTTATGCTGCCCGACTCGGGCAAGACAAGAGCTTAATCCGAAACACAAACAATACGCATGTAGCATGCAGGTTTACATCTCTGCATACACATGTATATTTACACACTGACACACACACTCACAGAACAGTGGGTAATGCGATATGCTCAGCTACGGAGTGGTGGAGTAAAGTGAGACCTTCCTGTAATCAAAAGAAACAACGTGCTACAATAAAGGCTGTTTTGAAATGGTCTGTGGCCTGAGGGATGGATCCCTCCGTTGGAATGAGGAAGAGAAAATGGACAATAAGCTGTGTGTCACAGAGCAAATAGAATAGAATAAAGTACAGAGCAGAAGAGAAGTGGCTGGCTGTACAATTTTCATGACATTGTGTTGTGTTGAGTCAAGATCTCTTTTATATTCCTTCCTTTGTCCCCTTTTCCTTTCTCCCCTCGTCTTTTGTCTTCTCTTCCCTCCTGACATTGCAGGTTGCGGTGTGTTTGTGAGTCTCTTGGGCGACATCCATCAGCTGAATGGATAGGGGCTATGCAACAGCAGCGCCACAGCAAACCGAGGGCAGGGCGTATTCCCTTTCCAAAATCCACAGAAACACCGGTCTGGAATCAATCTGCTATCTCACTACTTGCCTCAAAACACACACAAACACACACAATTTAATCTTTAACCCTGGTGAGACTGGTCCATGCTGTTTTTCATCCCTGTAAGTTTATGCGCTGTAATATTGTATCAGGTCTGGGATATGGTTCTCCGCTAGATCTCTGACTTCACCTGCTGCTGAAGCTCTTTACCAGAGCACTGGGAGCTAACTGCTGCCATAAATAGTCAGAGGAGTGTGTACAGCCATCTGCAGGGCAAAGATATATCTCGACAGGAAAAGAGCAAATCTCCTCTCCATGCTACCTGCTGTAAAAGGTTAAACCTTCACATCAGAGACAAGTTGATTTTTGAAAAAGTAAAGAAATAAATAAAGAGAAGTATGTGAGGTGTCTACGGCACACATAATAGATTGCACATGGACAGAGCATTTACGCCATGCCATAAATCAAGTCAGTCCAGCGTGCAGGAGTATTGACATTCATTTTGAATTTTTGAAGCCATGTCTTTGATTTTATCTAACTTTTGAGACAGTTTGACCTGAGAAGATATTTCAATCTAACCAGAACTGCATGTCATTGTGTTCTTGTGTGCAGTATGTATTAAGCAGTATACTAAGTACAGTTTGACATGAGTAGAGATACAAACACAATACACAAATAGGGTTTAAATAGCACATGTATATGCACTATTGAAAATAAAGAAAGTTAGGTAAGGCCCAAGATTGATGAAGTGTAGAAGAAGAAAAGACACATGTGTTTATAATGTCAGATGGGCTCTGTAAAGTGCAATGGGTGTAATAAAAAAAACTAAAATAAATGGTGGATTATGAGATATTTTCAATCCTCTGGTGACCATGAATGTACGTAAATGTGTGCTACATCTGATGAAAATATGCACATCAGATATGACCTGGTATTTGTTTTTTTCAAGCAGAAATGTTGGACCGATATCTAAAGGATCACTAACGGAAAACCAAAATGTCTGACCAAAATCTTAAGACTCATCCACAAATATCCAAAGCACATTTAATGGAAATCTGGCAATTATAGTCTTGTGCTGGTTGTGTGACCGACCAACCAACATCACCAGCATTAGTCATGAGTCATGACACTAGAGGCACAAAAAAGATTATTTATACAAAGCTAAAAACGACACATTGTTCTATTAAGGACTATTAAAGGCATCTGTAGCATCTTTATTGTTGAGCAAAATCATGTCTATTTACCTAAAAGAAAAAGGAGGGTTTGATTTCAACTAATCGATTAGATCAGCGGTTCCCAAACTTTTTAGGCCACGCACCCCCTTATACATCCCAACCGGGTTCACGCACCCCCAATCCCCCACACCTTAAAAAAAAAAAAAAATCAACAGAGCCTATTTATAGCCGCATAACAATCGGACCAATGAGAGAACAGTTTGCTCGCGCGTGGCGTTTGTTTACACGATTTAGTCCGCTGTTAAATGTTGCAGTGTGAACACAAACCGAACAAAGGGCCAACTGCAACATTGTATCATATTAATCCCTGAATCGGAACAAAGCAAACGAACTACGGGTGTGAAAACGCCCCGAAACACTGCAACAAAGTTTCAATACATTTCAGTTACACAAGGCGACACTTTGAAAGAGCAATAAGGATGGCGAGGACACACGCACAGGCTCAGAGGCAGATTGCATCACATTTAATTTACAATTAACCATAGATAGCGGTTACATTAATCTGAATCGAATTACAATAAAGTTACTCTCTCCAATCATACATTCCACCATCTCTTTGGCAGCTGGCAAGCACACGTCTTCGGCGATTGTGTGCGGTAGCCCCTTTCTTGCTATTCTGTAACTGACCAGAGATGAAGCCCGCAGTGCGTTTTTTGTAGACCCAACACATGAATGAGACTGCAGTTGTTTTGGGCTGTTTTGTAACTCCTCCGATTTCGATATATAAAATGTAAGGGGCATTTGACTTGCACTGGCATGCTTGGTGTACAGGTGGCGACGTAAATAAGAGGGCTTCAGACAGCTGTTAGCCAGAACCTCACTGCACACCACGCACTGTGGCTTTGGGCAATCTTGCCAATCCAAGTGAAGCCCATTAGACCACCATTACATTTTTCCTCTCGTGCACCCCCTGGAGGCAGCTCGCGCACCCCCAGGGTGTGCGCACCACACTTTGGGAATCCCTGGATTAGATGATCAACAGAAAAAAAATCACCAACTATTTTGATTATTAATTAATACATTAAGTCATTTTTTAATGCAAAAATGACAGAAAATGCTGTTTGTTTTCAGACCCTGAAATACGTAGATTTCCTGCTTTTCGCTATTTTATATTATACGAAAATTAATATCTTTGGATTTTGAACGGACAAATACAAGACACTTTGAGATACTGGGAGGGACGTTTTTCATTAGTTGCTGACATTTTATAGACCAAATTATTAATCGATTAATATAGAAAATAATCTGCAGATTAATCAATAATGAAAATAATGGTTAGTTGCGGTCCTACTGCCAAAGCGGACTGTGCTCTTGGGTCAAAGACGCCTCTGTACAGCCCATAAAGAGCAATTATTCTTTAATTCTGAAATGCTCTGAAGCAGTCTAAGCCAGACTTATCAAACAACCAGGTAGACTCCAGGGCAATAACACTCCAGTAAATGAACAGACAGCGTATTGTTCCTCTGTGGCTCGTTGCTGCCTCACCTCTGCCTCTGCCTGCTTAATTAAAGGTTAATTGCGTAGAATAAGTATGCACCTCCCGCGAATGTTACACATTTCTCTTTCCATCCACTCAGAGACGAGTTTGTGTGTAGGATATCTGGAATTTATCAACTTGTTCAGGAAATGAGAACCAAGTTTTACCTAACTCAGTGTGTGAGCAGGTACAAAACCAACATATGGGAGTGTGTGTAGCGTGTGTTCACACATAAGCACGTGCACGCGCGCACACACCACACAGAAGAATTCAGCACTCCCTCCGTCATTTTTAATCAAGAATATGATCCCTCATCCCATCTGGGTTTTCTGACTTGGTGGGAGGCAGCGTGCACAACAACAACACATCCGTCTATTAAGGATCTACGACACACGCGCACACACACACACACATTATGCAAACACGGACAGGCAATCTGTGGGGTTGCTGAAGCTGAGACCACCAACTGTTTGGCAAGTTTGGCCATAGACATGGCAAAGAGCAGATGGTACCACTCTTGTATTTGGGATAGCCATTGTAGCAGCCACGCTGACACAAATACACAAACATAAACATGTTCTCAAAATGTAGCACAAAAGCAAAATGCAGCTGGCATGTAGTGGGAGAGACTGTATATTTTTACGTATATTATTATAAACCCTCATACAACACACACACACACTCAGTCATGAGTGTGTGTGTGTGTGTGTGTGTGTGTGTGTTTGTCTGTCTTGTGTCTTTGTTCTCCTTCAGGTTGATTTAGTCAAGTAAATCCTTGTCCTACAGTCAGAGGCCTCCTCATCTCATCACGATCCCCTCCGCTCACTCACTGAATTGACTTGTGTGTGTGTGTGTGTGTGTGTGTGTGTGTGTACGAGGACAGAGGTCAATAAGATAACATTTGGTGGACCACCTGCCGGGAGGCTCAGTTTGCTAAATACAAAGTCTCATCTAACCCATCGCTGTGTGTGTGTGTGTGTGTGTGTGTGTGTGTGTGTGTGTGTGTGTATGTGTGTGTGTGTTGGTTTGCCTTTTACCTGAACAACTGAGGTGCAAAAGTATTTGATTACTGATAATGTTATATCAGTGTGATGAAGAAGAAGTACAAAACATTCAAGCTGTGAGTCTAAACCAGTGCAAGTAGATCACACAGACATCTGAATACACATCAGAAATCCTCTTCTTTGTACACATATATTTTCTCATCTCTATTAAGAGTTTTGTGACATTATATATCCTAACTATAATTTAAAACTAGTGAAGAAATTAAACCAATTTATAAAAGCCATCATCTTATTTTGTATTCTTAAAGCCGTCCCTAAACGGGGTCTATGACACGTCACCTTTGCTTACCATCAGTCCAGCACCAGAAGGAAAGCGTCACTATTGGAGTGAACATTAACAAGTTGTGCTACCAGCTCACTGCCTCATAACCCGGAGGAGAGGAAGCTTTAACTAGCTACACTGACCGCAACTCTCAGGGTGGTTCACACACAGAAACAGAGGGAGAGAGACTAAAAATAATAGCTCTAAATAGTTCTTCTGTTTTTGTGTCCATGAGTACATTATGGATTCATTAAATGTAAGTCCACTAAGGTACAAGTGTGTGTGTTCATTCATCCGTACAAAGATGTGCATGCACTGTGTGTAGAAGCATGTGCACGTGTCTCACAACCAGAGGAATTTTAATTGTCTGAGACAAAGGGAGATTTAATTTTTTCCCAGTACATCTATCTTTCACTCCTTCACTTTTTTTTTTTCACTGTCCTTTCTTCCATGAAACAATAAAATCGTCTGGCCTCTAAGTTATGGAGAGCGTTTGAAGTGGCTGGAGGAGCCAGTAAATTTAGTGGGCACCTTTGGGAGCCTGTTCAGTAGTGCAGTGGCTGTACCTATATTTCATGTGTGCATGTGCATGTGGACGTGCTTGTGTGTGTGTGTGTGTTTGCATGTGCACTCACAAGAGTCCCGGCTGTGCCTCTGTCTCTGTGTGACATAAATGTGCTTAGATTTGGGGAGTGCACATGCATGTGTGTGTGTGTGTGTGTGTGTGTGTGTCTGTGTGTGTGTACATGTTCATGTGGCTCTCTATTTCATAGTCACACTGATTTGTGGCTGTCTACATCAGGTTTCCCAGGACCCCGTAAATCTCGCTGGACAAACTGCATTAGAGATAGACACACATGCACGTGTTTGTGTACGAGTGTGTCAATGAACTTGCATGAGGCCAACCATCGGCCACAGCTTTTGCAAATGTATTAGTACCGCTGGTGCTATATGGCCTTTACTGGTGGTTGTTCAGCACATTGAATCTGAGGCAGAGGCAGTCGATAAAATAAATGTCTCTGTTTGCAAATCAGTGATTTCACTCATTCCACTCATTACATACTTTCTCTTCTTAAAACAGCTAAAGTTTACAGTCCCAGTTGGAACTTTTTATCACATATCCTCAATTTGAATTGCAAGCAGAGACAGATTAAACAAAAATGAATTAAAGTGAATTGTTTCAGAACCTATTTGCCACACACAGGTCAGCTGGCCGTCACCTTTGGTCTGTGTGGAGTGTTTAGATGCAATTTCTAACAGAAGACACGAGGCACAAAAAGCTTAACCTGTAGTTTTTTGTCACCGGTACGTTTTTGAGGTCAGCTCGGTGACTTAGGGGCCCCCACCCATTTTAGACTGGTGACTTGATCCTTTCTATAAACACCCCCCCCCCATAACCCTATATGGACAAGTCATACAGGAGTTATAGCACCATAAGAACCTTCTGCCTCACTTTCTAGACAGTAGTACTTCAGCTCCATATAGCTCTAAACACCACTGCTCTCAGTTTTGAGATATCTCCCTTTAGCTAAACAGGCACTAGATAAATCGTTAAGTGAACAAAGTGTCAGGTGAAGGTCTGTGAAGGCCCATCGACAACAACATGAAAGTTATGCAACCCAACACCATTCAGTGACAGAAGATCCCAGGTCAGTTCTCGGGTTGTGTTTCTAAGAATATTGGGCGGGAACTGGGATCTCAATTCTGAGAAAAATAAATCAAAAGAGGTTTGCAATTAATCCAGAATCACTAAGCTCTAAAGGAAGAAGGCATTATTGCAGGGGTCGGTATATTGGGATAGCAACTCAATATACTCATGTATGTATGTATTATTTTAAGAAATGTTGGCACAGTGTTTTACTCCTATTTCCATCTCTTAACTCATCTGTAGCATCCCAGTCTACTAATTATGATATTGCAATATCACAATGCATATAATCAGTAGCAAATGCAGCATTTGAGGTTAGCAAAGCAAGAAGCAGAAATGTGAAAGACGAAAAGGGGGAACGATATGATATGCAGCAGGAGGAAATCACAAGCTTATTTTTTATAACTCTGCCCTCTTTCTGCTCCTGTCTGTCTCTTCCCCCCCCCCCCCCCCCCTCCATCCCTCTGTTTCTTTCTCCCTTGCTCTCTCAGTTTTCCTAGACACCTGTGCAGGTCTAGTGTTTCAGCCGAGTCCCTGAAAAATGAATGCAGAGCTCCAATCTCTTAATCCACTCGGCTCCACACAGCCACGTCACATGACACCGCCACGGCCGTCCCGATGCCCAGACAACATTGGAAGGAGAGATTGTTTTGTGTATGGCTGTGTGTGTTTGAGGCAGAGAGAACCAAAGAAAGAGAAAGCCACACGACTGTACGCAAGATCCAGTTTAACAGGAGTCTGTTTGCAGGTCAATATATACCAGTATACCAGGGTATGCATAGCCAACTCTATGCATTTTAGATGAGGAACTGAGGTTGGGAGAGGGGAGGAGGACTCATCTTTTTTCATTCAAATCAAGGTCCTTGGTCCACATTTTGTGTGGGTGTGTGTGTGTGTGTGTGTGTGTGTGTGTGTGTGTGTGTGTGTGCGCTTGTGTTTTCGGATGATACCCTATCCACAGCAATCAGTCTGACCTCCACTCTGGAGTGAACCGCTCTCAATGATTAATGGATCTGCCTCCGTGCTCGGTCGCTAAGGCAACCCGAAACCCGATAGCCCTCAGGAATTTGCTAGCTCGCCCTCAAAGTCTGTGTGTGTGTGTGTGTGTGTGTGTGTGTGTGTGTGTGCGTGTGTGTGTGTGTGTGTGTGTGTGTTGCTAGGCTGTGGGTGGGAGACAGAGTAGGGGCTAAATGTGATTCTTTGGAGAGATGGAGTTGGTTGTGGTAAAGGTGGGAGAGAGTTCTGATTCAGTCAATAAAACAGGGTGAAGAAATGTACAGTCTTATATTGTTTTCTTAAATCTATATTATTAATTTTAACGTTTGATGTCATGTCAGTCCAACCATCTGTGTCCAGAGCCCTTTGTCTTTAATAGTAAGTATTGTTTCAGGCCAGTAGTATGATGGTTTCTTATTTTAGGATCATGTAAAATCACGAAATCATCAAGAGCCGCCTTCTGGAGTGATTTGTGGTTTAAATCAATATTATTCTCAGGTCAAGGCTCGACATTTTGTGTCAAATAGTTACTTTTAAAACCAAACGCAAGTCAAAATCAGTGAGTGTGACTGAATGTGTGCGTATGTATTGTTACTGCCCGACTATGTCTCTAAGTGAAGAAGCTTGTGTGAGACCCTTTGTCCATCTCAACCCGCTGATGAGTAAATCCATGTTAACAAGATGGCAGCTCTTAAATTGAAGTGCTGCAGCCCAGCTTGTGGACTGTGTGCTTGACAGACCAACTTAACACTACGATGTTATTTTCAAAGGGCCACTTAACACTTCATTGATCTGGAGACCTTGGAGGCTCATTAGAAAAGGCTCAGGGTTAGTATGGCATACATGTAGCACAGTGCAGACGCTTTCCTGCCAATGGACTAACGCTAAAATAAATTATTTTTCACTTTTTAATTCTGTCTACTAAGCAATTTCTGCATTGGACCCAAAATGGTGCACGCACACACCAGATCAGCTGTGGTTATGGAGACGTGTCTAAAAGCCACAGTGCTTTTTAGTCTAAAGCACTTCATGTATGTGACTTTTGAGCTTTTCAACAGGGAAACAATGTTTTTTGCAAAGTCGTTTTAGGCTGTTAAACTGTCCATCTCTTAAATTAAGGGCTGAATGTAAGCGTGTGTGTGTGTGTGTGTGTGTGTGTGTGTGTGTGTGTGTGTGTGTGTGTGTGTGTGTGTGGATGGGTATCTTGTATCAGAGCCATTGTGATAGTTGAAGGATGAACCTCTGGCAGGAAACCACACAGAAAGCACGCTCAAACGCTCAGCACTGTTCCTACCATGGACTGAATATGATTATGTGTGTGTGTGATTAAATGAGAGAACGAAAATGACAGAGAGGAAAAAAAGGACTTGACATATGTGCATCTTTGTGCCACTGTGTGGAAATACTGTATGTAGCACTCTCAGCTTCAGGTAATCACATCTGTGGTTTTGTACCACCATGATGAAATAGTTCCACTACAGGCCTGTGAACAAACTTCCTTCTTCTTTGGAAAAGTAAACTGTAGACTACACGTAACTATCTAGAATCTGTTATGAAACAAAGAATATGTGCAACCAACTTGTCTGTGGAATTAATATTTTGGCAAAGGGAAAGAATCAATTTTCAAGAACAAAGAAATTTACATGGTAACACTTCAGCTGAAATTAATTTGTCTTTTTTGTACACAAGTCACATCTATATGGTTATTAATTTGGGGGTATTATACAGTTTACATACTTCCTACATTTTCTCATAAAAAGCAACAAACTAATCTAAAGCTGTATGATTGTTTGATTAGTTCAAGAACAAAAACTATCAGGAGTCCTAAACGTGTTTCTGATTAATGTTATTGTGTTCTAACTGACCGATACAGATCGGACTTTGGTGGTGTTTGAGTGTACACGTGTGCGTATGTGTGTGTATAGGTGTGTTTGTATGGCACTGTCTGGGTCTATGTGTGTATGTGCTGAGTGACGGACGCAGCGGGGGTATCTGTGACAGTGTGTCAGGCATGTAAACCCAGCCTGACCTGGTCTGCTATGGCCCTCCAAGTCCCTAAGCGCAAACACACACACACACTCAGATATGCGCGCACACACACAATGCTCTTGTTTCCCTGTTTCTGGTGAAGCTTCCTGCGTTCTCACACTAGTTGAGACTATTTGACAGGCAGATCTTTGCTGCTTCACCAGTAGGATGCTGCTGTTAGTGTAACTTGTGGTGATGCCTTTCTAATGAGTCGAGTTATCACCACATAATGGTTGGCAGGTAGGCAAATACTGGACTACGTGTATTAGATGGTAAGTTGTCTGACCGGCTTAACATAGTTTCTTATTTATCATGTTTATTTTAACTAGGCAGGTATAGGAACAATTTATATTGATCATATCCCGGCCAAAGGTAAGCTTGTAATTTCCTGACAACACTACCAAAGAGTACAACACAAAGTATGCAGGATTAGTCTTATATAGTAGCTTCAACATGTGTCACTTCAAAGTGTACAATAGATGGGAAAAGTTACTAAAAGTAATCAGCCTCATTTTTTTGCATTAAAACTAAAAGTATTTATTTTCTGGAGGGTCTGACATGCCAAATTAAATAACGTTAAAGTCCTTACAGATCATATCAAGCCTGTGTGTCTGTCGAGCCTGATATAGGCCTGTTAAATACTAGGTGTGAATCGAGCCAGACACCCAGCTGAGACTGCTTTATTATTTTAATATACCTTTTTCATTTTTCAACAATTGTTTTTGCCGTGTTTAAACGAGTGGGCAAGTAACTTGCAGTGGAACATTAATGTAGAAATATTATGGACAGATTTTTAAATGGACGCAGAATAAACGCTGTCCATAGTGCTGAATAATAATGAGAGAAGTTTACACATTCAAACTAATGATGTAAAAAATGTCTCTATCCTATGTTTGAATACTTGATTTTATGAAAAGTGTTGTTGTGACACTTCAGGCAAGTAAACAGCAGAAATGAAACCTTGAATGTATCTGGGTGCTCGCAGATGCACAGTGGTTACTGATTGTGTGCGTGCATGCACACATACACGGCGTGCGTGCATGCGTCTACAAACAAGCGTGAGACAGACAAAAGTTCAAGCAGACATACTGTGCAGTATTTGCAACTACTGAGGCAAAAGCAGCAGAAATGTTAAATCATAGTGGAACATCTGACACATCCTGTCATCTGAAATAAATCTACTCAGGAATGAGCTGAGTCGAGAGAGTCCAAATGCAATATTTGTTTGTGGGGGCTCACACATGATATGATAATTGTTTGCGATGTTAAAATAAAGGTGTCCGGTTGTCTTACCGTGAACTAATAATCCCTGTATGTGCTCTGTGACATGGGTAAGAGCATGGTAGAGAAAGCATTAGAGAGAAGAGGACCAGGAGAGACAGACAGAGAGAGTTAACTGTGCACGTGAACATTTAGTTTGTGTTCGTATAAAATGAGAAAAAAAAGAAAACATGATACTCAGGTCAGGTTAGACGACATGACGAAGAGCTTGAGAAAATCAATGATTGGACCTGGCATTTGTCGATGAATACCAGAAAGGTATTTAGTTCAGTGGTATTATGTTTATCCCGGCCTGTCAGCCTCTCCGTCACACCTCGCGACTGATGAGCGGCTGAAATTAGTCAGAATCATAACACTGACGTGTCTCCAACTCACTTTGAAAAGGCATAGACAACGCTGTCCCCTCCAGCTATGACACCAGTGCTGTGTCCTCCCGGTTTAGTCTGCCGTGTATTTATTTCAGTGCATTTTAGAAAATGCATGTGCAGTATATGGGTGTAGCAGCATGTAAAGACACCTTAAGGGGCAGGGGTAAACAATTAACAAGGGTAAGAGTCACCTCTTTAGTCTGTTGGGTTAGAGTTGATTTTGACATCATAAAAACTATGTTTTTGTAGAATGATTGCAGATAAAAATAAGCACTGAAACGTCCCTTCATACGGCCAGTAAAAGCTTTCTAAAATCATTACTCTGGTGGTTAGAAACATCACTGGATGGGTGTATGTATTATTTGTAAATCTTAGTTCAATTGTGTGTACACATCTACCTTTAAACATATGGAAACCATGGGTTAATATGTCTGCATGCATGCACATGTGTATTCGTGCATGTGTGTGATGACAAGTTTGAGACAAAATGAAAGGCGGTGAGCGGAGCAGGGTTCAGGACAGGCCAGACCTCTAGCCCTAATCAGGTTACATGATTAATGAGGGGGGGAAATGGGCTCATGTTGTATTAAGAAAATGTGTGTTTGAACCCAAAGCGGCGGGTATCAGCAGCCTAATGCATCAGCCATCGACTGGACACCTGAGATCCACGGTCTGCTGCGCTGTTAGCTCGGTCCCAGCGGAGAGGCGCTGCATCGATTCTCCTAAAACTCCCTCCCATTCACTCACTTTCTTCCCGTTTGTCTTTTCTTTCACCTTTTCTTCTTTGTTTCTCAATTCATACTTCGTCCTTCCATGCCTGTTTTTTTTTTTCCTTTTTGCATTTCTTTCACACCTCGTTTGTTTCCTTTCCTGCTTCTCTTTTTCAGATTCTTAATCTTTCTTCCTTACCTCCTTTCTCCACCACCCAACAGCCTCACAGGATTTGCACATAATGCACAATAGCATCAGTGTGCGTGTGTTTTTTGCCCTGTGTGATTTAAGTTCATTCCTGGCCAACGCTCAGCCCTCACAACCCAAACACTGAACAGTCATTTAATCTCTGTGACTCGTGGCACCCCAGACTTGTCTGATATATTAGCTAGTGCTGCCTCATCCAATGAAGACTACGTCCACTGAGTTTGTGTAACAAGAACAGCACTTTCTGGCCTGGTTTCCATGACAAGACAAAGGTTTATTCATTATTCATGTCTCCAGGTTTCCACTCAAAAAATTGTTTCAAAAAAATCATTAGTCGTTTTTTGTGTGTCAAAACAACATTTACTTTGTAAGCAGGGCTGCAGTTTTACCGCAGTGAATAACACTGTGACAGTTACACTTCGACGGAGCTCTTTGCCCCGCTGAGTGAAAGTAGCTGTTGTGTTATTGCTGGGAGCCAATTAGACAGCCTGTGGTTCTTTGAAGCTGACTGTATCTTGACACTCTCTGGGGAGGTGAGTCGTTATGCAGTAGCTGTAGCACGTACTGTTCGCAGGAGCTGATGAGTGATTAGTCTGATTCAAACGCAAACACGGCTAAACCAGAGCTCTCCTCACTTTACCCTAAAAAAATACTTTTCTATCTTATCAACGGCAGCAGTTGTGGTGCTCTAAATAGTAGTGCTACATTAATATGTCTGGGGTTGATTCCTGACTCTGCTGCGTTACAGTATAATTAGGGACAGTCGCGGTGGTAAGGCCAAAGGGTCACCGGGTCCACAGCAGCAAAGAGTGTCCTTTAGGCAGCATCCGGTGTGTTTCGTCAAAGTGAAAAAGAAATGGTGTTTAGCGATATAAACAGTGAAGAAATACGGATTGAAATCAAAATCTTTCCTCCTTGTGGTGTCATTTTCTCCACGTTTACTCTCACGGTCACATGAACATGGCAGATTTATGAATAATCAGAGTGCAGTCTGTGTTTGCTCTCCTCAACTGAACCATCATCTCCAAAGAGATGGTTTACTCTGAAAAGTTCAGTGAGCGACTTTAACAAAGGAGAAGTATAAGGCGTTCATTAAAACAAAATAACCCCGGGCTCAGAGAATCAAAGCAATAAAGCTGACTGGATAAATAAATAAATGAATGAAATGAAGATCACGGAATCAAGTCAGAGAAAGGGTGAGGAGACCACAAGAAACCCTTTGAGATATGGAAACAAACCTGCAACATATAGACAAACGATTAGCGTACCATGTCATCAGTAAAGATGATTCATGGTTGCGGCGCTGCACCCTGATGTACACACACATGCACTGTATATGTAAACACACATACAAACACGAGCACGCAAACACGCAGACAGACTCTCACTATGAATTCTGCAAAGACAGCAAGGAAAATATCGATGTTTTGAAAGTATTACCAGTCATATTTTCATATTTCTTTCCCCCCGCTGTTATAATTTTCTCCCCTGTCAAACAAATCAAAATGCCAAGACCAAACGGAGGCTGAGGCAGCGGCTCAGATTTTCCACTGTCAGGTTCACAAATGCTCTGCTCTTACAAACAGGCTCTGTGCAGGGAGACATGACCAGTGTGGTGTGTGTGTGTGTGTGTGTGTGTGTGTGTGTGTGTGTGTGTGTGTG
>NW_022280033.1:4565172-4577324 GCF_004355925.1 Anarrhichthys ocellatus | reverse complement strand
GTGTGTGTGTGTGTGTGTGTGTGTGTGTGTGTGTGTGTGTGTGTGTGCGTGTGTGTGTGTGTGTGTGTGTGTGTGTGTTGCTAGGCTTTGGGTGGGAGACAGAGTAGGGGCTAAATGTGATAAATGTGTGTGCGTGTGTGAGATGGCCCTGTGTTGAATTTCTGGTCAGTCCTCTATGCACATATATAATTATGACTCTTTTTTCTAAATTATAATCAATTGCGTATCTAATAATTATAGGAATTATTGTATTTGAGAAAAAAAAATAGTTTAAATTACAGAACACAATTTAACTATTTGAATCCTAGTCATTTAATTGAATGACATCTAATTACTTGTATCATAAGCTAATAAAGCGAATAATAAAATGAAGTGGTTAACGGCACTGATGCTTTGCTCCACAAGCCATCTGCCACTCTGGACTGAAACTAAATATATCATGTTAAAATACAAAGTGGGATGATGAAGCAAGAGTCCATTTCATCGCCCAAACAGGATGGCCAGGCGATCCGCTGCCTTCTGGTTACATTTCCCCTCAGAGCGCCATCCGTCATCAAAGGGTCAGGGGTCGGGAGATTCATCAAAACAGTTTGTGCAGCGTGAGGTACACAAAGGAGCCTCTCAGGATTAGAGATGGCCTGCTGTGTTTATGGCTGTCTACATTAAGACCTATCCCATCATCACCCGGGCCTGCTTGGTGTGAACTCATCAACCATTCCAATGGGCTGACATGGCAAACCGTCGCATACACAGCTCTCTTCTACTGCAGCTTTTCACACACCAGAGGAGGGGAATACTAATCAAGATGTACTTTTAGTTACACTTTTGAGTACTTTTCTGAGTTCTTCTGATCTTTTCCTTCTTGTACTTTACTTTTTAGGTATTAAGACCTACTGATAGAGAGAGGTGGTTGAAAATATGAGTGAGATTTGTATAAGGGGAACTCATGACCTCAACAAGAAGACGGTCATTTAATTATACGGTTACACGTTTTGGACACTCACAAACTACAAACAAGCACATTTTATTGAGCTACTGTGAAACTCACATTTTGCAGACTCTGTTATGTTTCTAATAAACTTTCAAAGAACTTTTTGTCTTTGTTTATAAGCGTTTATAAGTCTTTCCGCTTCTATTTCTCGACAGAAAAAGGGAAATTTACTTTTCTGCAAAACCATCCCTATGTGCTAAAATGATGAAAAAGCACCCACAAGTGTGCAACTCCCGCTTGTTGTCATCAGTGCTTCTTGCCGTGCACTTCCTGTGTTATCATCAGAGTTAATGCAGTAGTTACGCTCTTGCTTTATAGTTTGGCCAGGATATTTAGTCACATGGTACTCATCCACAGACCATAGTTGATGCCTATTTTGTTTGACATGCGTTGATTGCTAGACAGCCGGTGTGGAAGAGGAACTTGGCTCAAGCGTCCGAGTTGCCTTTTTAGCTCATTATTTTGGTTTTCATACTTTCTTTAATATGCTGTCTGTCTTGGCTTGTGCAGCAACGTCTACAGAGGAGAGTTATCAAAACTATCGCCATGATGAATCTATGACAAACTAAAGTTTGGTTCACAATGCTGCTCAGCAGCGAAACATCCTGCATTGAGAAAGCGGAGTCCATATATATCTGTGTGTGTCTCTTTCTCTGTGTGCTCTCGCCTAACGATCGAGCCGGCTCCATTAGCTGATGTTTGGACACCTGTAGGGGCTCGGGGCTCGGCGAGGAGGGCTGTCAACGAGGGGCTTTGGCAAATCGAGAGATTATCCAAACAGTGGGACGCTAGCTAATAAAAACAAGCCCCCCATTCACTGCATTAGCGCTGCATTAGTGCAGAGGGTACGGAGAATGGGGACCCGGGGGTCTGAGTGATGCACAGTCCAAAGCTGTTAAAGGGATCTTCTGTAAATTATTAGTGATTTATTACAGGCTGTATTTATTAGATTAGTTATTGGAGTGTTTCCTTGCTTGAGGAGAGTGAGGACGGCTGAGTAGTTCTGAGACACAGACGTTTGGAAAGACTGGAAAGCCAAAAATCAAATGTTATATTAAAAATGATAATACACTATACTGTAGATTCACTTTATATATTTCAGGTAAAGCTTAACTAATGGAGTTGCTTATTAGCTGATTAATGAGGGTACAGAGAATGACACTGTTGTCAATATCAATGTCTTACCATTTAAAATGTATCAACCTCTTTCAAATAACAGATTTATGTAACTGGGACACTTATAGAAGTTTGAAAAAGTAGGTTGTATTAAAACTCAGTTTCCTCCAAAATAGATAGATCTGTATCGAATGATTTTATTTTATTTACTTTTCTTAGTATATTAGTAAACTACTAAAATTCTAGTTAAAACTGCTTTAAGATATTTTAAATCAATCTCATCCATATCTCTTTACAAATGCAAGAAGAACAAAATCAAACACAGCAAGTGATGGTGTAGTAATTAGGAAGCAGCTTGTTTTACAGTCGGCTGAGTTTTCAGTGTGTGTTCTCTGTGCAGGGTCACAGAATACAGTAAGCACAGTATATTCTCTGCCGCTGTACAGCAGCCTCACTCAGGGTGTGTACGCCAGTCATGGGCATAAACTTCAATTTCTGGCCATGACATTTATTAACTCCTACAAATACGACAGCTGCTGTTTTTTTTGTTCAACCTCAAGGCACGGAAAATGAAATCATCTAATTTCCTTCACACAACCTTGGGTTTTTTGTGAAGTTTCTCAGGGTGAATTAAGGGAAAGGTTTCAATGCATTAAATCATTTATTTACACAGTGAAATGCCTCCTTTTCCACCAGTGACCAAGACTGTGTAGGTGCCTCAACACACTGTAATCCATTTATACAGTCAGTTAATATATGGGCAAGGGGTTAAGGGTTTAATTTAAAGCAAATTGGATTGGCTAAAATAAATCTGATTCATGTTCTCACTTTGCTTAACTTTTATACATTTTGAGAGCTTGTGTTTGATATAAAATGTTTCCAAGATAAATACATTACATATACATTTATTCATACGTTTGTTTTTGAAGATTTGAAAATAATAACTTTGCATATGCAGCAGTTTTAATGCCAATAACTGTTAGCGAGACAGCATAATGCCATTAGGGTATAATTGCTGGTCTCTGAGGTGGCAAGGACACTGCTGGCAATAACACTCGGAGAGAGGGAATTTGCCTTTTATTAAAAACTGCTCTGGTGACTGGGAGTAAATTCATTATCTGACTCTATTAGCTCAGCAGAGCGGGAATAAACTACAGAGGAGGTACCACAAAAGGCCTCGGGCAAATGTGTTTGTGCTCTCTGTGTATTTGCATGTCTTATTTTTTTATTATAACAGCTCAAAAACAACAGAGTCTCTTTAGATTGACGGCTATCAGTTACATCAGTAGTGGCTTTGCTTTCATTGCAATGTGAAATCAGATTATTTTTTATATTCCCTGCCAGGGAAATTGATGTTAATAAAGTGAAAAGATCTCGTCATAAACAACATTCTTTTAGCCCGAGTCATAACAAAGAACTTTCACAGCAAATAAAAAGCTGTAAACATTTAAGACATTTCTGGTTTTGAACAAACACTGATGGGTGATACTGAAATATGTGTTTATCTCGTCTTTTGTGTTGTCTGCAGTTACACGTACCATATGTTCAGACACTCACAGACACACAGTGAGGCCCTTAGCGATCATTTATCATAAATACGTATACAGTCATTTATATCAGGGGAAACAGGCAGTCCTCAGCTCGTCTTCTGCATCCTCCCACCCTGCTTGGATTTACAGCACAGAGCACATTTCAGCTGCTGAACATCCACTCATCTCCCACCACTTTACTCTCTGCCTCTACCAGCCTGTTTCTCCTTTATAGCCCATAATAACCACCTAAAAAGCCTCTCAGGGTCTGCGTCTCCCAACTCTCAGAGCTGAAACACAATGGCAGCTCAGCGAGAAGTACAGGGGAAGGGAGAGGAGATCGGTCAGTTTGATGAATGCATGCACATCTGTGGTGGATTTCCTCTGTAGATAAATGAACACTTGTTTTTAAGGTTGTTTTTTTCTTTTCCCACTGCTGCAAGTTAAATGTGTATCTGAAAGACTACTTTTGTGCAGGCTTTGAAGCATATATTGTTTGAGAATGACGTAATGTTGAACTACATTATTATTAGCAAAAAAAGCTAATACTGATGTCAGAAGTTCAGGTCATGGTCTCAATCTTTCGTCACATCATTTCTCTAAAACTGTGTTAAGGGTGCTGACTCATAATCTGCAGCTTGTAATAACACTGATCTAGGAACTGACACTTGCACATTGCCGTTACAGTCAAGTTCACAGGATATGCTAACAATCTACAGTAAAGGTAAACAGAAAGATACGCGTTGAACAGAACACTTCAGGGTGAGAATGTTTTGTCACGGCATCGAGCGCGAGTCACCCAATCATTTCATAACACAGACAGGGCAGTGCAATCGTTATCTCTAAAACTCGTGCCAGCTGCAGCCCCGATATAGGAACGAGGCATCACCAAGCTTAATTTAACATCATCAACATGTCTCCTCTGTGCTACTTCTTCTTGGACTGGAGGTGGCTGTGGAGGCAGGAGCCTGCAGACTGTGTGGGCCTATCAGGTTGCAGTATTGACCCCAGGTCTGGCTTGAGTTGTAAGGGAGAGCTCTGAACGAGAAGGAAATCCATGAAAAAGTCCATCTGTGTTTGTGTGTGTGTGTGTGTGTGTGTGTGTGTGTGTGTGTGTGTGTGTGAGGATAGATAGGACGTGATGAGCAGAGAGAGAAAGACAAATGTGGAAAATATTTCAGTGATTAGAGCATTTTGATATTTACAATAAAAAAAGAATGGTTTGTCAATATACTGTAATAAATAAATGGAGAAATCAACATATTTATAACAAAACAGTGAAGTAACCTGAGTCTGTTGCACTGACTCGTTATGTCCAAAGCAGAAATAAACACCAGACGATTCTTTGACAATGGTTTCTTATTACTCATTAAATCATCAAATATACTTCTGCAATATGAAATGGATATCTTTGTTTGCCTGTAAATTTGTGAAAATGTCCCTTTAATAAAGGGAAGCTGCAGGTCAATGAGACGGTTGAGCATGACTATTTGGCAGGTAAGCTGAGAAGCCACTGGTCCCATTCACAAGATCACCGTTATACAACAATGCTGAAGTAAATACAATTTGAGTTGTTTGCTGACAATGACATACGACTATCGTAAAAAAGAAACGCTGCTCAGAATGTAAGTGGAGTTAAATGTAAACATATTATAATTGTTGAAATGAATGCCATTTAACATTGGCTTGGAGTGAATTATATTCTATTTGGCTGCAAACAGCACTTTGATTTGGACCCAATATTTTGACAACTTTACACTTTACATTTATAGGAGTGTGTCCTCTATATCTGTGGATTCATTCCGACATATTAATAAGGCTACTGAAAAAGAGATTTTATAATGAAACACCTAAATACACCTGATAGAATGTTGATTCTGATCGAACTCACAGAAACTATTATTGTGGTCGCCGGTACTTCCAGTAACAGTAACAAGATGCATGCTACACCAACAGAGGACTATTTATCTCTTCCTTCCCACCATTTGGTGACACTTAAGTTGCATCTCTGTTGTAGAAGCGGCGTGCGGAAAGCTTTCCCTGATGGCTCAGAGACCTGTTGAGCCAGATTTAAAACTTGCTGTTCTGCACAGCAGTCCTCCCCGCGGTGCTGCGCTGCTCGTTTGACCCCAATCCACTGTTGAGTTTTCTTCTTCTAATGTTTTACATTTACATGAAGCACTGAAACTGTCTCAAAAGAGAAAAAAAATAAAACACTGAATTGTACTTTATTTTGTACTCATTTTTCTGTGTTTAAGGGACAGGGCTTTGTGAGGCGACTGCCTTCCACGTCGGGGGCCGATCAGGAACAGATGGACGGGGTGATGACCCGCCCCCCTCCCCCCCCCTGGCAGGCGAGAGGAGCGGCGCAACTGCCACTCAAAATCCCAGCATGTGGATGTGTGTGAGTGCAGATTTTGTGTGTCGGAGGACGACGGGGGGGGGTCGTGTTATGGCTCTGAGGGTGCTACGGCAAACAGGGTCCCCGTGATACGAGTGACTGACACCTCCTCCAACATCTGTTCCACGGAAAACCCTCTCACTTCTCCACTAACGATGTCCCTGCCTCGGTCTCTGTCTCTTCCCCACACACACACAGACACACAAACACACACAAACACACACACACACACACACAGTTAGATGATCTTTTCATTTTACAGTAAAGCCGAAAGGAATGGAGAAATTAGATTTGGGTAGAATAAGATACTCCATTTGTGATGTGGCTCTTTGCAGGGTTCTCTGCACGGTTGACATAGGAGGCTGCAGACGGCACTGATGCCTTTACCCTTCTCTTCTCCTTCCCTACTCCTTCTCCCCCCTCCCCTGCCACCTCCACTCCTCGCTCGACGATCAGGTTTCTCTCCGTCCATCAGTGGAGAGGGAGAGGAGAGGAAGGGGGAGGAGGAGGGTTGTTCTGATCAATGGCAGGAAACCAGACGGTGGGAAGGGAAGACGTGAAACAGATAGGCCCCATAACCTACCTACCAACCAGGATACCGCAATCACTTCTCCTTCTCTCTCTATTTCTCGCTCACACACACACACACACACACACACACACACACACCCAGAGTCGACTCTGTTGAAACACAGTGCAGACACCATACATACAAACACGCATCTGACCGCAAACATGCAGCACAAAGCTCAGCTTCAGTCTCTGATACGCCAACACACAAACACGCGCTCAACAGAGCGTCTATGGCTTTCCCTTTAGGCTGAATGCATATCTACCTACCTGCTCCTTTTGGGACACAGGCGAATAATATACAAAATTAGAAATATATTTTCTCCCAGCTCTATGCAAATCTCAAACATATTGCTTTCTGTCTCCAGGGGGCCACACATTCCCACACGTAAGTAAATACACTTGGAGGTGCATGTGCGAGGCACACAAACACACACAAACACACACACACACACACACACACACACACACACACACACGCCTCATCCAAGATATGTGTAATTAGGCCAGACAGAGAGAGTAGCTGTCTCATTTGAGTTTATTAATTTGTGGTATTTTTATTACCATTTATTGCAGCATTTGATTCTGGACAACACCGCTACTTATTCCTCCAGGCACTTATCAGCAGGACGGGTGCCTGCCAGTTATTTAACTCTATTCCTCAGGATCAAATTATGTGGTATTAGATCCTGGCAGAGTTATGGTACATATGATAATACAATAGGAAAAGGCAGGGACTTCATTACATTAAAAGACAGAGCTGAACATGATCTCACTGCGTCGTGTGTAAAACACTTATTTGAAAATATATTTCAACAGATATGCTGACACTCACAGCTGCAAATTTGACCATGATGCATTCGGTGTGTCCTTGTACTGTATGTGTGTGTGCATGGGAACATGCATGTATAAGTGTGTGTTTCTGATCTTTTTGGTGCAGACTGCTGAGCTTTCTTGCCACCCCAGCTAACTCTTAACTCCTGTCAAAACAGGGAGCTTTAAATTGAATTAAGACTCCATGCTGCAGTCCCTGCTGAGCCCCCCAACCAACGCCTTTAACACCCTACACTGCTCTGGAAGACACACACACACACACACACACACACACACACACACGCACACACACGCAGACACACACACACACACACATTAACACACAGTGTATTCCCAGACCTTTTTCATGCAAGTACCTATGTAGCGAAGATGCACAGACATCAACACTAACATCAACTCAAAATCTACACATACGACTAAATGAATGACAACCAATGAAATAAACCATGGTTTTTAAAATCAGCTAGAACACGGAGAGAACACACACACACACACACACACACACACACACACACACACACACACAGGGTACTACCAGAGGATATTTTAAGTAGGATGAGGCCAGCTCAGCCTTGAAACTCGGTCGCTGTTAATTTGCTGCAGCTGAAACAGACAAAGATACCTTTTCAGTGTCTATAATGCGAGCAAGACTTTTTGCCAACTACAGTTGAAAGATTTTCAGTGTCCTGTTTAAACAGTTTAGAAAATATGTGTAGGTGGTAACGGGGGGGGGGGTCAGCTAGAATTCATATGTCTCAGAAAAAAAGCTGTTTTATTACATATGTTGGAATATTCTTGTTAAATATGGATCTGTAATGTTACTGTATTTTGTATAAATTATTATTTTATTGTTATATTATATTGATATTTGTCAATGATGTTATATGAAACACTCATTCACAAAAACTACATATCAGAGAATAAAAGCAGAAAGTCTTACTGTCTAACTGATGCTGGATACAGAAAACATACTAAAAGGACCAGTGGTAATATTCAATTAACTATACGCATAACAAATTGGAGTCCCTCTGATACAGTATATTAGCCAATAATTCAGCCCACACAAAGCTGGTTTGTCTGTGTCTGTGCTTTCTCCTCTGCAGTTTAGTTTATGTGGCACAAGTGTCAATGTTCTGTGTTTCATCCAAAGATTACTCTCCAATGTGTTCTGTGTGTTGTTGGCAGTTCAAGCTGCTCTATTAGAAATCATGTTAAAGCAATATTGTCGAAGTGAGAGGGTCATTAATCATCAGGCTGACAAGAGCTCTGGACATTGTTGACGAGTAATGAGCGTGTTCCTAACCTTTAATACATTTGGGCTGCTGTTAGTCAGGTGGATAATTAGTACACTGATGATGGCACAAAAGAAACTCTGCGTGCCATCAATTCTGTTGATTTTGTGACATTACTCTATCAAAGGCAGGAGTTTTGTTTCATTTTTACAGTTTTAATCTGCTCCCAAATGTTCAGAGCCGAGATCAGCCAGAAACACATGATATAATAAAGATAATAAAGTTAACTTGTATGTAGATATTCTACAAAATTTGAATAAAAATATATAAATAAATGTTGTCAAACAACTATTCACAAGTAAATGTATTTCTTTCTTAAACTTCGATTTTGCTTCCAGCAAACATGACACATGTTAGTTATGAAGGTTTGTATCAGCTACATCAATTTATGAATGAGCTGTTCTAGTCTGGCTCCAACAAATGAGAGTTAAGTGGTGTGTGGGACATAACCTTTGCTCGGGGACTGAGCAAAAGGTTACTGAAGTGTGTGTGTGTGTGTGTGTGTGTGTGTGTGTGTGAGGTGTGTGTGTGTTTGCGTGTGTATTGAGCAAAGGCCACTGCGATGCAACCCAACACCAGCTCTTTGTCTGAGCAGCAGCTCCCCAGACCGCCAACCAGAGCCAATCACTCCTTTCCAAATGTAATTCTTTTGTATGTATATCATTTTCATTTCAAATGAACATGCTAAACTTGCATGAGCTTCAAATTACATATTACTGATAATTAAACAAATACCAATTCATTTTCTTGCAACATTCAGAAGCTTTAACTGTAGTTATATTTGTATTCATTCTAGACACAACGCTGAAAGGTTGGTTTATTTATATTTTGTTTATCTATTTCAGCAATTATAATATATGTAGTTCCAAAAATGAACAGAACTACATATATGAAGCAGTGACGCAGAGCTTGCGATATGAAATGTATTTCATCACTCACAATAAAATTCACAGGTTTAATGAGCTCTATGGAGTTCACAGGTTTTCCCCAGAGACAAAGAAACAACAGGACGCAAAGGTTAAGAACAGAACACCTCTCACCTGTTTTATTCTGCTCTGACATTTAGCTTTCTTAGTTTACAATTTATAAACCACCTGTTGGATGTGGGGGGGAAAATAACAAACATATAAGATTTATAATTATACACAAGTTGTCACAGGGTGAAACACTGATACTGAAAGTAGTGAGACACGGATAGTATGACTTTTAATTTTCCCATGCTGTAGTCAGGAGTGTGAAACAATATCTACCATTTAATGTTTACGTGCGAGGACGTGCGTGTGTATGTATGTGTATGCACATGTGTTTTCCATCCCTCCAGAGACATGACAATTGTTTGTTGTGATATTGTGATGAAGCCCCCAGGCCCTCTTAAACTAATCAGCCTCTCTCTCACTTAAGATCAGCTATCAGGGCCGGTGGCAGGACAGTGCAGTGAAGCACGGCGTCTGCCTTTTAGCCTTCACCTTGTGTGACACACATTCAATGCCATTCCTGCCTAACACGTTAGCATGCAGCCTGCCCATCAATCTGCCCATCTGCTCTCCCATTTTAAGCTCCAGCTGTTGCTTGTTGTCGCTCTGTAGGGGACAATTATGCTAATGGTATTTAAAAGGTGTTACAAATGTTACATGCTAGTTTGAGTAAAGGTTGCTACTTGAAATGTATCAGTCAACATCCAAATGAGTTTTGTCACCTTATTAAGTAAAGTTAATAAAATATCATATTTAAAAATGTCATTAATGGTACCAATAAATAAAAAAATCTGAATTTATTTATGTATAACTTTTTTTAAATTTGATACTGATACTTTTTGTTACAATTTCAACGATACCGATACTAATCATTTCTTAAATGGGATTTATTTTTTGTAATAATGGTCAGTGAAAAAAAAAAGATCATTAAACTCAAAAGCAAATCACATAAAGATACTGTACCAGACATTAATAACACATTCATTTCAAAGGCAAATATGAGTGGATAAAAAAGTGTAAAGAAAATCGTCCAGAATTCGACATAAATATTATGATTAAGCCTTCCAACAACTTTTAAGTGTTTTAAAATGTTCGAAAAGGTTGCCGTGTGGCACTTTGTCACAAATAGTGCATCTTGCTGTATTTTTATGGAGAGGAGAAAAGTAGCACCACACCACGCTATCTTTCCTTTCTGCCGTTATCTCACATGTTTGATGCAAAACTGTGCACCGCTGTGTCACTCAGTCAAGTGACACAGGCCAGCTAAATATGTCAGCGTTGTTTTGGCACAAACCTCATACAAAAGTAGGGAAAAGTTTTGGAAGTGATGCAGCCACCCACGTTTTTATTCATATAATTTTATCATCACTACTTGAAAAAAAACCCCAACAATACCAAATGAGTAGCTTATGAGTATCAAAGCCCATTGACTCCCATGTATACCCAACCCTCTTCTGCACAAAATAAGTACATGAATCATAGTTAAAATAGATTTAAACACTGGAGTCAGTTTTTCATGATGTGAATTGAGAAAATATAAAGTTGAATAAAAATCCATTTTTTTCTTTTTTAGAGGATGAACTTTTCTTACAATGGCTTTTATCTGATAATCATTCTGATATTCATCAATTATAGTATAATGGGAGGTTGCATATTCACAGAACATATTCAACATCAACTTTAACCACATTGTTGCTCTCTTTTCAAGATGAATCTGAAGCTTTGCTCTTTCTTGCATTTGTCAACTGATTAACTCATACACACACACACACACACACACACACACACACACACACACACACACRCACACACACACACACACACACACTGTCCAACCACTGACCTCCAGAAGCAAGTTGCTGCAGAGACCTTGTGTGGTACATAATGGACACATTACATTTCACACATGGGCCATGTGCCTGATCTTACACACATACAAATGCAAAATGACATGTGAAAACTCAAAGACATGAACACATAAACATGAAGGCAAAGTCAGAAAAGACCTGTTCCATGCAACAACAAAAAGCAATAAAAAATATCAACATACAAATTATACACCAGTAATAAAATCCACAAATGTGGCATTGCACTTCGTGACATTGATCAATATTCCAATACAAAGTAAATAGTTGAGGACAGGTCAGGGCTGTATGGATTTGGCCGACGGCTTACTGAGTTTACAAAACAGATTACCCTCCAGAGAATGAAGTGAAAGCTAAACAGCACTGGTGTAAATTAACTCTCAATGAGGATCTGGGTCTGTGGCATGCGTATGTGTGTGTGTGTGTGTGTGTGTGTGCAGCGCTCACTCGTATGATGATGATGATGACCATGATGACGGTGATGATGATTGGTTAATTGCAGGCAGCTTGCAAGTGCAGTGCAGTTCTTATTCTGTGTGTGTGTGTGTGTGTGTGTGTGTGTGTGTGTGTGTGTGTGTGT
>NW_022280033.1:4564488-4565162 GCF_004355925.1 Anarrhichthys ocellatus | reverse complement strand
TGTGTGTGTGTGTGTGTGTGTGTGTGTGTGTGTGTGTGTGTGTGTGTGTTGTTCACAGGTTGCAGTGCAAAGGGAGTGGCCTGCGGTGGCTGTGAGAGCCATGTAATATGTTTAAATTGGGCAAAGTAGTGTTTGGAGAATTGGTAATTACTTGCATCCCTCTCTGGTCATAGGGACACTGTCCAGATCTCACCCCCTCCACCACACACATACACTTATGCACACACAAACACAAAACATGATATGAAACCCAGTCAAACACTCAACACACAAATACACAGTCAGTGCCGGTGAGCCACACTGCCAGTCAACAATCGTCAACAGGAGCCAGTATAAGAAGTAGACAGAGGACACAAACTATAATTAATGATGGTTAATCAAATAACTTCACAATGTTACGTAGCTTTAAAGGGGTTTTGTGTCAAAAAAACTGAAAGAAAGTTCTGTTAGCGCACATTTTAGGCTTTACATTTTCAAATATAAGGATAATGTCGCTTTGGCGATTCTTCGGCTTAATTTCTCGCAAAAAAAACAATATGATGACCTCAGACAATCAACTGAGAGTGAAAGAATGTCTTTAATTCAGCAAAACAAACTCAAGCAGCAAAGCGATTTATGGTGTATATGTGTGTGTGTGTGTGTGTGTGTGTGTGTGTGTGTGTGTGTGTGTGTGT
>NW_022280033.1:4562940-4564478 GCF_004355925.1 Anarrhichthys ocellatus | reverse complement strand
TGTGTGTGTGTGTGTGTGTGTGTGTGTGTGTGTGTGTGTGTGTGTGTTTTGGGTGAGAAGGTCACAGATGGCGCCAAACTTGATTCCGGATTGAGTGTTTGACGTGACTTTCCACTGTCTCTCATTTACCAGCTCTGGCACTTACTGCAAGTGAGACATCAAGTCGTGACCACAATACCACATTCTGCGTAAAAGGACCTTTTCCTCACTCATAATATTGACTCTGATAATGTTTTCATCACTACGTGGCAACACCAGATCAGATGAACAGCATTCTGCAGACCAAACACACGGCAGCTTCTGCGTGAGTGAAGGACAGAGCGACTTATGTTGCTCTTACCTTTTTACCTCTGAATCAATAAAAGACGCTCTTTCAGTTTTCCCTGAGTTGAGAAGCCTGTGTGTGTGTGTGTGTGTGTGTCTGCTGTTCACTCATCAAGACGCGTGCACTTGCTCTGCTCTTAGAGCCCTATCGTTTTGAGGGTTTCACGAAAATGGACATGAAAATATACAGAATTGGCTGTAATTACATGTGAAGGTTTATTTAAGTTCGAGGGTAACGTGGAGAAAAAAAAAAGACAGATGGACAGAAAGCCATATGAGGGTCCTGTATGTGTGTGCGTGTGCATGCATGTGTGTCTGTATTTCACATTGTGGCTTGATGATGTTGTCTGGGCCAATCTGCCGGAGTGAATGGTTTGAATTTACTAGCCCACGACAGTCAAATTGTCCTAATCACTAAGTAAATAGATACTTCCCCAAGCTATCAGGGCACACACGCCGACAAAACTGCCCACAAGGAGGAGGTGGAGGGGGGGGGGGGAGAGAAAAACTTTCACTGTTAATTGTTGTTTTCCTTCTTATTCCAACCTAAAAACACCCGGTGTAATTATTCATAAGTGCCACTTTGATTTGGGCAAATTTGTTTGAAAGAGGCTTAAGTTTTTTTCGCTTGAGTTATTCCCTTACAGAGTTCGGGTTGTGCACGGAGGGTCTTTTGCTTGCAGCGTTTTCAGTTAAATTGAAGCTGAGAGCCGGGGGTTGGATAGAATTACATACCTTGTGCCCCTTTCTGAATGACTTGCCTCTAATCTAACCCAATCTGGCTTTCTGCAAACCTTATGGTGCTATATTTCTTTACATGCGTTGGGACTTAAGATTGCATAACAACTGATGAAAATAATCCACTTAAATGAATTCGATTTGTTAAAAAACTGCTTTTAGCTAATGTGAATCCACAACCTCCTGTGTACATTTAATCAACGTTTACAGCGGATTATGTCCAGAAATTTCAGTCTATCTTGATTTAAAAGCACAAACAAATGCACACTCTCATAACACAGGACCTTTGCTGGGATAAGCACGTGCAACAAGGCATTTCTACCACATTATGTTGCTTTGCACATAAAAAACAATTATAATTCAACAGTCAATACATTTTTCAAAACCACCGCTGGTGTTGTTAAAGTAAGTTACAGCATCCAGACTCCAAACACTACAGCTGGGCAATGGATTGTCCAATGTTTAAAAATAAAAGT
>NW_022280033.1:4520440-4557940 GCF_004355925.1 Anarrhichthys ocellatus | reverse complement strand
TCTCCATTCAGCGTTTCACCCCAGAGCTACAAATTCTTCCACCCTCTGTTTAAAAACTTGAGCCCGATTTCCAGACTTTTTGTCTGGCTGTTTCATGGTCGCAGTGATTTCATGACAGTATCCATACGCAGGCGCGGGCGGATTGAGGTTTTATCTTCCTGACATAGTAGCAATTGTACAATGTGATGGCCTTGGAAAAGTAATAGCTATTCACGTGGAGCTGCCAAAACGAAACCCAACTCTAGATGACTGGGAGAATGTTCCCACATCTCTTGTTAAATTGTCTCTGTCTGCTCATTCATTTTGTGCAATTGTTTTTTTCTTTCTCTTTTTCTTTCTTTTACTCTTGGCTCTCTCTCTCTCTCTTCATTGGGCTTTGTTTGAAGTCTGCTTAAGGCCAGTAAAGGGACCCTCCTCCCCCCCCCCCCCTTCCTGTGGCAGTATAAATGACAGCTAGTGAAACGTGATACACTGGCTCTCCATAAAAATAAAAAAAAGCCATGATAGCCATGCCGCTCCCTCTGTTAATCAAATTCGCCGTAATTGTCATCTGAAGATTTTAAAAGGACGCTGAGGGGAAACCATAAGGCGAACCTCTGAACCTGCAGCCCTGGGGTCAGCGTTTGTGTGTGTGAGTGTCTTCAGGGATCGTCTGAGAGTTTGTAAATGGTCACGCTGAGTTTAGGATCAGTGTCTGAGTTCTGGATGGAGAGTCTCCTCTGGGACCCTATCATCCACCCACTCTTCGCCTCTCAGTCTGGTTGTCTGTTCTATCTCCCCATGTTAAATCCTCCCACCCCTTCTGTCTGTTTTTACTTTCTCTCTCTCTCTCTCTCTCTCTCTCTCTCATCCTTTGACTGGCTCCGTCACTGGCCTCATTTTCAACTGTGGCGCAACAGCAAATTTTACCACAACAGTTATGAGACTGTCTTGTGTTTTGAGCTATTTTTAAGACCAACAAGTGACACAATAGAGTAAGTCACTCTTCTTCGAAAAGGCTAATGATTTTAATAAATAGAAGAAGAGAAAAGTTATGGAAAGGGTGTGGGAGGAGAGCTGCGGCCATGCCAGTTGTTTTCTTCACATGTATCTCATCTAATTTTGAAAAAACATTGACACGACGCTACTGCACACGTTTGACCATTTCTCATTTTCCAGCTTAACCCCGATCCCAAACCAACATGTGGCTCTTCGGCTTATATGGAGCGGGAGGTGATGTATGATCTGTGAGCCACTCTTAAATGCTCTAAATAGCAACAACTTCTGTTTTGCCACACATCCAAAGTGTCAATCCTGTGCTGTGTAGCTGTCCAACAATGTGACCGCGCTAATTAACAAGGTCAAACACGTTGTACATCCCCTGCTGTATAAAAAGCAGTTCTCCTGCTGAATGAGTAATGATTAACCGTAAGTGTTTTGACACTGAAAGCGATGCCAAATTGTCCCCTGTGTGTCTAAATGTGAGTACACATAAGACTGCTGGTTTTATAAAATGCAATGAAGAGTCGAGGAAATAATTGAACAAAGAGGTTGACAACCAATCAAGGATATTAAACACATGACGGTGCCAATAAATGACATGTGGTTTTTGCTCTTTTTGTGCCACCAGGAATCCACCCGGCGAAAGTCGAAACAGCAGACTCCCATTGGACAACCGGCATGACTTCACATCACTCAGCGAGCGTTTCACAGTGTAACAGACCGTATTACAGCACCGGGCAAATATGCACTTTATCGCCTACTCAAGTCTTTGAATTCCCTTTCTGCTCCATTTAGATTGACATAAATTGTGCAATATGGTCGTCTTGATTTCTACTCCAGGCGGACAGGCAGCTGGCTGGAGCGGGATGAGAGACGGAGAGAAGAGTGTGGGGTCGGTTAACTAGAAATTGAATTCTGTTCATCCCAACTGAAGCATTTGAATCGTGACTGCGTTTATGTGTGCGTAGGTGTGTGCCAAGTCACACCCACGCGCCACTGACCACACGTTTAACAAGGCGTTCTACTGATCCTGCAGACACAAGTGTTTACCCAAAGTCCTGACCTTCTTGCACCGATACTTTCACTGCTGATATAAATACCGCACACACACAAACTCACACACACGGCGGCAACGATGCAGGTAACTTAATCCTCATTGTCCTCCATTCTCTGCATTGGCTGACACCCGTCACATGTCCTCGCTCTCAACCAATCAGATCACAAGGCCTAAAGGATATTTTTATACAAAGCACTTGTTGTTGATGGGCCTTCTGTAAAAATTGTGTTAGGGTGGGAGTGGGAAAATATTGGGTTGCAGTGTATGCATGTATGCGTATGTTTGTGTGTGTGGTTTGACACTAGATAGGTCAGAGAAGCCTGCGCTGATATGTGCTAAAGAATGCTTATGACGAGGTGCTAACTCGAAGTGATTGCAACTGCTGGTGATGCACACACAGAGAGAGCGAGAGAGAGCGAGAGAGAGCGCTCCAGTCTTATTAGGGTGGCTGTGGAAAGGTCCCATCATGCTTCATGTTCAGGACATTTGTCAAATTGGAGTGATGCAACAGTCCCGAGTCTCCTCTGTCACGTTGCATGGCTCCAGTTGCCCCGATATATTTCTTGTTGGAAAAATTGGTTCAAACGTTTTGAAAGCCTGAGATTCACATGATTCGGGAAATATACTTTATGACGCCCTTCACATAACTATCTAGTAATCTATGGGTCTATGGGTTTGCAAAATGCATCAGTCAAAATAAAATAATTTTACATCTCCTTTATGTGCGATATATAACGAATTTAATCCATTGAATTACTCCTCTCCGCTCCTGAATGTACATTTGTCGTTGCACTATGGCAGTTATCAAGTCACAGAAGTGAGCACGTAAACACCGCAAGCGTAGATACTAAGATGAACCTGTTGCCTGTTTAGTCTAATAAAGTTTCAATAAATTCTCCACTGCATTGCACTCACTATAACATTGTTGGCCAGAGTCTGTTTTATTCCAGGCGTCACCAAAAATGCAACTTGACTGCGGACATTTCTGTTGGAAATTCGGGTGCGTTATGCTAGTAGCGGCTATGCTGCTTTGAGATGCTAGCCTTAAGAACAAATGAGGAGCAGGCAACGGATGGTAAGCTCACTTCTTTCTAACTCTACACCCTTTTTTAAATGACCATACTTAATGACCATAGTTTTCAGCTCCAACGGACAATGACTCACATGGCATCACTTGAGGCAATTTAGCATACTACACGGTGAAGGTCACTTCTGGAGCAAGAAAAGGCTTCAAAGATGCAGCAGTACACCCCAAAAACAGTGTTCTCCTTCAACATATATGCTGACCCAGGTCCCGCTACTGAACAACACACTCTGGCATTATGTAAGTTCATAGCAGTAAATGAGGACATTCCCAAAAAATATATTTGCCTGGGTTTCTAATATCATGATAGAGTGCTTTACAGCTGTGATATTAATCAAAAACTTCCCAGCTCATCAATAGCGTGTGCTGGGAATGAATCCGCTCTTACTGATCTCACTGATGGGTTAACACACTCTGAAAGGCTCCTCACAGTGCTGTAATTGAGGAAAAACCTTCATAGCAAACTGGCCCCACTGTGTTAACCGCATGGAAACGTGTGTGTACAGTATGTCTGTGTGCATTTGCATGTGTCGGTGTGTGAATGGCCAGTCAGCATGCAGACCGAACCAGAGTATAAAGAGTGGAATTTATGTAAAAGTTCTCGTATTCAGCAGTCATTTCCTTTTGATGTTCAAGCTCACTGTTTCCAGGCAGGAATCTTTGAACTCCGGGGAGAGAAACGGAGGGGGAAATGGAGTGGAGGAGGAAAAGAAAAACAGAAATTGGTAATTTCTTCATGGTGAACGCAAACACTCATCATAACCACACCCTTTGTCCTCATGTCCTCTTTCTACTAACCACTGATGTTTTGACACTATTTTCCTCTCTCGCTCTAGCTCATATCACAGGGTTAGGTGTGTTTGTGTGTTTAAGCATGTCCCTGCTCTGTTGGCACACTTAATTTAGTTAGGATTAATGGCAACACACACAAAGACACACAATATTCATTCTGGTCCTGGTGTAAGGGATTTAAGAAAGGATAGTTTCTTTGCAGTCTGATTCACATTTATTGACAGAGCTAATGGAATCCTGTCCGTGAATGTTTGCTTGTTTTACTTTTTAAACATGCCCGTTGAGTGTCTGCTACCTGCTTCGTGCACGTTTGTATTTGTGTGTGTAAGAACGTGTCTGTCCCCGTCTGCATTTCATTGTGTGTGCATGCGTGCATTCATGCGTGCGTCTGTGTTTATCGATATAGCTAATGGATTTTCTGCTGGCCCAAAGTTTGTTTGCTCAGAAACTCGATAGGTCTGTCGGTTTATAAGGCAAGCCTTCAGAATAGAAGCGTGACTCATGACTCAGTCTGACACAACCGTCGATGACCTGACACCCATATCAGGTAGCAGGGGAGAGAGAGAGAGAGAGAGAGAGAGAGAGAGAGGGAGAGGGAGAAGGAGAGAAAAATGGGGAGGGAATGAGATGAGGGATTGTGATGATCGATAGACCATCAAGACTGGATGACATTTTAACCTGAAGAGTGATGAAAGAAGGAAATTAAGACGTACAAAGACAGAGAATGAGAAGGAACATGAGGGATGTACGCCAGTAGAATGTGTTTCTCCACCTATGACCCTAAAAATCAGATTACATTGCACATGAGGATGAAGGTCTCCCACCCGTTTGGCTACAACTGACTATGACAAACACACACACACAAACAAAACTTTTCATTGGGTATTTCTTTTTCTGTTTTAGTGTGATCAGCAGACAAACAGATGGCTGCAGACAGAAAGTGACATGAGACAGATAGTCAGACTGTCCTTCAGAAAAAAGACTTCTGATTCCCACAGAGGGACAACGTCTTCTCCTCTTTCTTTGTATGAGTTAACTTCATGCCTCCCCATCTACCTATAGGTCCTTCTCTTCTTCTCTGTCTCTACCCTTGCTGCATGAAAGGAGACTGCGAAGCCTCTCTAACTCATGAAAGGGATTTGAGTTGAGCCCTCAATAAAAATGCAGCATGTCCGATGGTGACTGGGAGTTTGCAAAGAGTCACGGAAATGAAATCATGTCTGCTCAACAGCATCTGGATATATACGCAGGGCGATGGCTAATAAGTGAGATTACACTGCAGTGACGTTGATAGGTTTTCAATGTAGTGAGCCCCCGGCACCCACAGGTGGTCATTTGAGTGGCTCTCCAATAAAATGTGTTATTTTTTTAAGACAAAGTGTAGTGTTAAAGTTGTGTTTAACATTCTCAAAATGTTATACAAATCAAACATGATGAAATAAGAAAGTGAGTTGAATAAATAAATGTGAACCTTTGATCACATTCTTGAAACTTGACTGTAAAGGCTATCCTCTGAAAGTCTGGTGATGACATAAAGGACATTTAGTATTTCCCACGCTGATTGCCCATGAACTACAGAGGGGTCATTGGTTTTGTTGCTAAAACTGTGAAGTTGGGTTGAAACCTGCATAGCAGAACCAACAAAAGTCTTCCGGGTGGCCCTTCATATTGGGGCGTTGACATGTCGCCAGACTAGTGCCGCTGTTGCGTAACAAGTTACTTTTTGATGGCAGTAACGTTACTTTTTAACACTGATTAGAATCCACATGTCTACCTATTACGTTGGTATAAGAGTAGCGTAATGTGTACATAGCGAGAGTGTGGTTAAGCGACAGAGGCATTGTCTGTACATTTGTCTAGCGTAATTAAATGTACGTGTCTCTCAAACACGCAAACACAAACACGCACAGACAGTTATGTTTGTAACAACTCATTGGTAGCTGAACCAGTCTTTTGTTGGGTAATAATGGCTGTCGCTAGCTGATGAGCCTGCCATACCTAGTTACAGTTGCACTGTACAAATGCAGGGTTTTTGGTGAACGCTCAGCTGACTAAGAGAAGAAAATACTAAATGCTATTACAATGGAAGATCCCTAACAGGAAAGACTGCATATCAAGGACAAGTGAAACTGGCTAGCTTGAGGGGACCATTACCATGCTTGGCGATATGCATTATACTGTATGTGGATGTTATAACATCTGTTAGCAAGAATATAGTTCATATTTTGGGTTAAAGGTAAATAGGACAGAGTAAGATGGCAGTTAGCAGGGCACAAGTGAACAGTAAAAGGTGCATCACAAAGAACAAGATAAAGGGAGCTAACGGCGAGCTGATCAAAGTGCTTATATGGAACAAGGAAATGAATGAGAGCAGATTAAAATCAAGAAGAAAGCATAAAAACAGAATGAAACAAATAGACAGAGGTAAATGTGTACAGAGTAGGGAGCCCAAAAATGTACCAAAGCAGGAGAGATCAAAGTGGGAAAAGCTAAAGAGGACTTGTGTAGCTGAGTGAACCTCAGTCTCTACGTGGTCTGGCCTGAGCCATGATTAGCTTGAACATTTCACACCTCTACTCCCCTCCATATTTGTCTCTCTCTGTCTCACTCTGTCCTAACTTCCCCTGCGCCAGCTCCAACTGTCCCCCAGCGTTGTTCTCAGAAAAATAACAAGAAGATGGATCGTCTTACCTTTACAGGAAGGAAGAAAAAAAAAAAACAGGCAGAACCCAAAACTCCCTAAAAACACAGGGGAGAAAAGGGGGACTTGATGGCCGTGGCATGAGGAGGGAGGGGGGAGATGGGTGAGGACTCGGAGTGGAAGGTGTGGCGGGTAAAGGGAGGTTGGAGGAGTCGCTTTGATATTGATCATAATCCTCTGATAAGAAACCATTGCCAACTAATCGTACTGCATGCAGATACATAGCAAAAACCATGTAAGTATACAAACTAATTGTTTTAACCTTTCACAGCTGGGATGAAATGGGCACAAACACACATCTCTATTACACTCCCACACACACACACACACACACACACACACATGTTGCCTCATGCAACCTCATTCTCTCGCACCATGACAGCAGCATGACTCATGGCATTAATTGCGATAGTTGATACTAAACACTGTTAATGACTTCTCCGATTACATTCTTCCTGTCAGTCATTCACACAGGAATATCTCTGACCTTTATGTGCACCACAAGTAATGAACATTTTCAAATCACATGATGTTCTCACTAAATCTTGTCGCACTGCTTTGGAAGTGACTCCACAGGTAAACTAGTGAGCACTGCTGCTATGAAAACAGTTTCAAATACAGGCAAACATGCCCTATGACAAATGTAACCTCTTGACTATAAAAAGCATAAAAATTTATCAGCACAAAAACAACAACTAATGTTTGTGCGCTGGTTAGCAACTTTGTTCACCTGAGCTTAGAATGGGCCCGACGCCGTCAGGACAAAGAATGTGAGTGACTTCATTTTCTGCTCAGGTAGACATTACTCCTCCCTATCTTTGCATAGCAAATAGTTGTTTGGTGCTAAAGTATTGCTTTGACTATCAAATTGAGCTCCTTTAAAGTACAGTACTAGAAGAGAAACCAAGCTATATTGGTTTCTCATTTTGAGACTGAGAATTTCATCTGGAACAGTTCAATCCCTGTCCAGCCCTGCCTGTGAGCCAGGAGCTATATCAGGGGGACTTTACAGAAAGTTGAGACTTCTCTCACACACACACACACAGAGAGAGAGACAGAGACAGAGAGACAGGGAGACAGAAAGAGAGAGAGACAGAGACAGAGAGAGACAGAGACAGAGAGACAGGGAGACAGAAAGAGAGAGAGACAGAGAGAGACAGAGAGAGACAGAGAGAGAGAGGTTGGATGTTATCATCGTGATCAGGTATGTATGAGAAAAATGACACACATAGACTCACTTGCCCTCTAGATAAGGAGGTACAAGTTTCCAGCTTTCTACTGCAGCCATATCCTGTTACTAATACTTTGGCCTGGGCATGCACGCCTACACACACACACACACACACACACACACACACACACACTCTGCCCTGGGGCACAGGAACATCAACTTCCAGCCTCCGTTTCTCACCCTTTTGCTGCCTTTCACCTCTCTCTCACCTCTCAGCTGACACTATGACCTTTTCACACCTGTTCACGTAGAACAGCTCGGCAGCGACTCTCACACACACATGAGCGTGAGAATTAATTGCTCATAAAGCGTGTGCAACGCACAGTATCGAGTCTCAAGAGTTCATTTTGCAGCGATAAATAAACACATAGAGAAAAACAAAGAACAATAGAAAAATACAGTACAAGACACTTCCATAAGTGGCTATCCACCCTGACAGTTATTAAATATTAAATTACGACAGCAAACTCTAGAGTAGAAACTATTCTACATGAGTTAATTTGAGGTTAGGCACAGATGATTGAGTAGTTTCCTTTCCCACACACCTCCCTCAAGCCTGCATTTGCCCTTTTGACTCCAATTCATCAAAACAATAAACATATGATTTATAGCCAACACAAAAAAGGTGAAACAGGATTAACGGCTTTGCAACATGCCGCTAAACAGTGGGCAGATGTCTCGCGCTATTTGTCACTCTTGTATTACTGCCTGTGATATTGTCGTGTTTCACTGTGCAGCACTGCGTCGGGTTGATTTGTACGAGGTGAGGGAGAACAGCCAGGCAGGCAGATATTAACAAGTATAGGCAGACAGATGTAAGAGGATAAAACTGCAAGTGACAGTGAAGATAGCACAGGTGAGCTCACTTTGGGTTACAAATGTCAGGAGATTTAGGGCACCTCTTCTCTACTCTGGAACAGGTGTGACTCACATCCTCAAGGCCAGGTTCAAAGGTTGTGAACTGGAATGCATTGTCATTGCACGGATGTGTGAATTTGACTCTGAAACCTTATATTTCCATACTTCTGTGATGCAAACTCCGCTGACCTGCTTCCTTTTGACTGTCACTTTCAAGTTCAGCTTACTCCAACTGTCTCTGTTTGCCTTTTAACAGGCAAGTCAAATGCAAAAATGAAAATATTATTTCATTTATAAGTTCCTGTTGGTCCGTTGCCTTGCAGAACTACTTCCTGGTTTGAATTTGCCTAGTTACTACACGAACATGTGCAAACTATTGTATTTAAATTTAGATCTTCATCTGTGACATGTAGACATCAAACTGAACTAAATCAGTTTGTAAATGCCTCTCTAGTGGGGTCGGTGTGTGTAAAATATCTGGAATGAAAAGGGCGAGTAAAATGTTTTGCTCAACTGAAAAAAATATATATAAATATAAGAAAATGAGAAGTTTAAAGGACGAAAAATCATCAGTATATGCATGCTGGAAGTAATTGTGGACATAACTAAAAAACACCAATACGCAACTACAACATAGAAGGTTTTCTTTTCCCATTCCCATTTTCCCTTATCCTCCAAAACGCCAATGTGTCTCCTGCTGATGACGTCAACAGCTCAGCAGAAGCACCTGGATGACCTGACAAGCTGTCGCTCTGTGCCTAAACCTCCTAACACACACTTACACAGAAATACACACACATGTGCACATGTGAGTAAGGTCTTGACACGTTCACTCAAAGCCTTAAGAGTAAGATTAGATGGGCCTATCGACAGTTAACACACACACACACACACACAGTGAGTGGTTGGATGGACAGCTCCCACAGCACTAAATGGTAAACATCAGGTTTTAGGTGACGTGGAATGTAGAAAATGCTCTTTCACAATAAGCTGCTCTCTAACACTGCAGGGCAGGTCAATCTCTCTCTGTTTCTGTGAATGTGTGTGTGTGTGTGTGTGTGTGTGTGTGTGTGTGTGTGTGTGTGTGTGTGTGTGTGTGTGTGTGTGTGCTCTTCAACAACCTTTCGTTCTAAGTGAACCTGTCACGGCCAACTGTGTGTGTGTTTGTCTGTGTGTGTAAAGTGGTGGATTTAGCATGATGAAGTGGTTTAAGCCAGCAGAGATTAGACGTGTGAACAGCTGAGCACAAGGTGGCAAAATGGGAAAGGCGATAAATTGAACTTGCACATGTTTAGCACACAAACTACAAAGTGCACGTCTAGACAGTGCAGTAACAACAATTTTACAAATAATTTACATGTCGTACTGTGCAAGATGGGTCGAATAAAGTACTGGTTAAAACCTGTGTCAGACTGAACGATATTCATAGATGCATGTTAGATGGTGCGATAAATATCCTGTGAATCCTAGGGCAAAAGTATACATATTTAAAGAAACATATGCAGGTGAGAACATATATAATATGTATATATATTTTCAGCTGTATGATTATACAAGCTCTCTGTCTGTTCATGTCATATTCCAGTTGGTTGGTTTACGTGTGAACGTATACAGCAGTCACATTGTGGGACTTTGGTCCTAATTGTCCGACACTGTCTGAGTTTGAAACAGAGCGTCGTCGGTTGCCAAAGCTCTCAACTGGTGGCGATTATTTACAATGTGATCTAGGACCACAGCTTCTGATTGAAGACCGAAGATTTCACCACATTTCCTCACTATTGTGATCTTTAAGCATTAATACTCTCACACAACACAAACTCTGTAGATACAGTACAAACGCTTCCTCACACATGGGAACGCACACACTTTACTTGCAACCATTGCAGAGTGACAACTGTGTACTATATGTCCAACCTGCAGGTGCTTGTGTGTTTGTGCACCGAACACTTACACTCACACAAACATCCCTTTCTTGGCACTTTAGCTGACACACTGTCAGTAACAATTGTGCAGTTCAGTCAGTTAATTACTGCAGATAGACAAACCTGTGTGACTACATCTGTCAATTTCAGTGGCACACAACACTTCCTTCATCTTCCCATTCAGACTAACTGCAGACATAGATACCTTCATGTCGTGCCCTCTAACAAACACATTGTCCGCACGTAGACACTCTGTCTCACTTTCGTACTTATGCGGTTTGTCTGTCAACCCAAGAATCTATTTCTTGGTTGTTACCCGTTTCTAGCCAGGTGGGACTCGACTGTGTGTGTGTGTGTGTATGTGTGTGACTAATATGAGCACATACACAGAATGAGTAGTGACATACTCAGCAGAGAGTCACAGAGAGTTCATCCAACAAGAACAAGAAAATGTGCCAGGACTGTCATGTCCTAACAACTTTACAGAAAAGCTGACACACACACACGCACACACACACAAAAAATGGAGACAATGCTCTTTGTGTTCTGTACTTGGAACTCAAATAGGAGAGATGTTCAGCCTTCAATGAATGGATAGTGGGAGCAGGAAAGAAAAAGAGGTTAGCAGTGGGAGGTAGCTATTGTGTGAAAAAAAAAACACTTATAAATATGTCTATAAACCACATTTTTCTTTCCTTATTCTATTTCCATCCCATTCTGGCAATATTTAACCTTATCTGTACAAAAAACGTGTTTAAACCGTCTTAAGTATTAATCGAAAGAGACAGGGTCCAGGGTCACATATTTGGACAAAGCATGAACGTATTTCCTGCATCTTCCCCATGTCCCTGGAGTTTTGTGTAAATTCCCCAGTGAAAGCTGAGAAGGGCTGGGTCTCTTACTCTGTTCAGGGCTTCATTACCCTGGCCCAGCCCCATCAAAGACCTTCTGTTTGGGTCAAAAAGAGTCCAATTTCTGGGCCTCCCAGAACCAGACGGTGTGGTGGCATGGAGAGAAGGGCCTGGAGCGGGGAGGTGCTAAGTGAGCAGGGGGTTAAGCGAGAGCCCAGGGAGTGAGTAGACGAAGCAGGCCGACTAATAGTTCTCTGGCTGGGGAGAAGAGGAATGTTTGGTGGGGGAGAGGAGGGGAGACGGGGCCTATTTACAGTAAGAATGATATGTGTGTAAGAGTGTTATTTGTAGATGTTGGGGGAGATGAGTATGAGTGTGTGTGTGTGTGTGTGTGGACTTTATTTACCCACAGCGCCTTCATTAGGGAGACTCTGGAGAGAAATACATTCAGCACTTCATTCATTATACTCAGCTGTCATCTGTGTACTCATATCTGCATGCATGCGCACAAATGCATACAGTGAACCCTGCACAATCATAACCATGTACGTGCAACGGACACTCGGCCCTTCACACATTAATATGTAAAGCATGTCACTGATACAGTCAGGTGTTAAAGGTTGAATTCCCACTGGGACTACCCAGCACTCAAAGCACAGTTTAAAAATAAATAAAAAAAGGTTTTCTCTACATTCTTTAAAACAAACTCTAGATACAGGAGATACAGTAAAGACACATGGCTCTAAACCAGCCTGTATGAATGATACACTTCCATTATTACTAAGATTTTTGTAAAATATTATTATTATTAGGTATGTGGTGTGAAGGTTATTAAAAAAAACATTTCACTCCACGCTCGCTAAAATAAGAACTGCCTGGTGCTTATGCACTTTAATAAAAGCAACCACCCACCACAGATACATGACATTAAATAACATTAAATAACGCAATCCAAGTTATTCAATCCAAGTTTCTCCCGGAAGCTCATTTGGGTTTGTGACAATGTATGTGACGTGTCACTCTCTCTGACTCCTGCCAATCTCTACACTAGTAGAGATTAAAAAAAAAAAAATCCTTTGAAAACTACAAAATATCTTTTGTATGAGGCAGAAAAGGTTAGACTGATCCTAAGAGCGTATATCACAAATTGAGTTTCAAAAAAGTTATATTAAAGGACATTCATTGAAGATTATTAAAATTCACTGTCACTTGCCATAAACTATGTTCTGTCACTACTACTTATGACAGAATTGCAAAGCTCATAATATTTTTCTCTAAATGCTAATCTACATGTACAGTACACACAGGATAATATTTAAACAGACTGAAGTTACAGACTTTGTCTGGGCCTCAGAGTAACTCCTAAGCTCATTGTCCACACGTGCATTTTTTATATCTTGATCCCCATCTCACCCCACACATCTATGCAGCTCTATGCTGCAGACAATAAAAGACGGAAGGTGGTGGAAGGATGGAGAGGAGGATGCGACTCTCCTGTGAAAATAAACATGTGAAACAAACACCCAGTGTGCGGCGGTCGGGTTTCGCTGCTGTGACGACAATGAGCATGAGGCAGAGGGCCATCGTAACTGGAGCCTGAATAAAATACTGTAAAGGGATGACTCAGGAAATACACACACACACACACACACAAACCCTTTTAAAACTTTGAGTCCTTCTCAATGTGTGTTGTGGTGCAGAGGACAACACACAAAGAATCAGAAACAATAAATACAGAAGCATAAGCATAAATGCATGAACGGTACATGCAAATACACAAAGAATCAGCACAGGCCAGGGTAATTTGACACCTTATCGGGATAACCACCCATATGCGCGGGAAAACGTACACTGTTAACACAGTTCTGGGAATCCCCTGCACAACAAGTACCCCCGAACCTACAAAATTCTTAAATTTACACGGCCTACGAGAAAGTGGTAACATGTCCTAGTTCTCTACAATGTACACACTTTTAAATAATGAGAGCTTCTGGGTTTAACGATAATGAATGCTAGTAGACTTTGAATACTGACTCCCTACTCTCACGTTAAAAAGAAACAAGTCACAGAAATTAGCCAGTTAGAGAGAAATGTCAGACATGACATTAGACAGCTGAGGAGGAATGTAAAAAATGTGAGACAAATCTAAACATGATATCGGATGTGATATCGAGTATCAGTACAGTGTGTGTGGAAAAAACATTACTATGCCTCTCTTAGTATTTCCCTCTCGCACTCGTCTTCTCTGTCTCACCTGAGCTGAAGGTCCTGGGAACAACACGCTTACTCCCGCTGTGAGTGACAGTTCATGGCCCCGAGGCAGCCGGCTCCACCTCCAGGTGAGGTCTGAGCATCTCAAGTTTCCATCTCCCCCCCACCACACACACACCCTTATTCATATCCTGCCTTCGCCTCATCTCCCTCTCTTTCTTGCAATGCACCTTAAGGCCCAACTCACAACACTGCACATGCACATAAATGCAAAGCTTTGCACAAAGACACAAGTGTGCATAATTGATACGCAAACACTTGCAAAAACACAGAATGGCATAAATACACAGAACAGTGACTCAAACACATTCACACACAGAGATAAATGCGCATTTTTAGTGTATTAAAATGGTTCACACATGACACACAATCATGCACACACACACAGTTGAGAGGACATGATCTTGTGTGTGTCTTTGTGTGTACGTGTGTGTGTGCGTTCACAGAGCCTGAGGTAGTGGGGGTTTCTATTGCGGGGAAGCTTCCTTTCCCAGGTGAAAAAGCCAAGCAGAGAGAGGCAGTGTAAAATCTCACAGCCTCGGGTAGCAACAAAACCAGTCGTACTTCCTCCTGCCTCCACTAGTACGCCCCCACCTGTCAATAAATCACAAGAATAAGGTAGGACTGTAATTATCTGTCATGTAGGCACCTTAAACGGCTTGATGTCTTATTTGTATTGAGGATAAAATGCAGCTTTGTTTGATTAAGAGCACTGAATGAGTTGTCAGTCTTGCACTACCAAATAGTTACCACACATTAGATTGTGTGAAACTAGTTTGTGTGAAATTAATTATGAAAACGTGAGTTATTGGTGGAAATCCGGTTACTTGGAAGACTGCAGGAAGCCTTTAACTATTTTATTAGGACAGGTATTTTATGTAGGCTCTTCAACAGATTCTTGCACTACAAACCTTTTTTATATGGAAAATCTCATTGCAGACTCTATCCCACAACTCTCTGAACCTACACACCACCCACTTGGTGTTTGATTTGCAACCCCCAAAGTTAATTGATTGGTCCGGCTGCCAGGCTGTTTAAAGTCAAAGCAAAGTGGATGAGACCAGCTACCATACGAACCTCTTAATCTGGGTAGTTACATCAGTCTATCTATCTGGAATGATACAGTACTGATTGTATTGCTGTTTGTGTGTGTGTGAGAAATAGAAAAGAGAGAGAAGTTGGATTGGGTGTAACTGTGGACAAGAGTGTGCGGAGGGCTTTTTGTGTAGGGTAGGCTGGGGTGGGGGGGGGGGGGGGGACTGTGGGGGGGGGTGTCCCTTTCTTTCAGCCAATTAGAGAGTCTCGGCACTCTGGTAAATGTACAGCGCGGAGGCCGGAGGGACGAATAGAATGAGCTATGAGAAAATAAAACAAAAGGAGACAGGGATAATGTTCTCAGCCATTTCAATGAAAGTGCCAAAAAATGAGGTCTGAAAAATGTGTAAATTGAAACGGCTGTACTTCAAGCCATTCATTTCCTGCAGTATCTGGGTAAATATTATGAACTCTACTACAGAATACTGAGCACACTATCCATCATGACTCACACAAGCTAAACTTGAGCTCACTTTTACTTCACTACCAACATAATTACTTGGAGAATTATAGTCTATATACAATTGACTGTGTGTTAGTGTGTGCGTGTGTGTGTGTGTGTGTGTGTGTGTGTGTGTGTGTGTGTGTGTGTGTGTGTGTGTGTGTGTGTGTGTTCCAGTGTCTGGTGATGCCATTTCAGCCCTGGTGAGTTCTCAGGAAGAGAAACATATTGCCTCAATCCAGGACACTGAGCCACACAAACACATGTTAATGAAGCTCAGCATGTGTTGAATAATAATTTAAGTTCCTCTATCCCCTGTGTTTGTCACATTATCTTTTTTACTAACCAGCCGAACTAGTTTGTCTTGACAGAAATGACTAATTTACATATGTATTCTTTTCCTGATGCACCTGTGGGTATAAAGGCGGTGATAGTTTTGTGTGTCGTTTCTAATACGTTTATTCTGTAAACATGCTGTGGATGTCATGTGCATTGGAACACAGATATAATAATTGCCCATATTTTTTGTTGGATGCAATGATTTGCCTCAGTTTTGTCTCCCTTCACGCTGCTGCCAGCTTCATTATCTGAAGTTGCCACTCACTGTGTGCGTGTTAGTACATGAAACATGTCAGTCCGTTTGGAATATTGACTTACAACCTCTTGCAGTGTCTTTATTTTGTCTATTCACACAAAGCTCAGCTTTCAGACTTCTCTTTCTGTCTTCTATTCCACAGTGCCTGAGGTATACAGATTTAAGACTAGTTACGTCCTGGAAATGTATCAAAAATGTGAAACAAACCTAAACCTCACAAGTGTGGGAGAGGTGTTCTTTAATTACCCTCTATTACAGGATGATTACGGTTTGTTACACATTACTTTTACGTCATTGCTTTTAATAATAATAACATTGTACTCACCAAGTCAATTTCTGGGATCTGTAAACATGGCAGCCATGGTTTGCAGCCTGTCTGAGTGAGTCAGTCATGTTTCTTGCTCCATTTGACTGCAGTTATCTGGCTGTGTTCCCAAATGTCAGCTAGTATCTCGGTGAGCCCGGTGTTATCATAACTGTTCGAAACGAAGGCCAAAGCTACGAAAGTTAGACAAAAGTTCTGAAAAGTATTTTTCTTTTAGGATGGAAAATGAAAGTGGATTTGTGTCAATGGCGAGCTGACACACACACCTGCCTAAAGAAACCTTCAACTGACTAAAGGTTTGATTCCATGCAACAACAAAGAGACACATGTTACTGTTACTGTTACTAAATAAGGATGACAACTGTCATAAATAAGAGAAAACTTGTGAACCGTCTCTTTCTCTCTCTCTCTCTCTAGGCCAGCACAATGATAGACGAGGAGAGGCAACTGGGTGGATTTCTCTCCTCGTTCCAACGCCTCCAACGTTACCTGCCAGCTGGCCAGACAGAAGCAGAGACTTCTGGGATAGATTTATGTGTAATAGTGGGTCTAAATTGGCCCCACATCAGGATGGCCTCTCACTAAAGTATTAATAATGATGGTTTGAGTGAGTGTGTGTGTGTGTGTGTGTGTGTGTGTGTGTGTGTGTGTGTGTGTGCAGGATTCTGGCAGCCTTTACATGTCTGGCTTGCCCTCTCTAAGCTGTTCTCCGTCAGCAATACCACACAAGCACATGTGCAGGCACACACAAAGAAGCACTTGCAAAGACCAACACACATGCATGCATGCACACAGCCACACATCACCTCCTCCTCATCATCATTCCCACTTGGCTGTTGATGAACTGACCGCAACACAAAGAGGCTCAGGAGATAGAGCGTGATGACTAAAACTGCTCCTCATTCATCACTCTTTTCAACTCTCTCTCTCTCTCTCTCTCTACTCACCCATCATAAATACCACTGGTGCGAGAAAATCTATTTCCCCCATGTCCTCACGCATGCACACTAAAATAGTCATTTCAATGCCTGTCTAAACAATCATTTTCATGTCTGAGGCGAGTCGGTTGATACTCAACATGCCCTGCCAGCCAGCGGCTTCTGAGCTGAAGTGCCGGTATTGAAAAAGTACACAAAGAGGTGTTTATCTGGTAGTCGCTGGATGGTTTGAAGCACACTGACAACGTGCTTCCACTGGCAACAGACTTGTAAAGCTTTTAAAAACCACAGCTAACCCTGACAAGTGCAAAAGGATTTGAATACAGTTTCACTTCATGGGGGCTTAAAGGCCACACCCTTTATTATCATATCTAAATTCACATGCCAGTATAATTATTTTAAAGTATAAGAGATTAAGAGGATTTTAAAACACTGTACGTTGTGAAACATTATGTAACGACAGGTAGTGATTGCTTTTAGTGAGGACAACTGAATTCAAATTCAAAGCACTTTTGCAGAACCGTGTTAATGTCCAAAGTTGTGTTTGAGGTCAGAGGTCTGCAAGTTGTGTTGGCAGTTAACAAAACAATTTAAAAAATGTTAGAACATGTTAGACATTATAGAAGTGCCACACACTTCACTGTATTTTGAAACCTGCTTTTTGACTAGTCAAGTGATGGCCTATGAGAGTTCCCTCTCCTCTTGTCTCATCATTGATTCCCATTTTCTCCTTTTCACTTCCCATTTCCCCTCTTTTAGAGCCGCTCTTGCTTATTTTCATTCTACTGTATCATCACTCTCTTTACCTCCACATTAGCCATGTTATGCAGTGTTGCTCTTTGAACTACACCCAGCCGTCCACAGTAGCTGCCTGAGAACCGTCCCTGAGACAGTGAGAAAACCATTAACAACGGCTCAAGATCTCACTGTAATCGCTGCCTGTTAGCTTTGGAAATGGTTTGTGATACAACAGTCAGTTGCAAAAGGGGAACATGGTCCAAGTCTTGATGGAAAAGGCTCAGATGTGAGATTCAGGCACTGTTTATGCAAATAGATCTGGAACCTGATTCAGGTTGTTTGAAGGTCCAGCAGAAATCGGCATTTGTGCCACTGGCTGATGGCTAAAGCTGGATGCAAAACCAGATTCCAGCTACAAGGATGCAAACACTGTCTCACATCTACTGTATTAGAACTATAGGAAACTCTGCCTTGTGGTGCATCTACAGTATGCACACCGAAATGCAATTTGATATAGCGTGTGTGCAAACACATACACGTATACATAACGCACTTACTGTGAAATACTGTCAGAGAACGTCAGAGAACATCAGAGCAAACCTGAAGAATGCAAGAGTGGACTGATCATTACAGATGAGCGTGCACGTACACATGCGCACACACACACACACGCGCACGCACACACACACACACACATCGGAGTAGAAATATCATTATACCGTTAACTGTACATTACAAATGGGCTGCCAACTGTCTCTGGAGTACCACATGACCACCGTTGCCTACTGCGATTGGCTGGCTGGCAGAACGGCAAGAGTATCGGGTTAGCGATTGATTGGGTGACGTGTGGTGGAACAGATGGAAGAGAGAGGAAGTGTATCCCCAGGAAACCACACCAAACCGTTGGGTTTTTCCACAGGCAGGTGAGGTGGACACACACGCACACACACACACACACACACACTCACACTCTAACAAGACAATTCTGGAACCTACACTTCTCTCTCTCTCTCTCTTCCTGGCTCACTCTCCAGCCCTCACAGGCTATTTGGCTCGGCATAGATCTTCATTATGTTTAATTACCTTCTCATGTTTCACTGGAATGAATGCACATGTGAGTTACTTTGGGGGGTGGGTGGGGGGGGGGGCGGGCGTTATTTTCCTTTCCTGATTCTAAAGCCATTTTTTATCTGCCTAAGAGGTGCAATAAATCAATAAAAGACAAAAAGCAGAACCGACATACTTTTCCATTGCAAAATGTATATTGGAAGTAAACTGAAAAATCAGACTGTAAGTTACACAAGATTGATGTCGTTACTGGCTAACCATAGAAAACAAGGATGTTGAACACCAGGTTTCAATGAACGAGAAATGTGTTCAGGAGAAAGCAAAAAATACTTACAAGAAAATGTAACTTTCAGATGTATAAGCAAGGATAAACATCCATGTAGCTGTAAAGTTGTGAATCTAAGCAGGAGACTGATTTTCTAAAATAAATTAGCTTTACACCTGCTATTTCGGTCAAACGTGTTTGCCTCACAACTTTTTTTGCAAAAAAGTACCAAAAGTCACTTTTAAAGGGAAATATAAGTTTAAACTGATTTCAACTGGATTCCAGATGTTTCCAAAGATGTATGTTTGCTTGTGGTTATTCAGTTAGGATTTGAATGACCATCTAGTCCTTTACAGTCTCCCTCTGATTCAAAAACACTTAAACGAGAAAAAGTTGAGATGGATAATTGTCTAGAGGAATTTGATACCGTCAACAGACATGCATGCTGACAGTATCAAAATAATGGATATACTCTCCGTGCTGCCTCCTCGTAAAAAAAACATGAGGCAAGACAATAAACGTGTGTACGTTTGAAGGCCAGTCGGTATCTGGACCGACTAGGCGTGCTACAAATTGCAGAACATCAAAGACAGCATGTATTTTTTGGTCAATTGATCAACCCCAGTGGAAAGGAGACTTCCAGTATGAATGATTGAAAGTAAGTTGACTGCAAAATGACTGACAAACAACAAACGTGCTCGGCAAATTGGTTACTGGTTGAAAACGCATGGGCAATCATGATATTGTATGACAAAAGACAAGTAGGTTCAAGGACTTACAGGATTAGTATTTGGAAATTACAGATGGATGGATCACCTGATTGTAAGGCACTGGTACTACTGACGTTAACAAATCAACTCCTGTCTTTTAAAGGCATTTAAGAGAAAGGAAAATCATATTTCAACTGAACAAAAAATGTTGTTTCCTCAGCCTACTGTGACCATTAAGTGATTTATTTCCAGTAAAGAGATTTTGAACACTGAGTTCTGAGAACTCACTTGACTAACAATAGAGTTTTAGTTCATAGTACATTACACAAGCCAAATGGCTAGACAGTATTTTCCCTGTGTACAAATGTATCATATTCCAGGACATGCCTGCTTTGAATACACTGCAGGGAGGAAGAAGAATTGCTCAAGAAGATGGCAGGACACTCATTTTATTTACCAGGAGCAATCTGAGCCGGGCCTCTGAAAATAGTCTCATCTCATTCCTACTTGGTGAACTACTCTATAGTATACATTTCAATATTTACTTGAAGGAAAAAAAAAAAAGCTTTAACAGAAAATCCATCTGCATGGCACTCCTCTCTCTGGGTTCATTCAACAACACTATTTATCCTGGAGGAAAATAAATTGTTCAATGTTTCTCCACTAGTACACGGGAACCCAAATGGAGAAACAAATAAATAAAAGCAACTGGAAATAGCCTCAGGGGCAAACAGCTAAACCAACTCTTTGTGGAATATTCTTTTTGCTGGTGCCTCTCTAGTTCTCTGACTGGTGGGAGGTCGGCTCAGCCACTCTCTAAAAATAGGTAACTGAATTGGTCCTTTTTGGGAAGCCTGTCACTTCTTGGGTACTACATATAAGTGCAATATAGTGCAAGATTTTTGGAATACTACCATTTTACCTTTAAATTTACAATTACTTACAACACAACAGTGTATTTTATTGCATTGCTTGACACTTCTCCAAAATACCAACATGCAGACCAGCTGCTTCATTTCACCTGCTACAGACGAGCTTTACTTGGATGTCATAATGTACCAGCACAAAATGGCCTGGTCGCTGATAGAGCAACACACATAACCTCTCATCACCTTCCCATTCACAAACACTGCCACAGATGTTCAATAGGGCGTCAAACCTTGAGCACCACTGCAAGAGGCTGAATCCTAATGTCTGAGGTGGCGGTGGCTTTATCCACTGCACCTCTGGGAGGTTCATTCAGTCAGATACCAGCTACAAACTGAACTTTAAAAAACTCCTCTTCCTCTATCAGATTGCTAAAATATGACACATTGTGAAATAGTCCTATACAATACAATAGTTAATCTACTAGCATAGATAATGTATGGTGGACGATTGGTCACGTACCTTTGTTTCAGAGTGAACCTACTACACTAAACTACTACTTTCTTCCTGCATGGTGAAGGAAAATCTAATCACAAGAAAGCCTGTTAGCTGTTAGCAATAGCACTAAGTAATGTGTATTTTGGTGCCAAAATGTACCCCTCCTGTACCAATATTTTTGTGTGTGCTGCCCACGGTGTTGAATTCTGCTTTGCCACAGAGACCTGTGGAGGTTTACAAAATGTCCTACGAAATGCCCTGCTGCTGCGGGCGCTCCAAATACCGCTCACTAGATAACAATACACATCTGCGCTGTTGGTGCACTTACAGTGCGTCGTTCTGCAACATGGAGGGGGTGATTAAACTGGATGAAAACAGCTCACTTCATGGCACCTGGGCAGGTAAAATAAACACAGAAATCAATGAGAGATTGGGAAAATAATGATAGAAAAGAATTTGTCCAATTGTTTCTTAAGGCAGCAGCAGTTTGACTCAACACCCTCTTCAACCCTCTTGCCAACATGCACAATGATTTGTTTTAAAATGTAAGACAAGAGAAAAATATTGACAAGATTACCTGGAGTTTCTCCAGCGAGCAAGGTGATGATGCTTTGCTGTACTGCATGTGTGAAAGAGAAGGGCTTTTAAGCATCCTTTGAGGAACACCAATGACTCCTTACTGTATGTAAGTGACTAGTTTGGGAGAGTAGGACCAGATGGGCAGCATTATGATCTTGATCATCAAGGGGTGATTTTAATAAACGTCAATACAAGCTGCACTGAATTTGCTGTGTAAATGTTGTATGAGTGGTGCCTGTTGTGGACCTTGTGAATGGAAACATGGAAATGGAAGTTTACCGTTATTCTAATGGGGAAACATACCAACAAATTATTGTTTTCCTTTCAACTCAAATGTAATGGTAATGTGCATTTAAAAAAAACTGCACTGCAGGGTTTAAATAAACTAATTACAGAAGGTGTGAAAAAAGCCCATTATTTGCCATCAATTAGACTTCAGAGCCTTCCTAAAGTGTTTAGTTCCTCTTAAAGGTGCATTAGAAATATAGCTACTGGGAATTTACAAAATCTCTTTCCGCGCATTTATTATCTGTGCTCCCTAAAAGGTGCACCACACACCCTTAAGATTTTGACTCCAGGTTAAATCCATGTTCAGGAAGCACTACTTTGGTAGCCAAATCCATGTGTAATCTGTGTCGAGGAAATTGGTCCCGTGTGTGTTATACTGACAGAACTATTAGGCCTCAGTATTAATGGCTTGCTGAAACACACAGCTAAACAAACAACTGCCACAGCGAGCTTACCCTGGCTTTGCCCTGAGGGGTCTACACAGTGTTGGCCTCGAATATAGAACTAATAAAAATACTGCTAATAAGGTTAAAAATAAAACCAAATGTGTAAGATCCACGAGTAAAATAAACTGTAAGTCTTAATCTAATGGTTTGTGACACGGCTTCTTAAATTGATAACTTCAGAATACTGAAGACACTGTAATCTAAGACCAACTGAAGTTGAACAGGAATAACATCATTCACCAGCACTGGTTAAGCCTGGTCAATATTCATTTGATGCCAGAGAAATGGATGTACCATGAAGACATTTAGATATATCAAATAAACATTTGAGTGACTGAAGGTACATTATATGTAATTAGCTGAAAATCGAACAACCTGTAGCTATTCCATTTATATAAAGGATGAATTAGTACTACAGATGTGAGGGCACTTGCTCTATATGATGGATATGCAAGGCCAACCATTAAGAGGGCCGCCCCACTGCAGTCTGTTTGTGTTACTTCAATGGCAGCTGTCCACTGTCAAAGAGGAGCTAGTGAGACATCACTCTCCTCTAGATCTCCATCTATTTTGGTGGATATCAAGTTCAGTGGATTTGAACATTTTCTGGGGAATCAGTTTTGTCACCAGCTGTTGAGTTACATAACTAGAGACCATAAGCTTGTTTTGAGAGAATGTTGCTGGACACCCTCAGAGGAGTCTAAAATGAATGCAGTGCACAATATCACATTATCCTCGCGACTAGATCATCAGTAATTGTAATACTGAAAACACAACAGTGAGATCCAAAACATTGGCTGTCATGAAAATAATCATCTTTCAATCCGGCTTCCCACAAAAGAGGAAAAACATAATCATAAACCAGAGGCAGCATGCAAAAACAGAAGAATATTCCAAAACTTAACATGTTGTTTAAGTGAATTCCCCCTAAGCTCCAGCTTCCTTCCTCCCCCTGACACAAGGTTGGTCTCAGACCGGGTTCCCTGTGGGATGAACATGAGATATGCTGATGAGATATGCTCATACACTCTCTGTGTATGTGTGTGTCAGCGGGGGTGGATGGAGGGCGTGTGCCTGGCCACTATGTGTTTGTGTGACTGTGTATGCTATTAGTCCGTGTGTTTGTGTGTGTGTGAGAGAGAGATTCCCGCCAGTGTTCCATATTGGATGAGAATAAAGACTTTGCCTATAGTAGATCCCCAGAGGTGGCGGCCTAACCCAAACATTCAGCTGTCAATCACCGTAAGCCACCAAGCACGGTCATGACCCGGGAACAGGAAGAGGCCCTGTTGTCCCTCAACGGATCTTATTGTGCTACTCTGGAGGGAGCCGTGTGTATAGAGATGTATCTGTGTTTAACTTACCATTCAGTAAAGTTGTGGCAGTTCAACATAAGTGGTGCATCCGACTTCTGTGACAACATTCAACCCACTGCTAAAAGGGATGAATGTGATGTAGCATATTAACTGTTTCTGTAGAATGTGTTCAAAACTCTCCCACTTTACTTGATATTATTGGTGGAATACTACACTTATTGGAACAGCATCTGAATCAGCCACGCTTGTCATTTTTACACAACGCAAGATCAGAGAGAAGTAAATATTCCTGCTGGTATTCTTTGATCTTCTGTTAAATAAGGATTCATCCGATAAGCGGAGTCAGTATTCGGCCCTGACACTGACCTTATTATGCAGATCAGGTATCGGCCGTGATGTAAGTGACCCACATTACATAGCTCCTTTTTTCAGTGTTGTTATAGAGTTCAGCGTTTCCACCATCAGTTCCATTCAATTCATTCAGGCTTTCTAGCACCACAAAAATCCCTGGCTCAATGTTACCTTACATAAAATAAGCGAAAAAATAAACACGTTTATTCATGCATTCACACACACACACACACACATACACACAACCTCAAAAACACTTGACCTCTATGCCAAATTTCAACCTCGTAGGTTTTGTCAAACCGACCAACGGTCAGAGCAAGCTATAGTAGTGTTGCAGTCTCACTCTCTCTGGATTTATCCATTATTTTGTTCTCTTTTATTCTTTGCTGTCTGTGTCTACTGTGTGTAAAAGGGTCTATAACGCAAAGACAAAGTTAATCAAAATATTAGTTCGTATGTATGAGTGTGGAGGAAGGCTGGTGGACACCTGGCACCTATGACAATATTTACCCAGGCAGCAATCACTGCTAAGGGGACATTTCTCTTGACATACCCCGTCCTCTGGTTCCCTTTCCCTTGCTTTTCCACTCCACATCCAAGACGACTTAATACTGATTAATACAAACACACCGTCTTAATGCATTACCCACTTTGTGGAGATAAGTGGCAAAGCTGCTGGAGACTGGGGATTTGTGAGTGACGTAGTAGTAGTTGTTCCAGAAAGACCTGCAGGAAAGAGAGGCAAGAGGAAAGGACACATGCAGTGGGGATGCTTTAAAGAAAAGGAGCTACGTCTTCCTACAAGTATACATTTTGAAAGCTACTAATCAGATGCTCGCTCATTCACCGCCATTCATCTTTCCCCTCACTGGGGGAGCCTTCATAAGCTCTACTGGTGAGGGGTGATGCTACATCCTCTTTCCTCAGGATACCTGTATTGTTACAATGTGTGTTGTGTGCTTATGCCGTGGGATATGTAAATATTATGGCGTTCATGTATTTTAGCAATTTTGCTTCGTTAAAAGGTTTTTATATAATTACACAGAGCATCCTACCTTTTCCTGCAAAAGGCTAATTCAATGAGTAATAACGACAATTTTTCTTCTCTGTCAGTATTTGTGTCAGTGGCTTCTAAGTGAGCGTCGGCTTCTTTGAGTGTCCCGGTGTGTGATGAAGTATGTGAAAGGTTGACGGAGGGAGTGTGAGAAAAGGAGCCGGCGGAGAGACAAAAACACATGTACTGTGCGTTTGTCTCTGAGCCAGTTAATGAAATATACGGGCTGAAGAGAGAGAGTGTGTGTGTGTGTGTGTGTGTCCTGGCACGTGTGAGGTGGTGTGTGGGCGTCGAGAGGGAAAGCTCATAAAACCCATGATCACACTGATGAGGTCACGGGGAGTGAAACCAGAGAAAGCCTTTCATTTCCTGTCTCATTCCATCCCTCTCTCTCCTCTACCTCCATTCATCCATCCCTCCTCCACCCTTTCTGCCTATACTTCACTTCTGTTTTTCACCACCGGTGCCAAAGGCCAAAAGCCTTTCTCACTCTCTGCTTATCTGGAATTTTTCAGTGTCACCCAACACTGGAAAATAAGAATATGAGAGTGTTTTTATTTTAAAGTGACTGATGTTTGCGTTCAGCTCAACACATTCTTGGTCCTCACATTATTCTCTCTTATGCTCTTATTTTTACCACTAATGTGCTCACACATGTAGTGTTCCTGTCATAATGTGTATGTCATACTGTCATTCTTTAACATGTCAACAAACTAGAACATTTATTAACTCTCCACTTATTTTCCTGATTTATTATATCTATCTTTGTCTATAAAATGTCAGAAAATTGAATAAAATACTCGTCGCAGTTCTCCAAGAACCCTTAGTGACATCTTCAAATGTCTCAATCAACCAGTCCGATACCTAAAGATAGTCAGCTTGCAATCATAAAAGACACAGAAAAGCAGACAATCCTCACAAATGATTGGTTTGAACCAGGTAATGTAAAAAGAATACAACTATTAATCAATCAAATAGCTGCAGATTATTATGCTGTTGATTAATGAATCTACTAGTTGTTGCAGCTACTTCTCCTTCTTTGTTTTCTTTTTCAGTTAAAGCTAGTGTTGGTAATTTTAAGAAACCATCAAGAGCAGCACTAGCTCCACAAGTCACCAAATCTAGCGAGAAAGTTGCCAAGTCGGCAAAACTTGACAGCCCGTCCCTTCAGGCCTCGATCAAAAGATACTCCCCAAAAAGTATTGTATAGAATGTAAACAGGTCTTTGAAATAAAAGACTCCAAGTTTAACAAATACATTCTTTAAGAATTGTTAATTTTATTATGACAATGCAGCCGTCTGCAAAACTTCCAGCGATTGAAAGATAAAACTAGGATTATTAAAGAATGAACTGAATGTATTTTTAGGTTAATCTGCATTGACAAACTCTGGAAATGTGTTTTGAAACAGAGAACTAGTTGCAGCTCACTGTTCTGCAGGGAAGCTACAGGGAGGAAAGTAAAATGTCGATTTGAGTCCGTCACCAGCTGTTGTGAGTCAACATGTGAGTACAATCTTTGATTTTACTGTCAGTACAAACGTGTGTTGACCACAGAGAATAGTTTTTCTAACAAAAGGGAGAGACTGTATTGACGTCGGCGGTTCCACCGCTAACCTGCAGTTATTTTCTGTTGGAAGGAGAAACCAGCACAAACCATTGCAGTCACAGTGAGGCGATCATCGTCATGGAACAACACGGAGGAAGATGTGAACAGCACAAGCACCTGAGGAATGGACACTGTGGCTAGAGATGTACAGCAATATACTCGACATTGAACAAGCCCATTTGTTGTATTGCAACTTGTTTTTTTTGCAACCCGTTTGCCCATATTTGGAATGCGGAAGAGTGATGTAGAGACGCCGTATGCGGCTCTTGTAGTAGCAGCCTGTCAATCACCAAATAACCCGCCCTAAAGTATACTCTGCTTCATGGTCTATGTTACTCTAAATGTGATCATCATTTTCTAAATGAACATCATGCTGTATTGAAGAAGACTTGAAACTAGCAGTTGAGACCATGAATCCATGTTTACTGAGGTAATAAATCAAGTGAGAACTACCCAGTGAGCACTAACCCGGAGTTCAACGTTGATTTCTGGTTGAAAAAGCGTTGATATGGGGTCTGAACGTCTTAGACGTATTTTAACCGCCTTTTGAACCGGCTAAATTACGGTTACAATATCAACGTGTCACAAAACACCAATTTGTTTTAAAATATTGTTGGTTTGTTAAGTTGTAGGTTGAAAGAGACGCGATTTTGGTTACTTTAAACGTATTTCTCCAAAATCATATTACGCTAGCCGTTGATATGTGGTCTAAACGAAGACGTTATTTCAACGCATTTAATGTTTCATACAAAACTTCGTAAATATGGAACTATAGACTGTGTGCTGTCAACAAGAAGCTCCCATGACATCGTAATGAGAGCAGAGCACATTATGCCTGTATGTTCACGTAAAATACAACTCTGTGTTTACTGCTGGAACACGCATGCGCACGGACTCAGAGGTGCTGTCTGCACGATGCTAGCTAGCTAGCTAGCGCTTACTGAGTTGATGAGCGAAGTGAACGAGCTGACGGAATAAACGAGGCTTCACGCTAACGACATACTCTGTAAGTACTTGAACTACTTTATTCCAATATTGCAAACCGAAATATCATTACCAAACCATTAATATCATGTTATGCTCATCATGGTGGCGAGGCTGCTAGCAATTGTAGCGTTAGCATGCTACGAAGGTAAACATAGACACGTGTTAGTTAATATTGGAGACACTTTCTTTGTGGACTGTCCCTGTAGCCCAACGTTATAAAATAGAGTATTTAGGACATTTCACATGTACAATACACGTGTATTTTCCGTATTTTTCTTACTGTCCGTAGTACTACGGACAGCGAGTGGGGCTGTACACAGTTTAAATACTTGTTTTATTTACAGATGTCCAGCTTGAAAATATGGCAGATCTCCTGTGTGGCTTTGAAAACGAAATTTAAAGAAGGAAAAGGAGATTATGGTTTTATATAAAGAACATTGTTTATTTTTATATTGTGCTTTAATAAATACAAATGAACCGTTGCCTGTGTCACTGTGAGAAATCAGAGATCGACAAAGACGACTATATTCTCCACACAATGTTCGCTTAGCAGGATGCATTTACTAGCTGTGAGAACCATTCTCTCTGCTACTGTGTCAAGAATGTTAAATTATGTTGTATGCACCTGTGTCTCTGGCTGGAGCTCCGACATAAGATGAGGAAAGAGAGCCCTGTATGTGCACTTGGGACACTTTTCTCTGTTAACTTGACTTTTAAATGCCTAACACCTTTGAAACAACAAATAGCTTGCCATCAATTTACTTCATATTTCACCAAAACATCAAGGCACACCTGAGCTCACTCCATAACGCAACAGCTGTGAACCAGTGCAGCTGCGGATAACAGGGAGCTACACAACTACTCTCCTGCAGTCACTCTTCTTCTTATCACAGGCTCATTACTGGCCAGTGTCTGACGAAAACACCAAGGGGCAGCAGTAGCTGGCTGCCAGATTGCCTGTCCCATCTGTGTGCTCACGTTTAGCAGAGGGAGGAAAATTAAAGGTGGGAAAAGCAGGAAGGATGTTGAGGGAAAGCTGTGTCTTCTTGTACGAATACATGTGTTCCCCAAGACTGAAACACTGAAAACTGTGCCAAGCTACAGTACATGGGACCAGAACAAACACAAGACAACAAAATGACATATGGCGTTAACGTCAAACTAAATAAGCCACCTTGATTAGGAAATGGAATCCTTTTTGAAAAACGAGTGCGCAAAGAAAGAATCGAATGCAGAATGTGAAACTAGTCTGTGTGTAGTTCTCTCAGATCATCCCTGAGCAAACTGCGAACTTCTCTTTGTGTTTGTGTGTCTAGAATATATTCTATTTGTTCCCCAAAGGGGAGACAGTGAAGCAGCGGCACTAACAGTGATTAGGTATTCGGCATTCAGTATAGAGTTCAGCACAAGGGACCTCAGGCTTTCTCAGAACCATATTTGATGTATTTTTTTTTATTTATTCCAGTTTCATAAAAACAAACAAATTAGATAATGTGGATGGGGAGTCTGGGATTAATTTTGAAGCAGCTGATTAGTGTGTTTGTGTGTGTGTCCTGGGATAATTGTGTCTGGGACCGAGCCTAAAAAGCCTTTAGGCTTTACTGCAGTCTGAGAGATAGAAACACTCCCCCCCCCCTCTCTGCCCATCTCCCCCTCCCCCCATCCCGCTCATTCTGTCTTCTCACATTTTCCTGTTCTCTGGAAGAAAAACTTGTTTTTTAAACTGGCGTCTTTCCTCTTTCCATCACTCAACACATCCGCTCCTCTATTTCTCCCACCTTCCTTTTCTCCCCGCTTCATGCCATCCTCCTACTTTTCAATTCTCCTCCACGCCGCTCCTCTCCGGTGTGAATCAGATCCCACTGCTGAGTGCACCGTTCGCTGAATTTGTCATTTTGAGAAAATATAGGACACAGGAAATATCTTTAATGTCAAAATCTCATCTGCAGATGAAGCCAGTCCTTTTGACAGTTTAGAATCTGTTTAAGATTACATGTTCCTCAGTTGGTTTGTGTCCACAAACACGAAACAAAGTCTGCTTCCAATAACAAAGATACAAACAAGTGTCTTTACAAGCTGTTCAGAGCAGTACCAAACAAAGCATTTCTTGAAGAGTTGAAGTATGTGAACAATAAGTGAATATTATTTAAGTAACTTTATATTCATAAAAGATAAACAATGGCAGATCAAATATGAAGCAGTCTACTGCTAAAGTGCAAATAATTCTGTGTTCCCTCTCAATGAGTCTTCTCTACTGACCAGAAGACGGCAGTGTGTGCAGGAAGTTGATGGGCAAAAAGAGACACTTTTGTCTTGAATCAGGGGATCGGGCTTAGTGTTAGATATGAAGTAGCACTCCAAGTGACGCACAAGGAGCATAATGAGGCTGAGAATAAGTACGACCTGAGAAGACGACTGCAGGGGAAATAAAGTCTCCCAGCAATGAACATAACTGTGAGAAAGTTTGGCTTTTGTCTCACTGGACTTGTAACAGCCATTCTGAGATGAGATGGGCAGGCATGATATAAATGCGACGGGGATTCCCTTAGCTCCCTCCTGACGTCAAACGCGTGTCCCACTTCCGGTCTGCCGGACATCAGCCACTGTGCAGGAATGCAGCAGCATTGTTTCTCTCGGTCATGCTGTTCCGGTGTTTATTGGCTTTCTGTCATTTTGCAGACTGTCTCTGGGTCTCCCCTCGTCCTGTACAGGTGACTCACCTGCGGATCTGTCGGTGAGTCTCAATTAGGTCCTGATGTGATTGTACTATGGTGTCCTGTTAGTGACCGTGTCTTGCTTGTATAGCTGCCGGTAGCTACGCTACATGCCCTCCTCCCCCCTTCTGGAGCTGCTGAATATTGCCTGATCGATAAGGTGATTTTATTCTGTTAGTTTATATACTTTGGTGCTAATTATTATTATTATTATTAATTATGTGTCATCCCGTATCACAGGGGACTTTTGGTTGGGTTTGAGCGGAACGCTGCCAGAAAACGGCTACAGCTAACTCTGCTTCCATTCAAGGACGCTGCTGTTTTGCTTACCGGTGTTTTGCCAACGACCGTGTCGTAATGGCTTTTTGGGTTCGTCTACCCTGACCTGCGCTGTGTCGCTAAGGGTCTGACGCTGCTATTGTCAGCACTGCGCCCCCGTCTTGTGCTGTTTGCTGCCAGCAGCACCCTTGTTTTAATGAGAACAACCTCTTTTTAGCCTGAGCCATTTCATGTATTCTGCCCAGGGATGTTAAGGCCCACTCTGGCTTTAAGTTTATATTAATTGGGTTACTGATCACCCCCCCCTGGCTGATCAGTCAACCAGAGCTATTTCTGTTGTTATTTTTTCCTTTTGTTTGATTTTCTTTTCTGAGAACCAGAGCCTTTTTGTAATTGTGTCCTTTGTCCCTGTAGGAGCTGCTAAGCCAAGGTGTTGGTGTCTCCCTTGTGTGCTGTGTCGTTTGGTGTGCCCCTGGTTAAGAACCCTCACGTGTGTGTGTTGTGTACAAAGTGTGATCGGGGTGCCTCCTCTTTTGGGATCCTCACCTGCACTGGTCCACCTCGCCACTGGTAAGCCGCAGTCCTACTCTTTTAAATAAATGTATAAACGGCTCTTTTAGTATTTTGTGTATAAACCGTACGGTGAATTTGTAATCGAATAAAGATTATTTTTGTGTTGGAACCACGTCTCCTGCTAATTTGTATAATGAACCCTGAGTGTCCTAGGAAACCTGATACTGTGTGGGAAAAAGTGAATCCTTGGGTGCAATTCCTAAGGTGGCGTTGTTGTGCTTTAAACGACATCCCGTCTACCTCTCGCCACGTGTTATTAAGATATTACAGTGAAGGGCCATTCCTATAGATACACTTCACAGTCTGTTAAAATGACTTTTTTAATTACTGTAAACACCATGAAATAATTTGCCTTTTTGTGTCATGAATCCAAACCAAATACAGAGTATTAATTATGGGAATTAAGTGACTCTATTGCAGGATCCTGATCAGGTCCAGCCCGATCCGTCCCCTCTGAGGGTCCAGATTCAGGACCCGGACCTCCACCCGCTCCCCAGGTCCAAGCGCCAGGCTGCGGCGGCGCTGGCTCACAGGCAGTTTGTCCAGGGTGATGTTGCTCTTGTGGATGAGGCCCGCGCGGCCGACACCGATGTCTACAAAAGCCCCGAACAGAGCCGTGTTGTCCACCCGGCCCGTCAGCACCGCACCCACCCGCAGATCGCTCATCGACACAATGCCCCGCTTAAAGTCCGCTTGTCCAAAATCTGAGGATAGCAAAAAGAGATCAAGAGGAAAAACAAAAAAAAAAGTTAGGTGGCGAGATCTATTACAAAGTCAGGTATGGGAGGAAGCTAGCACAGATGCTTGGGAGGAAGAGACGGGAAAAGGGGATGCAGGAAAGTGAGGGGCGGGGCAGAAATGACAAACAGATCACATTTTGAGCAGCAAGCCGATACGTGTGTCTGCATACTTCCACATTTATCAGCATTCTATGCTTTTCCACTTGGCCTGTTCATGAGATCTTTTTCCTTTTCTGTATCAATAACACAAACAAGGAAGGCTCGCGCCCCAGGAAATAGTCCGGTCCAATTATCCTCCCTACAGCACTGATTTCATGGGGTAGCCTCGGCCCATCTGTTTACTCAGCTGAGCACCGGCTAGGAGGCCAAGCGTAGTGTGCTGCAACCGAATAGGGCCAACCTGAGAATGAACCTTGAAGCTGCGTTCCTTCTTTTTAAGAAGTTAGCCAGCACTAACTGGGTACCCAGGCTTGACTTTTTCTTTATCTCTCCGCATAAAGATCTATGAAAAGGAGAGCCTGGTGATAAGGCAAATAAAGTTTATTTTGTATTTAACTCACCAGTCTGGAAATCAGACAATTGTAAACATATTTTATAAACCCAGGTTCATTTAAGTTTGTACCTTCGTCCTTATTCTACATAAGAACAGACCAAGTAGCCCTATGTTTCTTCATAAGGGAGGAGACTATTGACGGTTTCATTCTTAAAATTATGTTTCCACAATCAGTGAAAGTGGCACGAGTCAACATATAATGTAGGTATCCAATGAATGAAGACTTAGCTTGACGCGCTGCTACACACTCAATAATAGCAATTATTAATAATGTTTCTCACTCAGTACCATCTTCAAAATACCAGCTTCAATAGCTTGTAGCGTTAATCAGAATTTAAAGCAAATATAATTGTACTTATATATCATTAGCACTGAATACGCTTTTTAAATCCAACATCTATTAGATTTATTTACAATGCATGGGTGTCAGTTATGCAACTCTCTTGATTTCATAGACCCTTTTTTTCAAAATAAAAGGAAAGAGAAATAACAAAAGAATTGAGTCTGAAATGTGACAGAAATTCTTCTGAAATATATTTGAGCTTCAGCCAAACAGCTAAAAATCGATGTATGTACGATTTATTGATATGATATTGTGCGCCTGAACTCAAGAGTATGTGATTAAGGAGAAAGAAGTCTTTGTGTGTAGACATTTTGTTTTACAGCACAGTCTGCTGGAGCCATCACAGCCTCTCAGAAACATGCTACTTGTGTTGTTGGGCTACAGGGAGGAAGCCACAGCACTGTCAGATCCTATTAACTTACACTGCCAAGACATGCCTATTATAATAAAGGCACACATGGATGAATATGGTGTATTTGTTCCTCTAGGAAATGTTTGCCTATAGACTTTGGCAGCTGGTTCTTTGTGTCCTTTGACAATTAACCAGGTGTTTACCCGGTCTTATTCCAGTGTGAGTGTGAATGGCAGGAGTCTTACTTTGTCTTATGTCAAACCCAGGAGGCTGCGTGAGGCCGTCTATGATGAGTTTGAGGGTCTCAGGTGTGGTGTCCAACGTCTTGGCCAGTTCCTCGACACTGCTGGTCCTAACCTTGCTGTCCACGCACCGTTGCAGGCCTGGACTCCCGATCTGGTCTGCACTCCCACCCACGAGGGACAGAAACCTGGAATGGAGTGACGTATGTAAAAATAAATATACAAAAAACATTGCGCAGTGTGTGAAACTTCAACTTTGAAAACTACAAAACACTAACAGCAAATAAACAAACTATATTTTTTGGGTATGCACACACAAGTTGATGACAGTGTCTATAAACGCGAGTGGTCCTAGTTGGGCTAAAGCACATGCAGCCCCTCCCTCACAGAGACCTGGGCCTACGAGGGATGGAGTAACTGAGCAGGAAAAGAGGAAGGGATGGGAGGAGGGGGGGAGTGACGACAGACCGGGAAGAATGATTAGGAAAAGAAAAGTATAACTGTCAGAAAGAAGAGAAACAAAAGATGAGACGTAGGAAGTAGGGAGCGAAAAGCTAACCTAATGCAGGTAAAGTGAGGGGGAGCTTGTGGGGGAACAGAGGGAGGGCGGGAGAGGTGTGGGAGTAATTACACACAAAGCCACGAGCTGCTGGGGTACTCACAAGCACAAATACACATTTATTTTACCCCCTATTAAATCAGGTAAATCCGCAGTGGGCTGTAAACACCCTGACACCTTGTCTCATGAAACTGCCTCCACTTTGCTAAGGTTGGACTGTTTGTCCATCTGTTCAGCGCCTGGAAAAATCTCCCTCTATCACGTTATTCTAGCAGGATGTCCCACCTCCGAAATGTCTAGACAGTCAGTCAGGTTGCACCATTTAAAACTCACTGAACCTGAGATTTGAATCAAAACTAATTAGCTCGTCTACATTCTAAAACAGACCTGGTAACAAGCTGGCACGAGAGAGCCAGAGTACCAAACACGTGTGTGTCCTTGTGAGTGTTGTGCGTACCGTATATTCTATTTACAGTCGGCACTTTTCACAGCTAGTGATAGATATGAACGCATTTGCCTCTACACGCATGTGTTCATGTGTGGACCAGCTGGGTAGCGTCCGTGATGGATGTCGCTCACTGGCAGCCTGACGCCTAACAGACTCCGCAGCTGTCTCCTCCCCCCACCCCCATGATGGACAGAACAGGTGGACACACGCACACACACACAAAGTTGTTTCATACACAATGCTGTTCCAAAATGCTCATTTGGCAGCGGCAGAGACAGTGCGGATGTAACGGGACACGGCTTGTGTACAAACTATGTACGAGACAGCTGGGAGCGGAGAGGCCTCCGCCAGCTAAGTCACCGTCTACCGTCCAAAAGGGGAGACAAGGGGAATCGATCCCTCAACACCCGCGAGCCAGACTGGTGCAAAATAGTAGCCGAGTGTGTGCCAGAAATGGCTTAGTGGTGAGGAAACATCACCTTTGGACCGAAGCGGATGCCTGTCTAACACTCGGATCTTGTCTCCTGCGTCTCCCTGGGCTTCTTAACTTTCCAACCATATATCGCTTTACAGGCAAAGAAATACTTGCTTCTTGGTGGCCTAGTGGTCTAAGAAGCATACCACAGCCCCCATGGTTTGAATCCAGCTCGGGACCTTTGCTGCAGGTCATCCCTCTTCCTCACAATATTTCGACACATTCTCATTGTCGACATTTTCAAAAATGCCCCCCCTCAAAGAATCTGCAGCACTCACTAGAGTATCAAATGTAGCACAGGAGGAAATATGTTCTCCCTGATGAAGTGTAACAAGCAAAAGTATATCGTAAATTTAACCTATCGTTGACTGAAAATTTTGAAAAATCGTTTTATGCCACTAGGACTTCGATCAACTTAAAATACTGCTTCTCTGCTTCTGCTTTTCTGTTCTTATACGCTGAGTCCCAACTGAAGGCTTTTCTCAAGGGATACTCGCTGAACCTCAAACATCAGACAGTTAAAAGAGGGCACACAAATTTGGTCAGTTTGCGGACCAAATTTAGGAGCATCCCTCCAACCTCTGAGTACAAAAAAATTAAAGACGGAATGATAGAGGGAGAGGACAGCAGTGTTGAACTAAGAGCAGCCTGTATTCTGTTGAGTTCTACTTTCAGGTGTGTGAGTGTGTGTGCGTTGCCCATCTCATTTTTCCAAGGGTGTATGTTAGTATTTAAGGGGTACCAGGAGTCCAGAGGCCTCCACCAGTGTTGGGTTCATACTCATATAATTACTACCAACGCTGTGTGTGTGTGTGTGTGTGTGTGTGTGGTGAATGTGGGGTTGGGTGGGCTAGGATATAGATTTTATCCAGGCCCACAGCAAGAACCCACTCTGTCTTGTATTATAGAAATATTGGGCCCCGACTGTTAAATATAAGAGTATTCATCATAGTGGAACGCCTCTGTCTCATATCACAGTAATACTATAGATTTCATGGAGTGGAGCCAACTGCCTAAAAACACTACGCTTTCATTGACATTCTGATGCTAGATATTCTAACAAAGAAGATCCTCTACAGCTTATTAATAACATCATTTACAGAAAAGCTGCATATCAATATTTGCTTTAATGCAAACATATCTCACTGAAACAAAGGTGGACAAATTGTGTGTGTGTGTTTGTGTTGTATATGGTTACAAAAAGTGGGTGATGTGGGGGCTGTGAGCAGTAATGGAGGATCCAGTTTCACTAATGTGATGAACATGATATTCCATATACACCATAAAGACACACACACACACACAGCATTCCTCCACAAATACCTCCTGCTTTCACTGGTTGGAGGCGAGGATGTGAGAAGAGCAGTGAGGAATCTAATGATCTACACAATTTGAGAAGTTTAATTTAGAGGGTTGAATGTGTCCCAATATGCTAAGTAGTCACTCCAAAGGAGAGCCTTTTAAAAATGTAAAGCTGGATCTAAAAACATATATATTAAATTCTAAATTAAATGATCACTTTCTATGAATGACAATAATCTTTACAATTATTAATATTTAAACGGCTGAATCAAAGTGTAAGACTACACCTGTAATGTTGAGAGCTTGTGTGAGGAGGCAGCCGAATCAGGTCTTAGTACGACGGTCTGTTGTTCAGAGGCATGACGTACTCTCTGATTTAAAAGTTCAGAGGAAGATGATTTGTTTTCCATTACATCAAAAGTACACGAGGCCATCTGAATTCCAAGGAAGAGCGAGTGCTGACATGCGTTTCTTTTCTTGCGCCGTCATCAGACATCAACCCCACAGCCCATCGTCATTAACATTTAAAGAGGGATGTGACATACTGTGAAACCGCAAGACACGCTCAAAAAAAACAACAAAGGGTTCTCAAATTCTGCAAGGGTTTGTGAAACTGAGGCCATCAAGAAATAAATGTGTGAACAGGTGAGAAATTAATTTGCTTTGAATTGAGTAAATTGCCAGACGTGGATTATAGGATAGTCATAGCAAAGGATACAACATTTGCCAAAGCAGGGTTAGGAGTTCTGAAGAGCAGGAAACAGGAAAGCAGAGAATGAGAAGTAGACTGGTGAGAAACGAGAGAATGGATGACGGAGAGAAAACAGACAAGCGCCGAGACAAAAATACGGACACACTGCCGCCCACTTAGCAAAATGTAGGATAATGTACAAATACATTAGTCAAAATGTGCTGTGGGCCAAAAGAACAAAGCAAAACAAAAAGTAAAGTCATTTAGAGAGAGAGAGAGAGAGAGAGAGAGAGAGAGAGAGAGAGAGAGAGA
>NW_022280033.1:4509041-4520430 GCF_004355925.1 Anarrhichthys ocellatus | reverse complement strand
AGAGAGAGAGAGAGAGAGAGAGAGAGAGAGAGAGAGAGAGAGAGAGATGGATGGATGAGAAAGAGAGAGAAAGGTGTCTGCCAAAAATGCAGGAATGAAACAGAAATGTTAACAAAAATGAGCTGTGTGGATTTGTGGGAGAAGAGAAGGTGTGAGAATGTGTGAGACTAAGAGGACGAAGAAAAAGAGAAAGGGAATAGAGGGTGTATTATAATAGCAATGGGCGGTTATTTGTCTTTTTAAACCACCGACCCCTAAACAACTCTTTGATACACTGTACGATACGGCCGACTGTTGAACACACACACACACACACACTTAAGATAAGCAAAAACAGTCACACAAGCAGCATCACTCCATCTTCACACATGTTGGACACAGAGACGCATCCACTCACACACACATGCGCGGAGGCCATTAAAGGTGCATCAACATGAGGGGAGCGTTGCTTAAAGCCACTAGTGTCAGAACGTATGTAGACTAAACACAGTTGAGTGACTACAGCTGTAAGAGAGCGGGCTCTCACTCCCTCTCCCTCTCTCTCACACACAGGACAATACTAGTATTGGGCAGATGTGCAATGTGCTTTTGATATCAGCATCAACAGCACTAGCAATCATTTCTCACACGAGGACACACACAAAGTCACACTGACATACACAAGAGCCAACGCCTCCTCTCTGGTATCCAGTGTCTGTGTAAATCAAATCAGAATCCTCCACCACTATAACCAGCCCCATATGAGACGGTGTCAAAATCAGCTCCATCTTAGCCCGAACATGCTTTGGCCAGTGGGGGTAGGCTGTGTGTGCGTTAGTGTGTGTGTGTGCTGTACCTCTGTGCCACATGGTAGGACTCTGGGTGTATGCAGGTCTGGTCCAGGGGGTTAAATAAGGTCGGAATGTTGGTAGTCTTTCCTTTGCCCTTCTTAGCCGCCGGTTTCTCTGGTACAGGGGGAGGTGAAGACTTGGCGCTGTTTGGACAAGAATGAAAGGTGTTATAATTTTATCAGGAAGTCAGAGTCACACACAACTTTGCATCAAAGGGTTGATTCACCAAATTACAAAAAAAACATCTCATTCACTTACCTATAGTGGTATCCTGCCATGAGGGCGGTTTACGTTTTATTATTTTTGACTCTGAGATTCCTGCTTCCTCTCCAATATACTGGAGGCTAATTCATTCTGTTTGCTCACACTCACACTCTTGAAAGTTCCTTTAACATATGTATAGATGTACATACAGTTTGCACACCTGTGTAGGGTCTGCGGGTTGATTCTAATGAAGCCGGCACACTGCTGGTAGGTCTTGGGCCCCATGCCTTTGACCAGTTTGAGTTGCTCCCTGTTGTTGAAGGGACCGTTCTGCTCCCTCCACTCTGCAATATTTCGCGCTCTGCCAACATTCAGGCCTGCTACATGCCTAGGAGATTAAAACAATAAATAAAAAGGGAAAATGTCATACAACGTAATCAAATTTCAAATACGTTTGTTGAGGTCTGTGTGTCTATTTCTGAGGACTCTATTGGATGACAAAGTTTCAAAGTGTGATGTCTTACCAGTACACCCGTCTATGGTGTCCTGGTAATAAACACATTGGTTCTACATCTGGCCCCTTATTTCTATAATATATAAACAAGCAGAGCGGATTGTGCAGACTGTGACCTGGCATTTAAACAAGCAGGGGAAACACTAGTTTAGTGAGTATATTTGTCCAGTTATGGCTGAGCAACGCAGGGAGGCGATTTGAAACTGAATTAGGTCTGCTCTGTTAATGCCTCCAGTGACTCACTCACACTAAAACACACGGCAATGTCAACACTCCACATAATACCTCAGTCATCAACACGTTGGTGTGAGTGTGCGTGTGTGTGTAATGTGTGTCGCACAACTCCTGGCAGGAATGGAAAAAGCTCACTTGCAGAGCAGACAGGTAAACAGATGACCTGATGCCTGCCCTGCAGCTAAAGCCAGCTCGCTTCATACCACACTTCAAGTGTGTGTGCGCATCACATTTGTGCACTTCTTGTGCTTTTAAAGCAGGTTTGTGTATTGCACATGCTGTAGTGAATGAGTGCACAGTATAATACCAAAGATATTTGCGATTGTGCATACATGTACATACACGCGTTTGAGAGCCATGTGTGTGTATGTGCGTATGTCTACCTCGCCTAATCCCCTCTGCTGATTCCAGTTGTCCCAATAAGTGAGGCCTGGGTGGGAAGCTTTAGTCTAAACAGAAAGCTGGCATGCAGGGTGTGTGTGTGTGTGTGTGTGTGTGTGTGTAAGCATCGAGCATGCGCATGAGTGTGGATGAAGCTTTGCCATGTTGTGACTGCTAAGGGAAAGTATGTCAGAGGTCTAAGCCCTACTTCAACTCGGTTTCACAATTTGCATGTGTGTGTCTGTGTGTGTGTGTGTGTGTGCGCAGTAGAGAGTGCACATGCTTGTGGGCACATGTATCTTCATGTGTCGTCTACCTCATCAGCGTCTCGGAGCAGATGTTGATGTCCACCCCGACGAAGCTCACACATTCCTGCACCACACCATCCAATGCCGCCTTCAGAGCTCCCGTAGACACATCATGCTAGAAACACACATTTAGCAAAAACACACACACACACACACACACACACACACACACACACACACAAAATATGAGCAAGTGCAAGTTATTTTACTGGTTTAGGACTTTCATAATATTTTCATAATAAGTAAAAAATATATATATTTTTTCCTCCAAATATATCTGGATATGTTGTATTGCGGACTTCTGATGGACTTTACATATCCATGTTCTGTTTACGTAAACCCCCAATTGTATATTTACTCACTATTATATTCCATTTTAGCTTCATACTATTATTTGGTCCAGTGCAGGCACAATTTCCCCAAGAGGATTATCAAAATGTCATCCTCAAAGAGAAACAAAAGCAGAGTGTTAGCAATAAAATGCTGTCAAACTGAGCGAAAGAGGTTTGATTGACAAGTAGAACAGTGAGAGAGAGAGTAAGAGGGAGATAGGGAGCACAGATGTGAAAGGAGAGGGGGAATGTTTAGTTTGGCTTGTCAACAATCTCTCTCTCTCTCTCGCTCTCTCTTACTAACACAGAGTTCTCGTAACTGTAGCATCCTTCAAATGAACTCTCCACATTTCTCAACCACCAGCCAATCACCCATTCATTAATCAGCACATGTTTTCCAAAAGGGATGGATTCTTTTTCCCCTAATAAGGAGCAGGGAAGATGGCCAAGAATTAAATGAAGAAAATGAGAGGAGAGGAGAGTGGAGCGGAGCAGATTGAGGTGAAAAAAAAAAAATACCGTAAAACAAAACACCAAAATAAGATTTAGGAAATTCTATGAGGCCTAGCGGTCGTCCCCAGACGAAGAGAAGCCCTGAGCAGTGATTCAGTTCAGCTGCAGACTGATGCCTCAGCAACTGCTCGAGGATTGGCCGACAGTCTAAACTAGACTACTGTTGGGCTACGTCTGGGTATGTGCAACTGTTTGTGTGTGCTGTGTGTGGACGGCCGTGAATGGGACTAGCATGGGTTGTTGTCCTGTAACATGATCAAGCTCTGAGCAAACACTGGCTTGTAAACAGTTAACAGCAGCAGTTAGCAAACGCACCCTTCTCTGTCAGCAAGAGCAGGACACATGAGGACAGAGGGGGGGGGAGAGACTCATAGGTTTTGCTTGACCTTTTAGAGACATTGACTAGTTTAAACAAGGTTTAACCCGAAATCACTGCACAGGTTCAATATGAACCTAACTTAACAAATGCAATCCTTTACTAGAAAGCAGAGTTTTAGCAAATATATTTTTTGTGATATATTGCCAAGAACTTCTTCCATTCACTTCGCTGCAGCTTCTAATTTTAAACAAGAGTTTTTTTTATATTTTAAGATTGTGTCACTTGATTTTCCCAGTACTGTTTACAATTCATTACAACTGAATGCTGTTTCCTTCAGAAATAACATCTCACTAATAAATTACTGTATTTATTTAATCTGAATTGTTGGATTTGATGAGCTGAGGTTCTATTTTATGTGTCCGGTAGTGTCCTGTAATACCAGCAACAAAGCTGTTTAAACTCGCCCTACAATGAGCAGGACGGTAAATGTGTGAACAGCAGAGGAGAAGAGTTGAGGTAGAGCTGTAGAGACAGCACAGCACCCCTGGTGGTGACTCCTCGTGTGACCTGCAGTCTGATTCTCAGTGAGAATGCTGAGACAATACAGCCAGAGGCATTTTGGAGACTATATAAATAACTTTCCAAACAATAAGAAAGTTCCCACTGAAGGTTTTATGAATTCCGTCCGGTGAGACGATATAGAAAGAGGAAATCACCTGTAACGACACACCTGAGAAGAATGTCTTCACATGAGAAAGGTGGATGTGTGCAGGGCAGTGTGAGTTTTAACCTGCAATGAAACCCCAATGAACGTGTTCTCACATTCCTATTGAAACCTTATAGAGGTGGGAGCAGCAAAACACATACCGACTGCTAACACAGAGGTGCATAGAGCTACAGGACTGTGCTCAACTAGAGATGGAACTTTAATTAGTATTCATTTCATCCCAATTAAATGTTCATTTTGCAAAACCAAAATGTACAGTAATGCACTATAAACTTCAGCTATGTATCATAAATTCACATTGGCATGTGTGGGGAAAGAAACTGGCCTTTCATATTTCAAGAAATCTGACTAAAATGTATCCTCAGCCAACCACTGAGGCCAAGGCTAGATGTTAAAAGTGCTATTGGCTGGCCTGGTCAAGAACAGTACAATGCTATTATTTCTGTATGTGTATACTGTGACATGGCTCAGTACCAATAGCTGTATGGTCTAAAAAATAAGGCACAAATTAGTCACAGACTCATCCTACAGATCAAAACGTGTTCTCTAGCATGCAAACATATGATAAAAACAAATATAAAAAGCCAGGGCAAACACATTCAAACAAGGAAGAAAGAAAGACAAGTATTTATAAAGACCAGTGTTTAAACAGAAATACTCAGATGACCATTAAAAAGTAAACCAGGACAATCAGGCAAACGCACAGGCATAGATTTAGAGAGTGTCTCTGGCACCAGCAGCAGTGATTTAATGTGCCGGAGTTTGAATGGAAGAGAGCAGCTATTACAGAAAATGAGCGAGTTCTGCTCTATTACACACACACACACACACACACACACACACACACACACACACACACACACACACACACACACACACACACAAGTGTGTGTGTCCTGACAGCAGAGGCCCTCATGGTGCTCTACTCAGTTTACAGTGGCACTAATGGAGCATGTCGTCCAGTGTATCTTTCTATCTCCCGCTCAATCGGTGTATCTCTCATTAATCTCCCTTAGAGGTAAACAAGGCATCAGGAATCATACTTTAGCATCATCTTAGCCACGACTGTGCAGTCCTAGTGTTGAGCGTTTATCTTTTCAGATCACACTGAACTCCACCTTCTCAACACTCTACGTTACTTTTCTACTACTGCCTTTTCTATCTCTGTGGTTGTATCTGACTATTTCACTATAAACTGTATTCTTAGTATCTAGATCAGGACTGAGGTTTGGTGAGTGGGGGCACAGTGATGGAGAGATAGATTGAGAGAAATTAGCAAGACAAGTTTTTTACAAGAGAAGGTCACAATGAGACAATACCAGTCGACTTCAAACTCGTTTGTATCCACAATCTTTACTCACGGACACACGCACATCTTGCAACCTTATGGGCAGACTTTCACCAACTCTTATTCCATCCATCCCATGGATACGCTACTATCCATTTTAAAAACCACCTCCATTCCCCCAAATCCTTGGTCCCAACACCCGAAACCCCCAAAATCATCCAGAGCCAATAGACAGTATCCCTGCACTACGTGTGAAGGTCATGTTTGGATTGGCCGGAAACCAGCTGAAGCCAACCAACCAACACGCAGGAACAAAGTGCTTCTGTCTGCACCTCGAGTGCTTAAATGCTGCTGAGTTACCACACGTCAATCAGGGAGAGATAGTGAGAAAGTACAGAGCAGGACAGAAAACCAAAACAATCTCCTCTGTGAGCTATTTCGTTGAGAAACTGAGAAGCATATAATGTCATTATTGTCGGATACAGAAACACAAATGTGTTGCAACACGAGGCATAATCTAAATCCACAAATCATAAATATAGAGAGAGGAAATAAGGAAGGTGAGGCAACTGCTGAGAGCTATGGTGTTAACTGACAATGATGGCGGAGGTCTTTCGGACCGTCAGCAGACTAGAAACACCGTTTACGATGCCACAAAAAGCTTGGCAACTGGAAACATGCTGGAGCCAGAATGGCTGCATGTCCCAAGAGCCTGAGGGCAGCAAGTGATGGAAGGATAACCGTAAGATGATTGTATGACTGTGGGATCAAATGGCATTAGGCCTCCATTCACCGCATTCAGGCTGGGACATGAGAAACGTCTTCTCCCGTCTTGTAAATTAGGCTTGTATTCATATTTCCATTATTTTGACATGTGGGGGGGGGCAATCTTCTGATTGCATCTATGCTTCAAACATCGTAAAAAGTTGTCTTTTTTTTTTTTTTGGATTAAGGGACCAAAAAGTTGACATATTATGAGTATTAGTAAAGAGAATTTGGAGTACATTCTCTCCCTTGTGCTTGTGTATGACAATGCTGTGAATCTGCCACTTCACGTCTATCACAACAGGATAATTAAGGGACTATGTAGAAACTAACAAGGTGCCTGAGGTTATATGAAGCTCATGCACATCTTGACTGACAGCTCCTATGAGGCTTCTGAGAACTCCGTCTTGAACATACTGCATACTATTCCCATCACGAGGGCTTGGCTAAGAGTCGTGTCTGCGAATACGTGCATAGTTAAATACCAGTCGTAAATCAGCAGCTGAAAGTGATATGACAGCAAGGATATGGATTCATGGTTTTCCAACACCTTTCATGAATGCCTAATGGCTATTTCTCTACTTCCTGCAAAACAGTCACGCACACACACACACACGCACACACACACACACACACACACAAAACCTGAGGGATGCAAAACAGAGCATGAGAAAATTTAAACAGGAGAAGAAGGCACAGGGACTAAGTTTCCCAGCAGATGAGATCAGCTGATTTGAGGTCATCATTTTATACACCCAGAAACACATTTTGACTTCCTTTCCCCAGCTTATAAATCTGACTGATCGTATTTTACAGTTTTCTGATGTTTCTGTGTTTTACCCATCAACCACTGGTTTAATTCTCTTCCAGATAAAGAACGAGACAACGAGGGATGCACCGACTTTTACAGTCCTGATAACGAGAGCAATACCTGGGCTATCGGCATCGCCTCATACTGAGTACCAATCACATACTAGTGGCTGTATTCCTCACTGTATTATTTATTATTAATATAGTAAATTGTACACTAGCAACTTAAAAATCTTCAAAATTCGAGTGTAAACCTTTTTAATGCAGCAAGAAATTGGTCAAAACTGTGTCAGGAACTAAAATTCCAGTAAATAATGTAGAAAGTATATAAACATAGAATTGAACTGAATAGCTCGGCCTCATTGTCACAGATACCTGATCCAGCCCTTTGAGTTAGATATCAGTTATCAGTTATGGGTGCATCCTTTGTGACAACCTTGATATTAGACGGTGCCAATAATAGTAATAAAGGTTAAATCACCACCGAAACACAAACATCCTCACTCAGTATAAACGGTGCAGCGCTAGAATAAGAAGCCTGACGTGACAACAGCTAGTACATGTTTTCTATAAATTGTTGACTATGCTGATAATTAGCATGAGCCTGTTTAAATCCATTATATGAGCAAAGACACCAGTGTGACTCATCACACAAACTCACTCAACACACACCGTGCTGTGACAGACCTACTGCAAGAGAAATAATTAAATAAAGTAGCAGATAATGTTTGGCAGCTTCGGAGTTTTGTTTTTCCCCATGCCTCAAAACACAGAGACAGGAACGATTAATCACTGTGAACCCTCCACGGCTCTCCTTCCGTCTCTCAGCTCTGTCTGCTCCTGTCTCCCTGTAGGCACTCCGACATTCAACGGAAAGAGATCGCATGCTCAAATGCACAAGCAAACATTGGCACAATCGCAGCACCGAAATGCCAAAAGACATGTTCTTTTTAGCCGATACATTGCTGAAGAGGTCAAAACTCTAGCAACACTTGCAATGTATGTCCACAATACATGCTCTACCACTTGAGAGGGAAGAAGAACGTGGCACAAAAAGGAAGGCAGAGGACAGGGAGTCAGTGGGAAAAGCAGGAACACTTTAGCAAAAAGATGAAAAATGGAGGCAGAGAAGGAGAGCGGGTGAGAGAGGTGAGGAGGAGAGTGACAGTTTCTTTAATATCCGGCTGGCGGGCAATGTTTTCTTACACAGCAGTGTGTGTCTGTGTGTGTATTTTCCAGTAGCAGTTCGTTTCACAGCCCTGGGGATCTCCCAGCTGTCAACAGACCATCAACGTAAAGAGCTGATTGACAGATGGAGGAGCCGTCCAAAGGCCACGCCCACTAAGTGTCTAAGTGTAAAGAACACAAGACTCCGGGAAAAAGTGTTCTGAGCTACAAATACAATCTCTCTCAAATATAGCTATATATATATATATACACATACATAAAAAAAAGACTACTGATACTGCCATTCAAGCAGACGTGTATCTGGCAAACTCCGTATCCAGAAAACCGCGTCTGCCAGAGGTACTGCAGTGAAAACAGTGTTCCCACACCAATAGTTACGTCCAATCTGATTTTAATGGGCCTCACTTTTTTAGCCCTCAGCTCATTTCCTCCTTTCTCTCAGAGCTGTCACTCACTGGGTCAGCAGAGGGAGAGAGAAAGAGGGAGCATGCTGTGCCAGCTGTCTAGAGTTACATCTGCCCTTCTGCTGTTTGGGTCTAATGGCAATAAACTCTCAGAAAGCTCAAAACGCCATGAATCACACAAAGAACATGCAGGAACACTCACATATGCATGAGTGCACTCTTCTCACACTCATTTTCCCCACAAATACATACACGATTATAAGTGTAGACACACACACATGCAAGCACATACACACACTTAACCCTTTAAACTTTGAAAAAATGCATGGGGAGAATAGTGTGTGTGTGTGTGTGCGACGGCTGCCACGCAGGTCAAAGTGATGTCCCATCTCATATCTGTCGGCACCCAGAGTTTATTTACCCGGCGATATTATCATTTGTTGACCTAGTCACATGATCTGAGAGCAGGAGGTGCAGAACCCCGGGCACCCCTGGGAGCCCGGTCAGGACGTGGTGAGAGACACGGGCCTGAGACCCAACACACTCAGCCACATACGCACAATACAAGCTTCTCCTTTCTCTTTCAAATCTCCTTTTTCCCTCCCCCTTAAATCCCCCCATTATCCCTTTACCCTTTGTCACCCTCTGCTGTCTTTTTTTTAACCCCTTCCTTCTCCTCACCCTCTCATCCACAAACCACAAAAAGAGAAGGGTATCGAATGATGATACGTTTACGCGACCAGCAAAAGAGTGTGAGCGACATTTTGACATTGACGAGTATGGATACATCTGTACCAGCGCATCTCGTAGCCACGGTTCATGCTATACTGACTCAGTGTCCAGCAGCATCCTGTCAGTAATCCTGATGTATTCCCTCAATTCCTAGCAAGACTGATTGAACATTTCACAGCAATCAGTCAATTAATCTGTTAGTTGAGCCAAAAAACAATCAATTGACAACAATTTTTTTGATAGTTAATTAATTGTTCATTGCTACAACATTCTGATTCCAGGCTCTGATCCTTCTACTATAGTTTGACATTTTACTAATTAAATTAATAATGAAAAACATCAACAGATTAATCATTCATGAAAATTATAAGTCTACATCAACTCCTCCCCCTTGTTGTTCAATTATTGAATGAGCTTTACGTCTGTCAGCAAAACAGGAATTCTTCTAATTTAATACTAGAAGTGTAAAATGACTCTGCAAAAGAAACACTGTCCTCTATCCGTGTCCTGATCATGCTCCAGTATTTTAAATGTGTTCGATGTATATCATGTGGATGCTGTGACCACTGCATTAGTCACTATTAGTTGTACTACATATTCTACTTGCCCGAGTCTTCCTCTGCCTCTTTGTTTTGTTCCTATTTCCATCCTCTCATGCTCTTTATTTCCACACAACCTCCCATATATGGAGGACAATACTGCATTAGTAATAGCTGGCGTAAATAGTAGGCACACTGACCTAATGCTTGTCTCACACTATTACACACACATATACACACACTTGTGAGGAAGAAAATCAACATTGAGCTAACTGTAGTTCCTCTGCGCACACACTTGAGAGCATATGGACAACGAGCAGCAAACATACGTCATGCCTGATCTCCATTAATTGAATTAGCTGTCACCCTTAGCATCATCTGTTGACTCAGGCCTCAGCCAAGTTTATCTACTTCCCTGCTCGCCTCTCTTCTCCCAAACTTTAAGTTTTACTAATTATTCCGTCACATCTTCAACCCCTCTCTCACATTCCCTTTGTGCCTGTAGTCCACACCTGAACTCTTCAAGAGGTCTTAATGAAAACTTAACATACTGTACATACTGCTTAGAATAAAAGCTACTTCGCACATTTTTAAACACAAATAAGTTTTAGGGATTAAAATAGCCAATTGTTTAATTTTTTGAGTATTTTAGTATAGAGCAGTTATAATGGGTTTAAATTACTTTTCTGTTCTCCTCTCTTCCTTTCTCTTATTCCTTCTGTGAATTCTGGTTGTGTTGGTTCAAGTAAAATAATTATGCTGCCATTTTGGTCAGGACGCTCTTAAAGAGACTATACTATAAAGAGAAAAAATAAAAAAATACACACGCCCAATCTTTGCATGTTTGCTGTGCTACCACAAACTACAGCAGACCATGTGTACGATCCTCACACACACACACCATTGCTTCATCTGTGGTTTTATCCCGGTGCAGTGATACAGCAGTGGCAGCCGCACGCTGTTACTGCAAGAAAGCCGTTGAGCATCTCCAGCTCCAACAAGCCTGATGGGGGTTTAGTCCAATCAGATCGCAGCATATTTGTTAACAGCCTCACGGACCCAATCAAGGACTCTGCTATTTCACCTACCCCCGACGTTACTTAACCTTTTACTGGTTATATTTAAAATATTTTTGACGAGGAGTTATTATTGTTATTGGGTGAAACAAATACGAAATCTCTCCTGAGATTAATCAATCGAATTTGTTAACTATTCGACAAATTTTTGGGAGTAGTTGACTACTAAAAGCCAGAAGTCATGAATGCACACACACACACACACACACACACACACACACACAC